>NC_135339.1:12694237-13027276 GCF_023851605.1 Tamandua tetradactyla | reverse complement strand
TTATTCATTACAGATATCATGGAGACATTGCAATTCTGCCCATTTATAAAACTACTTCAATTTGCAAAGCTTCCTTTGAGTAAAAGTGAGACTGAAGTTATTTACCCCAAATATAAATTGCACCGTATGCTAATACTAATTTAAAAAAACCACAAAAATAAAGCATGTTCCATTCCATTCCATTCCATTTCTAAATGTTGTGTTAGTTAATTTTTTTAATTAATAAAAAAAGGAGCCTCAGGCACAAGGTTTTCACAAAAAAATAATAATAATAAAGCATGTTTATTAAGCCAATGGTAATATGATCACTATAGATTCAAGTTTTGAAGCAATAAGAATTATAGGACATCTTTTGAGGGAATTTTATGGGGTCTCCTGTTAACCTTGCAAAGTGGTGAAGACCTGGTTCGGTTCCAGACTCTGTCACACACACATGCTAAACTCATACGTATGAACATCTATTGTTGAAAATGCCATAAAAGCTTTCCTGTCCTATGCTTTTTCTGTCAAAGATATTTTTTCATGAAATAAAGATGATTTCATTTCTTTGATTTCAACAATGTTTCACAGAGGAGTGGATTCTTTTTTCCTCCTATCATCTGTCTTCTTTTCATATGCCCTCAATTTCCCTTACTCATTTCTCTTAAAAAAGCAAAAAAAAAAAAAAACCCTTTCTTTTTCCCTCTTCTTGGAGCTCAACTTTCACCATCAAAGTGTATGTGTGTGCATTTGAAAGTTCTTTTACAGGAAGAAGGATACATTTTTGACAACTTGAACCTTTTTTTAAAGTTCACATGGGATCAATATGTTTTGAGACTTTTTCAAATAAATGACAACTGTTTCAAATGCATTGTTTCATCTTTCCCAACTGACATACTGAAATGAAATAATAATGGGACCCAGTCACTCTGAGGCTTCAAAGTTTATTATCATTGGTGCCATAGATTTGTTTAGAATATTTCCATAAAATGGTTATAGGATCATAAATATTGTGAGTGAAAGAGACCTTTGAGACCTTTAAGTCTAGAGGCTACATTCCTATATTTATAGTGAACCGAGTGAGGCCCAGTGATGTTAAAAGACTTGCTTACATTTATTCAAGGAGAAAGAGACACAGCTGGTATCGAGTAGTAAGCATTGATTGACTGTTTGTCTGCTAAAAGACGCAATCTTATTATTCTGCCCTTAGTGATTTTGTCTTTACATGGCCTCCAATTCAGATCCTCCAATCTTTTAATTCAGTGTTATTTACATCTAGATAGAAAGTTACATACGTGGTTGTATTCCTTCTTCAATGAGGATTCTTTAAAATTAGCCTTAGGCTTAACAACACCCCTGTAAACTCATGCTAATGAACAAAGATTCTTTAGCACAGAAATAGTAGCTACACTTCAGAAATGTCATAGAAAATATCTCCTGTACTTATTCAATTGATCTGGCTGAATATGTGGTATAGCCAGAGTGTGTGGGTCCTTGTTCTAGATGCCCCTATCTTATTGCTCTCTTATAGTCTCATACTTCATACGACGTGCTACTGTCACCTGTGGGTCCAGTGCCTGGCTGAGAGCTGAGCACAGAGCAGGTTATTATAAAATATCAGAAGACTGAATTTCCCTAAGTATCTTTTAATGTCTTTACATACCCAGAATCTTTTCCTATTATACTGCATTATTCTACTCTTACCTAAATGATATTTAAAATTCCTTCTTATTGAAAGATGAAATAAAACAAAACAGAAAACATGGTTCAAAGAATTTACAGCAAATTAAAGAGGACTTGGCTCCGAATTAAGTTCTCCAATCCCTGCTGTATACAGCAAATTGTTAGAATAAGCATTCATAATTGAGCTTCAACTAAAGGCTTTGTTTCACAATTTGCTCTAAGGTAATTAGAAAAATGTGCATGAAAGCATGACATGTATAAATCACAGGTATATTCATCTGAATGTATTTTGTGTAGTTTATATTTATAGCTCATTATGTAAAGCCAACTTTGCTGTAATGAAACTGAGAATTAAAGAAAGGTAAAGGGACTAGTATTTTCCAAGCAGCTACAATGTGCTAGGCATTCTGCCAGACACTCTACAAACACTATCTGTTTAATCTTCTCCGATGTAAATGCACCACCATTTTGCAAATGTGGAAACTGGATCATATAGAACATTCAGTATGGTGTACGGAAGATTGGGGGTTGATAAATAGACTCTTCTTTTTTACAATATGCAGCATTGTTAAAATAAAATATTAGGCAAGATATTATATAAGACAGTTTATTTGAGCAATTAATGATTCCTGAATCGAAGCAGCATCTAAACCAGTCACGTAAAGGAGCTCTCCTAAGGGGTGGTGGTAAAGGGAGCTCATTTAGAGCAAATGCAGAAGCAAGTTAAGATATATTATGATTGGCTGACATTTTCTGTTTTACATAAGGGGTCTTACAAATTAGGGAGCAGGCACACATTGATTAGTATGGTACGATTGTCCATTCTGATAAGCTATTTCTACTGGACCAAAACTGGTTTATCACGAGGTGTTGCTTATCTGCAGTTTTGTGGGATGCCCTCATTGTTATATTTTCTCTAAAAACCCCTGCAAGTCAATTAGTTTTGTCCTCTAGAAAATCCTTTCTCAAAAAGGATCACCCCCTGGCAATGCCCATGCAGATAGCCATTTTCTTTTACTTAATGGACTAAAGAGATAAATGAAAATTTACATCTAAATAATTTATAATAGATGCTCTCTTGGCAAGCAGTCCAGTTATGTTTACTAAGGGAATTTGCATTATTGAGTTATTTTGAATAAGACACATTTTATGCTTATTTAAATTGCAATTTAATTTGGAGTAATTAACTTACCAATTTTTTTAATGTAATACAAACATTATTGTACAAACATTATTGATACATGGTATCAGGACATATCAAAGACTATTTATAGCAACTCCTTTTTTGCCTTGTTATTTTTCTTGGCTAAATGGACCCAGATGACTAGAAATTGTAAATTCGCATAGACCAGTTCAATGAAAGTGAACTTAGACACAAACCCAATTCTATATTGTAGCATAGAATTTCACAAAGAGTATTCCCTAGTAATATCAAGGGGTGGTTTATAAACACAGATACTTAATATAAAAATAATAAATTAATAAATGCTTACATATGTATATAATATAATTCCATGATCTAATGTATTTAGGAAATGCTGGATTCAAGAAAATTAAGCTTTTTTTATTTTGTATGTTGTATGGTAGGGGTTACATTTCATTCATTCTTTTTCCATGTGAGTATCCTGTTATTGCAGCACCATCTGTTGAATTTTTTGTTTGATTGTTTTACTTGTTTTTTTTTTTTTTTTCTTCTTTTGGGAAGTTCAGGGTCTCCGGCATGGCAGGCAAGAACTCTGCCAATGAGCTACTGTGGCCAGCCCAGCATTTGCCTTCAAATGCCGTAAATTCTCATTTCTATTAATATGTGGATTTGCTCTGAGCAATGGAATTTGCAAAGTCCCCAAACCTATATGATCACAAAGTCTCTTCTACAAGGCACAACTGCTAACTCTTGGAATGCAAGAGGTTAGTTCACCACACTAAATGTATGAGCATGTACTATGTGACAAGCATCATGTAGGCATCGGGGATAAAAAAATGATTAAAACAGACCAAGTCCTTGCTTCTGTGGAAGTAATAAACTAGTGTGAGACAGAACACTAACAGGATAAGTAAGTAAAGCATGTAGGACTTAATTCTGTTGAGTGTTAAGGGGAACAGAGGCAGAGACTAGGAGGTGTCAGGTTGCCAAAGCATGCCTTATGGAAGAAATCATGGAAAAAGTAGCATCTGAGGAAAGAGGGAAATGACGAGCTAGTTATACAAATCTCAGGAAAGGAGCTTCCAGGCAAAGGGAAGCCCAAATTCAAGAAAAATAAGGAGCCCATTGTGGCTGGAGACAGTGAGGAAGAAGAGTCACAAGAAAAAATATGGAATAAGTTACAAGGACCAAAATCAGGTAGGGCCTTAGAGTTTATTGCAAGGATTTTAGACTCAGTGAAATGGAAAACCACTGGAGTGTTTTGAGCACTAGAATGAGAAAATTGGACCTGTGATTCATATTTTGAGAAAAGCCCAAAGTGGACAAGGGAAAAAGCAGAAAGACCAGTTTGGAGGTGGTTTCAAGAATCCAAAAGAGACTTAATAATGACTTCAGCATGATTTTAGGGGTGCAGAAAAAGAACTTCAGTTGATATATATTGACTGGAGGGCTAGCTGGATTTGCTGATAGGACAGACATGGGTTTGAAAGAGAAGTCCAGGATCACCCCAGGGTTTGGAACTCAGTACCTGGAAGGGTGGTTTGCATTTACTGGAAGGGAGAAGACCTTAGAGGTGGAGGTTTGGAGGGGAAAAGCTGGATATCAGGAGTTCATTTCTTATATCATTAGATATAGTATTTTTGAGATGCTTTTAAGCCCGATTTCCAGAATTCTCAACATGCACTAAAATTCTATAAGATGACTGAATGCTGACATGCTTCTGGCAGAAACAAAGAGAATGATGATACTATCAAAAAGCAGGAGACAAATCACTTGCCTTAACCCCGATGCTCTTCTCCCTAATTGCCCTTTTGGAGCTGGAAGGAGCAGTTATCCATGAATCACCAGCAGTAGGTGCTAGGAGCTCTGTGATAGTCCAACCCTTCCACTGAAGGAGTCTCAGGAGGATTTGTTTTTTAAGAGTCTTGCTGATGAATAGCACTCTACCTTAAACTCTTCAATTAATACAGCCTAGAATGAGTTATTGCTGGTTTATAGATCTTCTTGTTTTGACAAAAACAGCTTGTGACTTCACCCTGACACTTGAAGGACTTCTATTCCGAGCCTGATGACAGCTAGCTAAAAAAGCCAATACTCTAAGTGAACTTAATAGACTCTATTCTCCTGTTGCAAGGGTTGCTATGGTAACCTTATTAGAAAATATAGGGAATATAAATGATCTCACTTCTGGGCAATATTTCTCTAAACAACTTCAGTGTTAAACATATTGAAAAAAAAGTTTTAATTGTGGAAATATAGAGAAAAGTATACAAAGCATGAACTTGCAGCTTAAACATTTATTAGCACAAACCCATGAACCAACCAGGTTAAGAAATGCAACATTACTGTCTACTAAGAAGCAACCCTTCCATCTTCTCCAAACAAAAGTAAAATAAACAAACAAAGCAACAACAATCGATATCCTACCATGGTATTCATTTTCTTATTTGTATTTAATGTCTTCCCACCTGAGGATCATAATTTAATTTTGACTTGTTTTGAAATTTACATAAATGGAATCATATAATATGGAACATTCTGTGTCTGACTTCTTCCACTGAATATTACTTCTGACAATCATCCTTGAACTTTCAAATATTTAAAGGTCATTAATTTTGTTAATTGTGCACTGTGTGAACGTATATTCATTACATGAATATATCACAATTAATGTATCCATTCTAATATTCATGGTCCTTTAGGTTATGATGGCACTGATAATTTTGTCTCAAGCATTTCGGCAACTGATATTGTACAAATGTGCATTCATTTCTCTTTGGTATTGTTGGGTCGTAAGATAGCCTTATCTTCAGATTTAATAAATGATACAAACCTTTTTTTGTGTATTTGTTTTTCCAAAGAAGTTGTATCAGTTTATAGTCCAACCAAAATTGAGTAAGAATTTATACAATCACTGCTATTCTGCAGTCCTCCACACCTTAAATGGTCCCTAGTTTTAGTTTTCTTCCACTCTACAATGTATATAATGGGTCTCCTTGTCTTTCGCAGATTAGAGGTTGAGCACCTTTACATGTGTTTTTTTGCCAATCAAATAACTTGTTTGTAAAGTACTTGTTAGGTCTCTAACCTTTTTTCTAATGGATTTCCTTATTTTCTAATTGATTTCTTAGAAGAATTGTTCCTGTAAAGAACAAAGAGACATGTTCTTTATGCAACATACACTGTATAACTTCATAACAAGTCTCCATTTCTGGTGTACCAATTTGACAACTCTATACCTCTAGAAGACTGTCCCGGTCATTCTTGGCTCTTTAAACTTCCATATAAGTTGTAAGATTGCGTCCATTTTTAAAAATGGATGAAAAAAATGAGCTTGCTTTCATTTTCATTAAAGTTACATTAAATCCACAGAGGAGTTTGGAGAAGATTGATAAATCTTTAAATATGAAATCTTCTAATCCATGGTCATGGTATAGCCATCCATTTGTTTAGATTTTCTTTAACTTTTCTCAACAATGTTTTATAGATTTCAGTCTAGGGGTCTTGCACATCCTTATGAGATTTATCCCTAACATTTAATGTTAAATGCAGTTGTAAATGATAGCAATATTTAATTTTTTTTCTGTTTTTTGTTGTTATGTAGAAACTTTTGATTTTTATATATTGACCTTTTATCCAGCAAACTTGCTAAACCTACTTATTATTTCCAACAATATGTCTGTGGATATTTTTAACTGTCTATAAAATCATATCTGAATATTATAATTTTATTATTCATTAAGTTTAACTATTTATTCTTGCCTTTTTGTACCACCACAACCCTCCTGTACGATATTGATTGAGTAATCATAGAAATTTTCTTTGTTTTGTCTTAATCTCAGAGTTTAATCTTTCACATTTTATATGTTATCACGTTTGCTTAAGGCTTCTGAAGCAACCTGTTATCACAATAAGAAAAATCTTTTCTATGTCTAGTTTGCAGGGAGTGTATTTTGAATTATGAATATGTATCAAATTTTATCAAATCCTTTTTTTCTGACTTGATTGAGATCATCCTGTGATTAATACTTTTGTTTGCAATGAATGAAGTAATTTTATTAACTTTCCAGTAGTAAACAAATCTTGAATTCCTTGGGTAAGCTCAGTTTGGCTGTGGTATATTTTCCTTTTTTAATTACTTATAGATTTAGGTTTGATATTTTTAAGGCCATTTTTTCATGTGTATTTAAAATTATAATAAGGCTCATATTAGTCTTAAGATGGTGACTAACTTTTTACAAAGTTAGATCTAAAAGCAAAAACATAAAAAAAAAATTCCTTAGTCAAGCCAAAAGAAGGCAAGGAAGGAATAAAAAGGATGAAAGACAAAACAATGAGGAAAAACTATTTAAATAGAAACAGAAATCATGTAAAATGATATTAGAAATAAATACAAAACTGTATGTGATCATAATTAAGGGAAATATATATCAGGTAAATAATATACAGAATAACATAATGCAGGTATAGTATTATTATCAGAGGAAATAAAATTTAAGAAAAGTTTGTCAGATAACATTTTTACTACTTAATAATAAGATGCTCAATTCACCAGGGATATATAAAATTCTAAATGTATATGCACCTCATAACATAACCTAAAAATACATATAGATAAAAATAAGCATGTAAAAATCTATGTATTTATAAATTGATAGAATATAAGACAAATTTAAGCATTCATACCATAATGGGAAGTCTTAATATAGGATTTGATAATCAACAAAAAAATTAAATATCCAAAAGCTTGTAAATGATATAAAGAGCAGAATGAACAAGTTTGAGCTTATAGGCATTTATTTTATAGATGAGAAAATTGAGCCTCAGTGTGAAACACACACTTAAGAGTCCATGGTTGGTGGAACCAGCTCCAAACCTATCTGGATTAAAAGCCACTGAACCTCCTCAGGAGATGACTGGGGCTTTTGGGGACTGGGTTCAATAGCAGCATTCCTGCACCTGGCAAAGAAGGCTGAGAGTGGATTGCAAATGGATTTGCAATGTGCATCTTATTTCCAGGAAAGGCCTATTCACAATTGTAAAAGCACATTTTTTAATGAGAGGAATGATAGTTTTAAAATTTTTTACATATAAACACATATGGACTTTGATGTGCTTCGGGTTAGTAAACCCAGAACAGCTACTTTTCAAAAAATTGAAGTTAGTACCTCTAAATGCAGCCTGTAAGTTTGCTCAACTGCCTCAAACTAGATTTAATGTCATGTTTTTACAACAAACTACAGGCAGCAATCAATGCGAAGGTTGCCTCTTTTTTCCCAGCAGATTATAGCAGGAATGAAATTCAGTAACTTTGAGAAAGCACTTCTGCTGGGAGCTGTTAGATTCCCTGCCTCAGAGGGGTAAATGGAAGGACGTTTTCAAGAAATCTGGAAGTTCCACACTCTTGATTAGCATAAGACAGTCATCAGCTGAACATCTCCTGGTCCTTCACTGGCTCCAGTTTGGCTCATTTCCATGTATCTCCTATAGATGAAATGAAACCTGCTTTGGTGAAGGGCATGAGGTAAAATGCCAACATCACCAGCTCAGGCAGCTTCTCCTTTACCATCACAATGTTTACATCTCTCACCATAGACTTGATTACATTGCAGCTTCCTCATTAAAATGCCGCACATAGCATCTTTAAAATGTGAGTTTATGTGAATGCATAAATGTTTATGGGAAAAGCAGTATTTGGAATGTCTGAATTTTTTTTTAGAATTTTAAGTTAGGTTTGGGCTAAATAGTTTTTGAGAAACAAATATGCTTTTAAGCCATAAACTAGAATTTGAAAGAACTGAATAATGTTTGACACAGTAAGTGAGATGTTAAATGTCCAGATGAAAAGTGAAATATATGACTGCTGACACAGAACTACACAAACCATCCATCTGGAAAATGACAGGGCACATCATAGAGACTTCCCTATTTCCACCCTTGGTTATTTATCAAATGAACAGTGATTTTAAGTGACCGAGATATCTTGATGTGTATGGTAATGATGGAAATACTTCATTCTACCAAATGAAATGTGATGTTTAAAGATCAATGATATATTAATGATAAAAAATATACATGTATACTTAGAGGGAGACATTGAATAGTGAGTCCTTATAGCCCAGCAGTCAGGGCCCCTCCCTGGGAGCCATAACTCAGAGACCCTAATAGGTGGCACATCAAGCATCAGCCTTCTCAAGGGAAGGCTGCAAGGCTCAGAGGTCTACTGTGCCACAGCGGCCCTCACCTCACCAGAGATGACAGCTGTTGGGTCAGCACCCCAGTTTCTTGACCCCCAGAGGGATTGATGATATTGGCAAGCCACTTAGTGGTCCACTTTTTACTGCTTTCCTCCCTTCTCTTTCTCACTTTGCCATGCGTTTGAAGGGCTCTCTAGGATCAAATCCCAAATCCTTCTCTGAAAGTACAACTAGGTCCTGGCCCAGGGGTATGTGTCTGATAGAGCTCACATTCCACTTTTAAGACTACTTTTCAGGTGTTGGGGGCCCTTAATTCCCTACTCAGATGGCCCAAAGTTGCTCCCAGGTCCGGGCAATCTGTCCTCTCTGTGGGGTCTGGCATCCTCAGAGCAGGTGGCGTCACCATTGTGCATAACTCTAGACCAAACCTTTGGAAATAGGCCAGGCATGCAGAGTGCTTTGTTCCTACATCTATCCACAATGTTCTCATCATGAGGGAACCAGATAGGACTGAGAAGGGAAAAGGGAAGTTTCTGGGACCGAGTCCTCCATTTGTATTCTTGCTTTGGAATTTTCAAATTACAAATGTCTGGTTGGTCCTGAAAAGACAGAGCATGGACTAAGCACCACAGATCATACATTTCACTTTGTCTTTCATGGTATAAATTCAGTGAATGAAAGGGCTTTACCTACACCATGCATGAAATGAGGAACATCTATAAAATTATCTATATGTTTTCTTTGAGGTCATAAATTCTAACAGTCAAGTTCACTACGAGAGAGCATTCTTGCACACATAAGTGACACTTAAAATATTCCCTTTAATTTCTGACTAGGAATTATTTGAATGCCTGACCCAGTTGAGCCAGGGCTTGTGAGATAGGAGCTAGAGGGCCAACACTGCTCTTTGTTTAAAGGACAGAGTTGAAAGGGACGTGAACAATGCTTATTATAATTTGGTGAAAATAATGGACTTGTAGCATGAGCAAAGCCACATTAAAAAACAAAAAAGCAAAATTCTCTATCTGGCCAGTGGGGAGGAGATTTAGAAGGCTATACATCTACATATGAACAGTGGTTTTCTTTATTTTGTGGAAATGGGGATGATTTTTTTTTTTTTTTGCTCTTTTACCTCTGTTTTTCTTAAAATCAACGTCACGGTCGGCAGATACTCAGAACATGGAATTTTACTTTTACTGGCATTTGTAAGAGTTGTTCAAAGAATGATTACTTTTTAAAGGTGTAGAGGAAAATATATATAAAGGTATATATTTATATCTTATGTCTTTATAAATACATAAGCAATTAGGGAAATGTCTTTCTAAAAACAGGAATATCTGTATACTTCAAGTTTATGCAACAAAAATGCATCACGATTACTGAATAAGCCAGATACCCTCAAATCCTAACAGGTGATTTGCTGCTATGAAAATGGTCCAGCAAAGCAGCTGGACCTCAAAGCTTACTGAGGTTACAGGTGTTAGGGGTTGAGTTGATTTGGCCCTCTACCCCCTTCACCAAAGGACATACTCAAGTCCTGATCCCTGGCTCCCTGGGTTAGACCTTATTTGGAAATATGGTCTTTGGAGACGTGATAGCTAAAATGAGGTCAAACTGAATTAAGGTGCTAATCCAATATGACATATTCTTATAAGAATATAAGTTTATACTCAGACACATAAAAAAAACAGGGGAAAATATATGAAAATGGACAGGGAAGATTCATGGATCTGTAAGGCAAGGGACACCAAGGATTGCTGTCAAAAACCAAAAGCCCTAAGAAACAAGGAAGGATTCTCTCCTAAAGCCTTTGGAGGGAGCATGGCCCTGCTGACACCTTAATTTCAGACTTCCAACCCCCCAAACTGTGAGAAAATAAATTTTCATTGCTCTAAGCCATCAAGCTGGTGGGAATCAGTTATGACAATTCTAGGAAACCAAAACAGAAGGGATAGAGGAAATAAAAGTTAATAACCAATAGTATGAAAGACAACTTGACTATACCCCCTGCGCAAGTTCCAATCATCAAAATATCAATGGCCCCATAGTTGACGGGGTTATTATTATTAAACGTGTACAGCACTTTGTAGTTGACAAATGTTTTTTTCAAATATGCCACTTAGTTAAGTATTACAAATGTCTTAAATACTACAAATTTCATAATGTAAGATACAACCACGTTGAAAACAAACATGGATTTTCTTTAACTTATAATGTTAACCTTTAACCCATAGGTATGGGGAGAAATAAAGTTTACTATTGAGAATATAATACATAGTACTGATGCTATGTCAGATACTGTGTTAAGTCTTCCAGATGCATTATCTCATTTTAAATACATTATCTCTTTGTTTTCCATCACAGTGGCCTTATAGAGTGTTCCAATTCAGTAGCTGCCAAAAGGCAATATACCAGAAATAGAGTGACTTTTAAAAAGGGGAATTTAATAAAATGCAGGGTTCCAGTTCCAAGGCCACAAAAAATGTCCCAATTAAAGCAAGTCTATAAAAATGTCCAAATTAAGGCTCCAACAAGAAGTTACCTTCACTCAAGAAAGGCCAATAAGGTTCAGAGTTTTTCTTTCAACTGGAAAGGCACATGGTGAACATGGCACTGTCTGCTAGCTTTCTCTTCAGGCTTCTTGTCTCATGAAACTCCCCCAGCGACATTTACCTTCTTCATCTCCAAAGGCCTCTGGCTATGTGAGCTCTTGTGATTCTCACCACTCTGAGGCTTTCTCCAAAATGCTTCCTCTTTTAAAGGATTCAGTAAAGTAATCAAGACTGACCTGGAATGGGTAGAGTCACATCTCCCTTTATTCAAAAGTTGATACCACAGTTGGATGAGTCACAGCTCCTTGGAGATAATCTAATCATTTTCCAACATACAGTATTGAATAGGGTTTAAAAGAAATGGCTGCCTCCACAAGCTTGAATCAAGATTAAAACATGGCTTTTCTAGAGTACACAAATCCTTTTCAACCAGCACATAGGGTAAGTATAATTTTCTCACACTTTAAAAACGTATCTTCTCACTTGAGAGAGAAACCCTGAACTTCATCGGCCTTCTTGGACGAAAGTATCTTTCCCTGGATGCCTTTTATTGGACATTTCTATAGACTTGTTTTAATTGGGACATTTTGTTGGCCTTAGAACTGTAAACTAGCAACTTATTAATTTCCCCATTTTAAAAACTATTCTGTTTCTGGTATATTCCATTCTGGTAACTAGCAAACTAGAACAGACTCCATGATGTTCAGGTTTTTTTTTTGGTTTCAAGGAGACTTTTTTCAGAGACTTTTTCTTCATTTTGCTTTTGTTACTTGTGAGTTGGTCTTGCTGATCAGGATAATAAAATAAGGCCTTGGGTTTGTAGCTAAGTGTTCTGTAATCACTGATCCAATCTTATGAAGTAAAATGCTTCTTTTACAAAAGTGTAACAAGAGATGGTTAATATAAATGTTTCAAGTAATAAACACTATTGAAAATATCTAAGAGAGCATGCATTATAAAGTCTATGTGAATTGATTTACACAGAAGCCACTCACCTTTGAGTGTTTTGATATTCAAAGTTCGGTTCATTTATAATCTCGAGAAAATAAAATACCTTTATTTGGTCTTATTATTTAGCACTCAAACAAGTTTTAAAATTTACAATTGAAGCACATTTCAACTTGCTTTGTCTTTCAAAATACAAAGGCTTTGAAAAGGCATGTGGATGTGTGCATGAGTGCACACGTGCGTGTGTATGTGTAGTAAATTCACTAATACGCTATCATTAACAATCAATTCAGACACTGACAGCTGGGGCTCATTTTATTTTAATTTTCTGAAGTGGGCTTGGGACTAGGGCTGAAAAAACATAAATACATATTAACCTAGTGTTTAGCGTGTGTGTGTGTGTGTGTGTGTGCACATGCATTTTACCTGTCAATGATCCAACTCCTTCCAACCCCAGAGTGCTAAAAATTATGATTGAATGCAGGATGATGTGAGGCTGCAAGGATGGAAGCCAAAGAAAAAGATTTTGTAAAAGATCCTGGAATCCTTACCACACTAATGCCTGCAAGTCTCCTCATTCTCAAAAATGCTGATACTGCTCTCTGTAGGATGAGCCTTTCACCTGTGCTCCTGCCAAGCACAAGGAGCTCTTCTCAAGAAAAAGGGGCCCTTCACCATTCCCTGAAGGTGACAGCTCAGCAGTAGCAGAACCCTGCCTCAGCACAGGTGAAGATTTCTGACTCACCAGCAGTGAAGTGAACACAGTGGGATAAGGTCAGACCAGCAGCAGATGGTGAAAATTATATGTGAGACTCATTTATTATTTTGAAGAAACTTGGCCACGATATACATATCTGTGTTTAATTTTTTCCAAAACCTTGTGTCAGTCCCCCTACTTTGGAAAACTTATAATTTAATATTCAGTCTAATAATCGTCGTGCTTTAAAACAGGTACTTGTTTTTGTGTAAAGACATTGTAATAAAGGTACTTCCAATTTTATTTTAAAGTAGACCCCTTACATACTCTTCATTTCATTCTAGGTTCATAACATTTGTTATTACAGATGAAGGAAAAGATGGATAGGTGAATGTATAGATAGCTGTAACCAACTTGAGACATATGAGATCATTTCTGGTAAAATTATTCTGTTAGCATGTGCATTTCATTTCTCATGCTTACTATTTATTTACAAAAGGCTAACATTATTTGTTTCCTTTATGAAGACTGGTGAGTTTTCAGACAAGAACAATGGAGTCACTATTTCAATATTGTTACTTCTGGTTTCTGTACATCTTGCTATCTTCCTCCCATTTGAGTTTATTACTTTCGGTTGTCAGGATGTGTTTTACTTGATTTTTTTTATATGTAAATCACAGTTTAATTTAGAACTCCTGACATGGTATATCAGTCGGTGGTGTAGTAGGCATGACTCCCCTTCATTGGTTCATGGACATTTCTTAATCATTCAATAAATTTATATTGATTGTAAGAAATGCATAAAGAACTGACTAGATGCTATAGGATCATCTCTGCTTTTGTATATCCTTTTTCATACATAATGTCATATGAAATATCACAGACCAAAGCTTAGGATGAGTAGCATTTAAACAAGACATAAAGGGCATAAATAGAGGAAGATAATACATGCAAAAAAAATCAAAGTGAAATTCTAGAGGTAGCAAAGTATGAGTTGTGCATGTCTTTTTGAAATAAGGCTCCTCAGTCATGTTTTTCTATCAGGTAAAACATATAAAATAATATTTGTAAAGTATGGAGGCATACATTGGAAGACAGTTGGGGACATGCAAATGGGATTTTGTGAATATATGCATTATAATTATCTACATATTATGACATAGGGTATAATAAAATGTAAAATATTAGGATGATATCAACTTCACAGTCGATGTATAAGTTCAAAAATAAATTATTCTCTTAAATTTTTAACATTTTTTGCTGTAAAATATAACATATGTACAAAAATAATAAATGTCCAAGTACATTTTAACAAATAGTTATAGAACAGATCTTAAAGTTTAATATGGGTTCCAATTCCACTATTTTTCATTTTTTCTTCTAGCTGCTCCAAGACACTGGAGACCAACAGAAATATCAATCAAACTCATTTGTTAAATCCTATCTTCTCTGTTGCACTCCTCCTTCTCTTTAAATAATATATATAACTAAAAGCAATAAATTTCAAAGTACATCACAACAATTAATTGTAAAACAAATTTCAGAGTTTGGTATGGATTACAACTCCACAATTTTAGATTTTTATTCCTAGCTGCTCTAAGGTACTGGAGGCTAAAAGAAATATCAGTATAATGATTCAGCACTCATACTCATTTGTTAAACCCAACCTTCTCTGTATAACGCTGCCATCACCTTTGATCTTTCTCCAACTTTAGGAATATTTGGACTATGCCAATTCTAACTTTTTCATGCTAGAAGGGACTGTCGATAATAAGGGATAGGGAAATGGAACTAGTTGATTTCCTAGAAGGGCTGGCCCCTCTGAATTTCAGGAGTTTTCTACTCTAGGGACCCATCTGGAGGTTGTAGATTTTGGAAAGTTAACCTAGTGCATTGAACCTTTGTAGAATCTTATATATTGCCGTAGGTGTTCTTTAGGATTGGCAGAAAAGATTTTGGTTGGGGATTGGCAAGTTATGATAGGTAGCAATGTCTAACTGAAGCATGCATAAAGAGTGGCCTCCAGAGTAGCCTCTTAACTCTATTTGGACTCTCTCAGCCACTGATACCTTATTTGTTACACTTCTTTTCTCCCTTGTGGTACAGATGGCATTGTTGATCCCACAGTGCCAGGGCCAGGCTTATCCCTGGGGGTCATCTCCCACTTTGCCAGGGAGACTGTCATCCCTGGATGTTATGTCTGTGTAGTGGGGAGGGCAATGGTTCCACTAGCAGAGTTTGGTTTAGAGAGAGAAAGGCCACATCTGAGCAGCAAAAGATGTGGTCTGGAGGTGACTCTTAGGCATACCTATAGATGTGCTAATGCTTAAACTTCTCAGCAGCAAAACTCAAGATAAAGGGCTTGGTCTATTGATTTGGGTATCCCTAATGTTTGGCACAGTATATGGGGTTGCCCTGATGGTAAAGTTTAATAGTTCCATAATTTTTCTCCTATCCCTCAAGGAACTTTGGCAATACTTTTTTATTATGTGCTTAATATACTATAGGATATACCCAGGCATTACACTAAGCTATACAGGATTAAAAGTTCTCATTCTTATTCTGGGCTCCATGTGTTTGGATTGTTTAAATGATCTATCCAGACAAGTTGAGTTAGATTATGTGCTACTAATTTATGTAGGTTCTAAACATAGCAAAACTTTCTTCCTTTGGTCTCGAAGAGTAGGTGAAGTTCTAAAATACAGGCAATGTCTTCCTTACCCCTGTCTTCTGAATTACCTTAATCTCTACCCAATTGGCTTTATTGTTATTTTTAAATATCAGGTTATACATATATAAAACAGCACCTCAAAATCCAGAAATAGCAATTACCACTCCAGACTAAATGTGACTGCTATAAGAGCTTACAATCTAGGCTCCGGTTTTCTTATAAGCATTTTCTAAAGGAGACCATACAATATTTGCTCTTTTGTTTCTGGCTTATTTTACCTCACCCAACTTCACACAGGTTCATTCACATCTTTGCATGCCTCTCAACTTCGTTCCTTTTTGTAGCAGCGCCGTGTTTGATCATATGTTTACACCACCATTTGCCAATTTACTTCTCAGTGCATCTTCCAGCAATCTCTATCTACTGGACCTCACGTAAAATGTCCAAAGTCAACAGTCCATCAACACACTCAATTTTAGATAATTTTATTGTTCCCAAGAGAAAGACAGCTAATAAACACATCCTCACCAAATAGAAAATCCAAACCTCCCCTTAACTCTTTTCCCCCTTCCCATTATGTATCCCTAGTATTGCTGTGGTGCTGTTGACGTTTTCCTGTTAAACATAGCCCACAGCATGCAATAACACCCCCACCCCCATTAATAACTTTTTGTAGATTATCACACATTTGCAGTAGTTCATGTAAGAACTTCTTTGTATTTGTAGTGTTAACTGGTAGGATGCCATGAGTCTATACAACTCCTTTCAAACATGCTTACCTTCAATATGGTAATATTACTTATAGGCCCACTAGTGAACTGCATTCACTTCTGTCTTCCCTTACAATTAAGTTCAACTTCATTAGCACACTGTCCACCCATCTCAAGCTTCTATTTATCTCTTGGTTCCCTATATTCTGTATTATAAGCCTCTGATTTTACCTTTAACCATGGTCATAAAAGTGGAATCGTATATATGTATATATATATATATATCCTTTTATGTCTGGCTTATTTCATGCAGCATTATGCCCTCCAAGATCATCCATCTTCTCATGTGTCTCAGAATGTCATTTCGTCCTACTGCTGCATAATATTTCATCCTATGTATACACCACATTTTGTTAATCCACTTGTCTGTTGATGGGCACTTGGATTGTTTCCATTTTTTGGTGATTGTCAGTAGTGCTGCCATGAACATCGGTGTGCAAATCTCTGTTTGTGTCATTGCTTTCGAGTCTTCTGGGTATATACCAAGTAGTGGTATTGCCAGGTCATAGGATGACACAATATTTAGTTTTCTGAGAAACTGCCAAACTGTCTTCCATAGCAGCTGTACCATTATACATTCCCACCAGCAGTGCATAAGTGTCCCAATTTTTCCACATCCTCTCCAACATTTTTAGTTTCCTGATGTTTAATAGCAGTCATTCTTATACATGTGAGGTGTTATCTCAGTGTATCAAAATGCAATCTTGATCTGCATTTTCCTTATAACTAAAGAGAATGAGCCTCTTCTCGCATGCTTTTTAGCCATGAGTATTTTCTCCTCAGAACAAAATGTCTATTCATATCTTTAGACCACTTTATAATTGGGTTGCTTGTTCTTTTGTTGTTGAGTTGTAGTTTTCCTTATGTATACAGGATAGCAAACCTTTACCTGATATGTGATTTCCAAATATTTTCTTCCATTGAGTTGGTTGCCTTCTCACTTTTCTGACAAAGTCTTTTGAGGCACAAAAGCATTTGATTTTGAGGAGTTCCCATTTATCAATTTTCTTTCTTGTTGCTTGTGCTTTGGAAATGGAAGCTACTTCCTATTACTAGGTCTTGAAGATGTTTCCCTACAGTTTCTTCTAGGAGCTTCATGGTACCAGTTCTTATATTTAGGTGTTTGATCCAGTTTGAGTTAGTTTTTGTATAGGATGTAAGGTAAGGATCCTCTTTAATTCTTCTGGCTATAGATATCTAGTTCTCGCATGCCCATTTATTGAAAAGACTATTCTGTTCCAGTTCAGTGGATTTGGAGGCTTTGTCTAAGATAAGTTTACAATGGATTTGTTGGTCTATTTCTGTGCTTTTGATTCAATTCCACTTACTACTTCTGTCCTTGTGCCAGTGCCATGCTGTTTTGACTACTGTGGCTTTATAATAAGTTTTAAAATCAGAGACTTCTAACCCTCCCACTTCTTTCTTATTTTTTAGGATTTTTTAGCTATTCAGAGTCTCTTTGCCTTACAGATAAATTTAGTAATCAGCTTTTTCAAGTCTTCTAAGTAGGTTGGTGAAATTTTGATTGGTACTGCATTGAATCTGTAGATCAATTGGGTAGATTTGGTGTCTTAAAAACATTTAACCTTTCTATCCATGATAGGATAAGTAGTCTAAAGATATGAATAGACATTTTTCTGAGGAGAAAATACACATGGCTAAAAAAGCACACTTGTTGCATATTTATGTGGTTTCAGTATTAAAGTGATGTTAGTTTCACCAAATGAGTTAGGTAGTGTTCCTTTTCCTAATTTTTTTTTAAAAATTTGAGCAGAATTAGTGTTAGTTCTTTTGGGAATGTTTGATAAAATTTCCCTGTGAAGCCATCTTGCCCTGATTTTTTTTGTAGGAAGGTATTTGATGACTGTTTGAATCTCTTTACTTGTGATTGGTTTGTTGCGATCTTCTATTTTTTCTTGAATCAATTTAGCTTGTTTGTGTGTTTATATGACAATGGAATGTGTTTCCACCTATTTCGATCTTCTTTGATTTCTTTTACCAATATTATGTAGTTCTCTATGTACAAGTCCTTTACATCCCCAGTTAAGTTCATTTCTAGATACTTTATTCTTTTAATTGCTATTTTGAAAGGATTTTTCCCATAACTGACACATTGGTTAGATCATTGCTTATGTATACAAACATTACTGATTTTTGCACACTAATTTTATAACCTGCCACATTGCTGAATTTGTTTATTAGCTCAAGCAATTTTTTTGTAGATTTCTCAGGATTTTGCAAATATAGTATCATTTCATCTGCAAGTAATGAAAGTTTTACTTCTTCCTTTCCAGTTTGGAGGGGTTTTTTTGTTTGTTTGTTTTTTTCCTGCCTGATTACTTTCACTAAAACTTCAAGTACAATGTTGGATAATAGTAGATCAGAAGGCATCCTTGTCTCATTCCCAGTCTTAGAAGGAAAGATTTCAGCCTCTCACCATTGAGTGTGATTTTGGCTACAGGTTTTTCATATATGTCTTTTATCATGTTGAGGAAGTTACCTTTGATTCTTAACTTTTGAAATGTTCTTATCAGAAAAGGATGTTGAATTTTGTTGAATGCTTTTTCAGCATCAATCGAAATGATCACATGGTTTTTCCCTTTCAGTTTGTGAATGCACTGTATTACATTAACTGATTTTCTTGTGTTGAACCATCCTTGCATTCCTGGTATAAACCCCATTTGGTAGTGGTGTATAATTCCTTTAACGTGCTGTTGAATTTGATTTGCTAATATTTCGTTGAGAATTTTTGCATCTATGTTCATTAGGAATATTGATCTGTAGTTTTCCTTTCTTGTAGCATATTTACCTGGTTTCAGTATTAAAGTGATGTTAGGTTCATCAAATGAGTTAGGTAGTGTTCCTTTTCCTAATTTTTTTTGAAAAGTTTGAGCAGGATTGGTGTTAGTTCTTTTGGGAATGTTTGATAAAATTCCCCTATGATGCCATCTTGCCCCGATTTTCTTTGTAGGAAGGAATTTGATGACTGCTTGCATATCTTTACTTGTGATTGATTTGTTGTGATATTCTATTTTTTCTTGAGTCAGTGTAGCTTGTTTGTGTGTTTCCAGGTATTTATTCATTTCATCTAAGTTCTCCCATTCATCTAACTCTTTTTTATTCTCCCATTCATCTAACTCTGCTTTAATCTTTATTATTTTTCTTCTTCTATTTTCTTTGGGGTCAGTTTGCCCTTCTTCCTCAAGTTCCTCCATGTGATCAGTTAAGTCCTTAATTTTTGTGCTTTCTTCATTTTTAATATAGACATTCAGGGCAATACATTTCCTTCTCAGCACAGGCTTTGCCACATCTCCTAAATTCTGATATGTTGCATTCTCACTTTTATTCATCTCCAGATACCTACTGATTTCTCTAGCAATTACTTCCTTGACCCACTGGTTGTTTAAGAGTTTGTTATTTGTTTTCCATATATTTGTGAAAGTTCTTGTTCTTTGGTGGTTATTCATTTCCAGCTTCACTTCCTTGTGATTAGAGAAACTGCTTTCAAAAATTTCAATGTCTTTAAATTCATAAAGACTTGTTTTGCGCCCCAACATATGATCTATCCTGAAGAATGTTGCATGAGCACCAGAGAAGAATGTATATCCTGGCATTTGGGGGTGGGTGTATTGACCTACATATGTCTGTTAGGTCTAATTCACTTATCAAATTGTTTAAGTTCTCTATCTCCTTGTTGATCTTCTGTCTGGTTGTCCTGACTATAGAGGAGAGTGGTGTATTGCATCTCCTACTATTATTGTTAAAATGTCTTTCACTCCCTTCAGTTTTGCCAGTGTCTACCTCCTGTGCTTGGATTGGGAGCTCCTTGATTGGGAGCATAGACATTTATGATTGTTATTTTTTCTTGGTTAATTGTCCCTTTTAATAATACATAGTGTTTTTCTTTGTCTTTTATGCTGTCTTTATATTTAAAGTCTATTTTCCTTGATATTAGTATGGCTACTCCTGTGTTCTTTTGGTTACAGCTTGCATGAAACATCTTTCTCCATCCTTTCACTTTCAGTGTATTTGTAACTTGTGTCTAAGATGTGCCTCTTATAAGCTGCAAATCATTAGATTATGTTTCTTAGCCCACTCTGACAGTCTGTATCTTTTAATTGGTAGGTTTTGTCTGTTAACATTCAAAATTCTTACTGTAAAAACATTTCTTGAATCCACCATCTCATCGTTTGTAGGTTATTTGTTGGATCTATATATTCTTTTCCCTCTTTGTCTTTTTATCCCTTAGATTACCCTTACTGATAGTCTTCAATTCTGTGCCCTCCTCCAGATCTCCCTCTCTTGTCTTTATTTTTTTTTTCAGCCACAGAACTCCCCGTAGTTTTTCTCGTAGAGCAGTTTCTGGTTGACACATTCTCTCAGCCTTTGTCTGTGAACATTTAATCTCTCCCTCAGCTTTGAATGACAATTTAGCTGGGTACAGAATTCTTGGCTAGAAGTCTTTCTCTTTCAGGATCTTAAGTATATCATACACTGTCTTTTCACCTCCTGAAATAGGTGAATAGTCTGAATAGACTGAATAGTCTGAATTCAGTCTTATGTGGTTTCCCTTGTGTGTAGTAGATTTTGTTTTTCTCCTGCCACTTTCAGGATTTTCTGCTTCTCTTCAACATTTGACAGACTGATTCGTATGTGTCTTGGGGTAGGCCTATTTGAATTTATTCTATTTAGAGTTCATTGGGCTTCTTTGATTTACATATTTATGTCTTTTATAAAGGTTGAGAAGTTTTCCACCTTTTTGTCCTCCAATAATCTTCCTAGCCCTTTACTCTTTTCTTCTCTTTCTGGATCACTGGTGATTCTTACATTTGCATGCTTTGTTTTGTCCATCATTTCCCTGAGTTCCAATTCAAATTTTCCCATCATTTTTTTAGTCATTTGCTCTTTTAGGTGTTCAAAATCAGTAGTCCTGTATTCCAGCTTGCTTGTTCTTTCTTCTGCCTCTTCAAATCTGCTGTTGTGTGTCTCTAGTGTCTTGGCTTTGTCTGTGTCACTCCCTCTAGTTGTCTGAATTTCATTCTGCTTATAAAATACTCCAATCATCCCAGTATAGCCCCAATTTGATTCAATTGGGCATACATTGAAGTAGCATCTTCAAGAGAGACTATTTACAATGAGTCCACACCCATCAGAACTTGGATCAAGGCCAAGAACATGTCCAAACTGGGGTATAAAATTATATTTACCTCAGTATGCCATTTGGACCCCCAAAAGACATATTTTTCCTACATTCAAAATGTAGTCATTCTATCACGACATCCCCAAAGCCTTCTGTCATTTTATATAATGCTCAATATAAGTTCTCTGTTCTGGGGCAAAATTACTCTGCCTGGTGAGCCTATGAAGCCTCAAAAACAAGCTATCTACTTCCTAAATAGAATGATATTACAGTCATCAGTTAAACATTCCCGTTCCAGAAAGGAAAAATTGTAAGGAAAACAAGATCATAGGTCCAAAGGAAGTCCAGAACCCAGCAGTAAAAAATCATTAGAACTGACGATCTGAGAGACATCTGCAGCTGGATGATTTGTCTTCCAGGCCTGATGATATGGCATCCCCACCCCTTACAAGCACTTGCACAACATCCGTGCTCTCCCAAACTTTGGGGTATAAGCTTCTCTCTTTCTGAGCACTGGGGTGTCAACCTGCTTTTCTGTGAGCACCAAGATTCAGGCTTACCATCTCTGAGCACTGAGGTGGCAGCACTATGCCTGATAAACAGGGCACAAGGCCACTTCCTGCAAGCAAAAATGCAGATAACTTTTCCTGTCCAAACATAGGGGTACACTGGTCATTCTATTCACTTGGGTGACCCTGCTTTCTTGGCCCAAGGTGATCTTTTGGATCCATGGGATTCTTCTCCCATGGTTCTGTCTTAGAAGTCATTCTTCATTCAATTCATTCCTTCTCTGTCCCTTTCAATGCAGTTTGGGAGTGGTTCTGTTTATACAAATTGTGCAAAAAAATTGTTGGATTCACATGCATTTCAAGTGGGTCCAGACGATCTGACAGGATTTTCCACAGATCTTTCTTGGATACCTGCATTTTCAATCCTGGCTTTCACTGAAAAGACTTGCAGGATCCATGTTCAGCCACACCCTCTTTATAAAAGGGCTGTTTAGTTAAACTCTCCTTTTAGTCTTGTTCTCTGAGAATTCACTTCCTAGAATTTCAGGGCTCCCTAAAATCTAGAGCTGCTTCTGACCCTAGTGTTAGAGCACACTATCTGGATAGGCTCAGAATTTTCCAAATTATCAATTTGAAAATTGAGTTTATTTCTCAAGTCATCTCCTTCCTAAGTTATAAGGAGACACAAGTTTCACCTGCTAAAATTAGCTTACAAATTTCCTCAGCTGAATATCCAAATTCATCGCATTCAAATGTCTGCCTTCCATTCAACATTAGGACAAACTTTTCCCAAGTCCTCTGCCACTTCATAACAATCACTTTTCCTACAGTCATCATCAGAAGTACCTTTAACATCTGTATTTCTATCAACAGTCTCTTCAAATAAACCTAGGCTTTTTCTCTCAAGCTCCTCACAATTCTTCCTGACTTTACCTATTAGGCAATTCAAAAGCTGATTCCACATTTTTAGATATTTGTCACAGCAACACCCCATTTCCAGATACTACAAATCTGTCATAGTTTTCCAGCTGCTAAAAAAAAATACCATATAATGGCTGGCTTAAGCAACAGAAATTTATTGTTTCATGATTCTGTGGGTAAGAGAAGTCCAAAATTAAGGCATCAGCTAAGTGATACTTACTCCCTCAAAGCCTGTGGCATTCTGGAGCTGGCTGCCGACAATGTTTTGTCCTTGGCTTTTCTGTCACTTGGCACTTCATATAGTAATGTCTTCTTTTTTAGCTAGCTTCCATTGATATTTGGTTTTTATCACTGTCTTTCTCCTTCTCTGCCTGAATTCCTTCTGCTTATAAAGCACTCAGTAATCCAGCTTAAAACTCAATTCAGATAAGTTGGGCTGCACTTTAATAGAAGTAATAGCTTCAGGAAAGCCCATTTACAATGGGTCCACATCCACCAGAATGCTGATCAACACAGAGAACATGTCCAAATTGGGTACACAATTTAATTGACCACAGCTTCCATGATCATCAGTGTTTAAATTTGATTTTTCTATTAAATGGCTACATTTAAATTCGGATCAATACTTCTTAGTGGAAATCTCTTCAAATTTTTTATTACCATCTTAGTCAAGAAGGTGATAGAAAATTTTAAATATTTTTGCAACCATTCAAAAATTTACAACACTTGAAATTGCATTAAGGAAACTAACAACACATCCTTTTCTTTCATTGAAAAAGGTCATGTTAGAACAAACTGGTATCTAACCCATTTTAACTTTTCTATATTAAGCACTCCAAAATAGTAATGAAGCTCTGTTTTGCAAAATCATCACCTGTGTTGTAAAAACAATTACACTATAGCTAGCTTGGATAATAAAGATTAGTATCCACAAATGGAAATTTCCCATATGTGTGAAGGCTGATGTAGGCTGTTCCACCTTGCTTTCCTGTCTCCACACCCCTACTCCACCTCAACATGCCCTTCCATGAAAACATTGAGTTTGCATCTTTTCACCTGGAATATTACCTCTTAAGACCCCTTCTCTGAGAAGGGTTGGTAGTGTACTTCCTTTAGGCCAGGTGTTACTTAACATTGTGGCAGGTTAGTACAGGATATCAAGGCTGTGGTCCCTGGTTCCTATCCAGACCTGAAAGAGTTAATGCACAACTACAAACTCCCTAGGACAAGAATTTCCCCCAAAGTTCCCTAGTTCCCCAAAGCCATTAAGCTTGTAAAACTATGGGCCCAAAGCAGACTCGTAGTTAATAACATAAAACCTGGGATTATAAAGACTGTTAAACATCTGACCCCAAACTTTAAGTATGTGACACAGCTCCACAAACACCAATCTTTATCTCTTTTTGAAACAAAGAAGACACCTGGTGTTGAAAGTTTGGAATGAAAAAATTCACTGCTGCAAAACTTCCCTATAAAACAAGCTAGATCCACGTCACTCAGAGCATGTCTCCCTCATGAGCACATCTGCACTAACTTCATTTGCAGGTACTAAGTCTTCAACAAACTTTACTACTTACTGCTATTTACCTTCCTGTCGCTGGATTCTTTCTCATGATGAGATTCCAAACCTGGAACAGGGCTTGACTGGCTCTCATATCAGCATAGCCCTGATTACATCATGAGTTCCCTCATAGAGACCATGGAGCATGACAACAGGCCCCCCTGATGAGGTCTCTTTCAAAGATATCCCTGATGATTTTACCCACCTCAATCCTGGAGGTGACAGGCCTGTCTTTCCCAGACCTTGCCATGGCTTAAGTGACCCAAATCATTCAATTCACCTGTAACAATGGTTGAGAAACTCTGATAGGGAATAAGCTAAATGAACAAAAATTAGGAAATCAGAAAGGTAGATGAGTATAAGATCTCAGAGGATATCACTGGTGAGGTTGATATCAACAGAAATACCATTAGCTAATTTTTCCCCGGAGGAGCCTACCATATATTTGATATGTAGATATAGGTATGGAGGGGACTGATAAACACCAGCCTAATTCTAAAGGAAATAAAACATGAGAACTTCAAGAACCCCAACATTTTGCAAAAAAAAAAAAAAATGCCCCTTTCATGTGGGAAGGAAGATCTACATGTATAGTACACATAAAAATAATGGATTCTTTACAATTATCCTGAATATAAGAAATGCATCAGATTAATTGTGTTTCAGACCTGACTTGATACTTTGTTGAGTTTGAATTCACTGGTGAGTAGCATTTTAAGGGAATAATGCCTGTGGTCTTTATGCTTAAAATGGCTTTTTAGTCCGAAAATTCTGTAGATTATCCATATCCAAGTTGGGATATGAGAGTACTTCTAGTTTGAAAATGTCTGTCTGTTGTCTTTATACTTAAAATGGCTTTTTGGTCTGAAAAAAGACTATCCATACCCACGTATCTGTTCAATTTGGTGCAACCTTAACACTGATCACATTGTCCTTATGTGTCGTCAGTTCGTCAGGTCTACCCGTTTCTCTCTACTTGCCTTAATCTCTTTATCTTCTTCCTCTACATTGACAGTGGCTTTCGAAACCTTTTTTCTCGTTCCATGAAGTTTACAGTTCAGAAGTTTTGCTCCTAAAATAAGCATTTTTGTTTTATGTTCCACACTAGAGGTGTTGTGCTGAATTATTATTTCTATTAAGTTATTGTATAGTACAGATCTTTGGGGAATATTTACTTCTATTTTTTATTACATTTTCCTATCAGAATTGGTTCTTCCTTTTCATGCTTTCTTATTTTTTTCTTCATTCCTTTCAATCTCCATCCTTACTTTACTGTTTACTGATTTGATCTGTAATAGATGAATATTTGTCAAGTGATTTCTATTCATCTTCTCATATTTAAAAAGTAGCTCTGTCTGAAACTTCTACTTGTCCTAAGGCACTGTGGAAATAGACTCTTTGACCCTTTATACAGATATCAATAATGTTTCTGTCTTCCCATGAGCTGCATTTAGAGGGCAAATTTTCTTTCCAGCCATATTTCTGTAGCCTGAAGGAATGTTGGTGATCAAGGATGGACTTCGGAGCAATATCGTATCAAAATTATTAAATGTGGCCTACAAGACCCAACCAAGAGCTTTCCCTCCTCCTGGGAACTTCACCTCATTCTCCTAACTCAGAGTCTTGCCCTGGCATTTTCTGCTTTGAGCTCCTATGTTGGGATTTAGGATTATTTCCTCAAATGTTCTATTCAGCTCTACTTTTTGAGTGCAGCAATTGGTAAGAGTCACAAGAACTTTATTCCCTTTTTAAAATCAGTTCTGACCCTGAAAAGAGGGATTGGATTTGAAGTTTACTCACCATAATCTATGTTTCTTTCCTTGGCAGCAATATTAAAAAGATCATGCTCTATGCCTTGTTCGGTTGCTGCTAGTGCGTTGTTGACTTTTATTAAAATATCTATTTCTATAGGTGTTGGAGAATAAGATTTATAATTTGGTTTTACTCCACCATCTTTATTCAAAAATATAATTAATTTCAAAGCAGTTAAGAAGTTTGACATAAAGGTAGCTTCAAGATTTTGAAGAATAAGAGAATAAGTATATTACAAATTTTGCCTATTTCTGAATTACCAAACAATTTTGAGAAAACATGAAATTTAAATTAAACATGAGCAGAAGGAAAAATATTTTTGTCAATTAGTGTGATTAACAACCTTCTAATATGCTAATGTTTATGTGCATAAGGTAATGCACTAGCCAATTAAAACCCAAATATTTTCTTATCCTTAAATGACTCTCTTCTAGAAAGAGTGAAGGACATAAATAACTTTCTCCTTAGAGGTGGAAAGAAATAAATCAATTTGGGCAACCGTTGTTTCTTGTGCTTTGTTCTGCTGTAGAACCAAAAGATTTCTTCAAGAAATGTGATTGTGATTATGCCTATGGAAAAGAAGAAAAAAGTAAATAAAAGAGGAAAATAAAAGATGCCTTTATTACGCTTTAATTAGAAAGTGTAATAGAAGCAAAATAATATAAATGAATGGGTCCCTACATCACACTAAACAGAAAGTTATAAACTGTGATCAATACAAACTAATCTGGGTTAACGATCCCATTAGTCGCAATTATCTGAGAACTAAGAAACGGTTTCTTGATCCCACCACTGTGAGCAGTTTGCTGGCAAGTTCTCTACAAGCACCTCTGCCCTTCGTGTTTCCAAAGCCATGGAAATTCTCTGTTGTCTTTGCTAGGTGCCAGTCTAAGAGGGAAAATGTTCTTAAGATCATTTCTTTGAAAGTTTAAGATAATAACTGCTTGTATTTATATTACTTTAAAGCCCAAAATTTGAGATGACCTTATATAAAATTCATATTTTATAGAGTTGGAGCTGCATTGTGATTTCTTGATTTTCTAGAACATTTAATTGAATCATTCTTTTAACATTCTAAGGCTCATGGGATTCTATGGAATTCATCTCCTTTCTCAAGTTAACTCACATGTTGGTACATCTTTTATTAATAAGGAATTATAATGCTGATCCAGTCTGTCTACAGGCTACTAAGAATCATTAATGAAATAAAAGAGATGTTAACTTACTGTGAGTTGTTTAAATGGCACTATTGCTTAAATGTAAGTCTGTATTTTAATATTACTTGGGCCTATGAAAGCTTGATGGTTGCTATAGAATAAGAAATATATAATTAGTGATTATTATTATGCAATAAAAATATATATCATATATAGACTTTTCACTAATTTGAAAATGGAATGCTTCCCATTTCACCCCCCATTGTATTTTTTTTTTTTTTTGGTATGCTGTTTGGAAGGGTCAAATTTTGTATTTTTCCATGTGAGTATTCTGTTATTGCAGCACCATTTGTTGAATTTTTGTTTGGTTGATTTTTGTTTGTTTGTTTCGCTTGCTTGTTTTTTGGGAAGCTTACGGACTGGGACTCGAACACGATCTACTGCATGGCAAGAGAGAATTTCACCATTGAACTGTCCTCGCACCCCCCAACATTGTATTTTTGAAGAACTAATTATATGTAGATAAATAATGAGTGAATAGGAACTATAGCCATTGCTTTGGGAAGCCTGGCTTTATCTTGTGTGGATAAAACTTTTGAAACTCTGAAACCATTTAATCACATATTGATCAAATTGTGCAGGCTGTGTTTCACTGAAAGCTTTGAACCTTAGCTGGTTTCTGACATTTAGTAGGCATGGGACCTTGGGCAAGCTTGTTTTCTCATCTCCATTGCACTCATAAAAGGAGCTCCTTCCAGGACTAACTGTAGTTACCTGTCTGCCTCCTTTCCTTCATCCTGCTAAAGCAACCAGCCAGAAACTTCCAGGTGGCTATGTATTTCACTGCAAAACCAATTTAAATCTCTGAGAAAGGCCAGACTCTGCCTCTCACCCAGGAGGATCAAGTTGACAAATGGTGCAGGACAAAGTCTCCATGATGACCAGGACGTTGGCAGTGAGTCCATGAATAAGTCTTTCCACCTGCAGTTCATATTAAAGAATCCAGAAAGTTTCCTTTGTCTAGAAATTCCCTGGGTTCTCTGCAGATTACAGTACACCTTGACCTGAAGGCAAGAAACACCGAGACCTGCCATGTTCTGGGCATGGAAACTCTATTTCATTGTGTTAAATGGTACAGCCAAAGAACTGGTGATTTATGGCTGCAAATTATCATGTTGTTCATTAGCAGTAATTACCACTAGACCCTGAAATAAAATGGTAATCAATGTGCTAAAATGAGAACATCCACATGAGCTACTTGATGTTCGCTTGCAAACCCTTCTGCCTGCCTCACTTCTAAGGGGAAGAGGAAAAAGCTTGAGGAAGGCAGGTGAGTGCCCTCTGCAGAAAAAATGTGCTTCTGGCCATGCTGAACTGCTGCAGCAGCTGCTGTGAGGCAGAGCAGCTCAGCTCCAAACCTAGATGTTCTTTGTTCTCAATGAGATAAGAAGGATGAGTTTGGATGTTCTCCCAGAATATGTGGATTGTTTTCAAGGACAGGAGCTGTGGCAGTCAGGAGAGCAATGAAGCCAAGGAACACAGTGTGGTGAGGAAGTGCCCTGCTCTGAGGGACTGAAGCTTCCACCTGCAGTGCTGGGCTCAGGCAACATATCTGGCTGAGCCTCAAGAAATTTTAGGGTCCTGTGCTGCAAAATAACAATTTGATTTTACTTTCAACAGTTGGGCCAAATATCATGAAATTTCAACTTCTTTGCTAATGCTACACTAAATATCTATGAAGCGCCAACTGCCAGGCAAATGGATCTCTGTTTCATTTATGCCGCAATTGTTATCTACTGAAGATGATCTCCCATGCAGAGAAATGGATTCTTGACTTGACGTAATGGTTCCCGGTAGGGTTTCACACAGTTGTCTGAAGACCGGTATCAGCAGCACGTTTCCTGGCATGTCTTGTTACAATGCCATGTTCACTCAGGCACTGGTGATGACAGCAAGATTCCCCTGTGTCCCATCATGAGAAAAGAGATGATAAGCCAAGGAGAGTTTAAACCTTTCCTGAGCAGATGAGTCTGGGAAGAATGATGCATTTTTTTTTTGACTGACTTTAATACTTCTATTAATAGCAATGGAATTAGGTGCTCTTATAATATTTGTCAGTCTTTGGGTAGCATGATTGAATTTGCCTGCTGAATTTCCTTACTGTGGATGAGATGTCAACATCTCTATAGTTGATAGGACAAAATAAATGACCCTCTGGGAGAGAGATATCAATGACAATTAGGAACTCTTTAATTGTCCTCCTAACTTAGGGTCAGATCTGTTTTGGATAACCAAATAAGGATTTGGTATAGTTAACGATACATTTTTTTACTTGTCAATCACAGACTCTCAATTTTAAAATAGATAAAAACAAACTTTTTATATATATATATATATATATATATATATATATATATATATATATATATATATATATATTTGGCATGGGCAGGCACCAAGAATCGAACCTGGGTCTCTGGCATTGCAGGCGAGAACTACTCCCTGTTGAGCCACCGTGGCCCACCCTATATATATATTTTTTTTTAAAATAAATAATATCCCTACTACACAGTGATATTGAATATGCATATTGTTTTAGGATTTTAAAAAATGCCTTGAATTTTCTAATCCATATAACACTAACATAAGTGACTTTTTTTTCGTACTTCAAAGAAAAAATATGTAAGATTTCCCTGGTGAGATTTCTAACTAATCTGATAGACCATATGGTAATATGCTATCAAAAATGTGAACATTTTAAAGCAATATATTTATGAAGCCCATTTTAGGGCAATTCTACAACTCAAATAATATTCAATGAAACTAAAGTGGACTGATTATATATTTTTATCCTAAACATTAGGGAATGATAAAAATAGAAAAACGCATCTCCTATTTATCTCAGATTTATTTTCTATGACCTTGCACATTCAACTAGCATTTATTTTATTGTTCTGAAATGAAGACATTTTGTAAAGAAATATAGTCATGAAATTGTAGCATTTGAGAGCTCCAAAACACGGCTGTCTCTTGATCCATATCAGAGTGGGTTTTTTGTTTCTCTACAGAGATAAAGAGGCCAAAGGAATATCTGATCAAGCTTGGTTCCATGTGGGTAAAAGGGCACCATTGGTATTTGAGTAGATCTATCATAATTTTTTGGTGTTTGTTGTCATTGTTGTTTAAAAATAGAGAAAAATTTCAAACTTATCTGCAGCTGTATGGTAAAAGTCCCATAGACTTTACCTCAAGTCAGCTATCTTCTTGATCAGGAAAGATTATTCTCCTCTCAGAGATATGAGTTAAACAGAAACATTAAACCGGCTTCAACAGCATAAGGACCTCAAAAGTAGTATATTAAACAAATGGTTTGCATAAATTAAAACCAACAGTATTATTGTGTATTTCCCTACTTGAATCACAGTTGGAACTTCTCCCATTCCAGGCTCTGTTCTTACCACAGAGCATATTGGGGAAGTCTCCAATTCTACACAGAAGTGGTGCTTCTATGTTCCTCAGGGAATGGAATCATATTGCTGAATTAATTGAGCTTTAAAGGACTTTGTCAGTAAGGAATTTAATAAGGTGGGAGAAAATTAAATGTGGGCCTAATATAAACCTACTGGAGGAGAACTGAAATAATTGCAGGGCAGTCCCCAATCCCATAATATAGGGCCAGAGAGGTCAAAGGCACTCACAAAACTAGCATTTGGCCCAACTAACTCATGGCTTCATGACCGAAAAAGGGACCAGTGGCTCTGAGAAATGCTTCACAAGGAAGGCAGGGGGTAAGATGGAAGTGCCATTCCCTGATAGAATTGCCATACTCGTCAAGGTTCTCACATGAGTAGGGGTTCTCCCACCCTTGAGCAGAGTCTGATGTACATCATGGATGGATGGCTGACTTCCTAGGTCCCATGTCGGTATGCCTGGTCCCTATAGCCACGGTCCAACTCCCTCTCTGGTGACTGCTTCCACCTGTCCCCCATCTCCATTCTTCTAACAGTCCTAGGAGTTTGCCCTTCATTTCTGGTGCTTGAGGCTATAGCTGGACCATATTTCTGCTATATTTTATAGCATCTTGATATCCCAGATTTATTTCTAAATAATCGTAATGCTGAGGTCTCCTGCTTCTTGGAAGTCTGGCTGCTGAGCCCTAAGAGTCTCTAATCAAAATTCAGAAATTGGTTCTTTCTCAGACTGAATTTAATAGAACCACGAACCAAATGCCTGCCTGTGGCTCTGGACTGAGCTATCAGTTGAGCCTAGAGTTGTAGTCTTGACACAGGGTAAGGTTAGCATGTTTGTGTTAGATTGAAATTGAAGAATCTATGTCTTTATCTCTATCTTTCTATCTATCTTTCTATCTATCTATCTATCTATCTATCTATCTATCTATCTATCTATCTATCATCTATCTACCTATCTAATATATATCTCTATATAATCTAGCTATCAGCTATCTACCTCTCTATTTATCTATATGCCTATCTATTTATCTCTTTTTACCAAAGTTTTTTCAAATATTATAATTAAGTATAAAACTAAAAATTGATGGTTTTTCCCCCTGAACTATGTTCTACTCACCAGTGAGAGACAAAAAAATAAATGGGTGCACTCTTTAATTTGGCAAGATTGCAGAGTTGAAAGCAGGTTTTGTAAATATTTAAAATTTTAATTTCCATTATGTTATATGAGTCAAATATTCATAGAGGCAATAAGGTGTGTGTGTAAAGAGCAATGGCTTTGCTTTCAGAGAGACCTGAGTTTGAATCGCAGATCAATAACCTCCATACCCGAAGATTGTTGGCAAATATTATTATCTCTGTCAGCTGGTTTTCCTGTAAAATATGCAGCAGATTCACAAATCACAAGGTTGTTTTGAAGATTAAATGAAACATCAAATAAATGTCATTTATAGCAGTGCTTGACATGTGACAAACTATTCAGGAAAGATTATCCTCTCCTGCATGGTATTCCATGTTCTAAGGATCTTTTCTCACATTGAATAATTCTGAAATCCTAATTCTCTGATCATTGCTAGTGAGACTTGGGTCATTGAGATTTTTTAAAATATCTTTTTCTAATCGAATTGGAAGTGTTGCCTTCCCGAGGCCTCACTCCCCTACTGCCTTAATCTGTAAAAGCTGATATGACAAATACCACACACTGGTGGGCCTAACAGCAGCAATTTATTGTCTTAAAGTTTTTGGGCTAGAAGTCCAAAAGGCTATGCTTTCTCCTCGAAGTCTGTAGTGTTCTGATACTGACTTGCTGAAATTTGGGGAATTCCTTGGTTTCTCTCTCTCTCCTTGTGTCATGTCCTCTGGTATCCATTGACTTCCAATTTCTTTTATTCTTCCCTGACTGCTGACTTCTTTGTACCAGGCCTCCAGTAATAGTGAATAAGACCCACCCTGGTTCAGTTGGTCCTAAATGTGATCATAGAACATCCTATTTACAAGTGGGTCCATACCTTAACCACTAACACATCTATCTTCAAAGGGTTCTATTTACAAATTAGTTCATAGCCACAAAAGGAGCACATCTTAAGATTAAGAAAATATCTTCTTCATAGGATACCACACCTGCTTTGGTGGATGCTTTCCCGGGTGGTCTCTGGCCAGCCTGTTGAGGCATTACTCCCTATGGAAAGGATTGTGAATGACTGAACTATGGGAAGGAAGGAAACGGTAACGTTTCAGTCACGGAATACAAAAGCTGTGCAGTTTTCCTTGAGTGTTCTGAAATTTAACTTCATCTGTGGAAAAGGGAATAGTCTTGCAAATCTACATGATTTTCATCAGAATTAATAGGAGTAATATAAATTAAATGCTTAGTATGGAATCTGGTGCACTGTCTGTTCTCAGTAAGAGTTGTTTTTACTTCTGCACCTTTGAAGTACCATCTTACATCAGCAAAGGACAGGGAAAATATGTTCTGACTATTAAGGTGATAAGTTGATTTATGGGTGTGAACATGGCAGCCTGCTCTTAGAAAGAGTTCTTGCTTGCTATACAGTGAATTTGTCTGATCTCTCTTGAGTGACCGGAGTTTTCTCCCTTGCTCTTATGGCCATTAAGAAAAGCCTGCTATCCATCAATTAGTTCTCATTTTCAGTTAATGGAATTATTTCTCATCATGGGATTATTGAAAGTGTGGCAAGGAAGGCTAGCTCTTGGAGAAGAAAATCCTAGGTATTCTGATGGAATTGTTTTAGGAAGAAAGGGGTGACCAGATTTATAATATTTATACTATAGCTTATTTATAGTTTATGCAAAATTCAAATTGAACTAGGTCTCATAAATTTTATCCAGCAACTCCTTGTAGTCACTTAAGTCAAGCAGGAATGTCATTCAACCTCTCACAGGGCTTCACCAATCCTTTTCTCTGATGTGCAAGCCTAATGTAGCTCATATAGTTCATGTCTGTGTGTGTGTGAGTGTGAAATGAGAAAGGCATCTCCAGCTGCTTAAAACAGCATCACATTTAGAAAGGAAAAACTATCTAATTGACATTATAAACTACAACTATCCTTCAGGCCCAAGTGATACACTCTGAACATTGCACATATTTGAGTGATAAATTGCAATAAACCCTGAGGCTGGCAATTGACTGAGATCTGTTCCAGGACAACAAATCAGTGTCCTCTTAAACTGCTTCTCGACTGGTCTAATGCTTGGCTGTTAATGTTCTTCTGATTTTTGCACTGAGTGACTTCAGAGTGAAATAAGGAAACAGTGATTTAGTGTATAGGGAATGAGGGGCATTTTAGAAACTTCATCATCATGGGAGTGATGATGAAGTCTACTCACCACAGGAACAGCCACTATATATGAATAACACTTCTAAGACTCTCAACTCACTTGCCCCTTTACAATATTTTTTTCACATGATGTTCAGGAAGAAAAATTGCCTGCAACCACCAACCATTTTTAAATCTTCATTAAATACACATATGTAAAAGGAAAGACACATCCATAGATTTTGTGGCCAATACATTCGTAGTTTCTGAATGAGTTATCCTGAAATGTCTATGATTTTGAAACAAAGAACAGAATATCATACTTGTGTTAATATTCATTCTAACACTAATGACTGTACTTTCACTAGTTGAGAAGCTCTTCAAGTATGTTTAGTTAGAAAGGAGCTTGACTTCCAGGGAATTTTAGAGTTAGCAGGATGAAAACAAAAATTTTTGTAATTCCTCTCTTCAGATAGTAAGGATGGAAAAAATATGCGGAAAGGCATTAGAACCAAAGATGGGTATAAGTAAGGAAAATAGGAGATATTTGACAATAGAAATGGGGAAACTTCCATTTTACAGATTCAGCACATAAATAGCTTAGAGAATGTCACTTCAAGGAAAAGCTGTACAAACTGAAAATCAATGGGTTTTCTTGCACTCACCGTAAAACTGAATTTTCAGGGAACACTGAAGTCTGGAGAGAAAGGAGAATCCAGAGAGTGAAAACTGAGATCTGCTTACATGGTGCAAAAGCCACAAGAATCATTAAAGCAAACTTAAATGGCAACTTTGACTATTTGGTGGAGGCTGAACTTGAACTAGTAGGAAAGTAAGAAACTCCTGGAGACTTCAGTCTTAGATACGCATGCCCTACTTTCCTGGGATGTACCCCCAGAGGACTCATAAGATTCTCATAGTGAAGATCCACGAAAGAGCCCCATGGCTCTGGCAGAGGTTTGGGAAAAGAAATCACTGTGAAGTATACCAGAGCCTTCTCCAAAATGTAGGACTACCTACCAGGAGGAATAGCTTTTCCAGTGTCTTGTCTCTATTCCCCTATAGTTTTCTTGTACCACCTAAATGGTGGGGAGAAAACTATCCAAAAGAAACACTTGCAAAAGCCAGACCAGAGACACAGACAGAGAAGTCTGAGATTTCATCCTAGGATTAGAGAATGCTTCCCCTCCTCCATAATTTGCCACGACATGAACAGGACTCAAGTCTCATCATTATGAGACAGCTGGAAAAGCTAAGATGAAAGACTCTTTATGAGAAGGAGTGCTTAGGGAAGTCCAAAATCAAAACTGTGCTTAGAGCAAAATGCATAACATTAAATGCATACATTAAGGAAGAAAAAAGATATATAGTCCAATAAGTTCAAGATTTTTGAGGAAGAAGAGAAACTCTTTCACTGCTTCTTCAGCCAGCAAGCCTTTTCTGTGGAGTTCTTCCAGACCCTTCATTGGAGTTGCCAGCTTCACAGCCTGCCTTGTGGATTTTGGACTCATCCATTTCCACGGTTGTGTGAGACACCTTTATAAATCTCATATTTTCAGATCTCTCCTATTTCTCTAGAGAACTGTAACACAATGGGTAATGAAATAAATGAAATAAGGAAAATGATAGAAGAACACAAAGAGAATCGCAATGGAGAGGCAAAGATTATGAAAAGGAACCAAAGCTGAAGACCATAGCAGTAGAAATTAAAATTCCCTAAAGGGATTTCAAAGCAGAATAAAGAACCAAATAACTTGAAGATAAGACAATTGAAATCATTCAGTCTGAGGAATAGAAAGAAGAGACAATGAACAAAAGTGAACAGAACCTGAAGAACCTGTGGGACACCATCAAGTACACCAATATACACATTGTCAGCATTCCAGAAGGAGAAGAGAGACAGGGGCAGGGAGAACAGTCAAAGAAATAATAGCTGAAAAATTCCAAAATTTGACATGCATGAGTGTACACATCCAAGACACTCAATCAACTCCACACATGATAAGTCCAAATAGACCCTTCTCCTGCAGCATATTATAACCAAACTGTTGAATGCCTAAAGAGAATTCTGAAAGCCTCAAGAGAGAAGCAATGTATTACATGCAAGGGAGCCTCAGTAAGATTAAGCACCAGTTTCTCATTAGAAACCATGGAGACATGAAGGTAGTAGATGATATATTTAAAGTGTAGAAAGCCAAAAATTGCTGGCCATGAATTGTACATCTAAAAAAACTGTCTTCCCAAAACGAGAGAGAAATTGAGACATTTCCAGATAAACAAAAGCTGAAGGATTGCATCACCACTAGATGAGCCATGCAAAAGATGCTAAAGTGATTTCAACAGGTTAAAAGGAAACAACAACAGACAATAGATCAAAGCTGCATGAAGAACTAAAGGTCTCGGGTGAAGATAATGACATGGGCAAATATAAATGCCAATAGTTTTGCATTTTGGGTTTGTAACTCCGCTTTCTACTACCTAGTAGAAGCTAAATGGTAGATACATAAAATGTAATTTATCATAAAATGATAAATCAGTGGTTTTGTACTCATAATATATAAACATTTAATTTGTGAGAAGGACTACATATATGTGGGTGGTACAGAAGGATATAGGAACAGAAATTATGTACACTATTGAAGTTAAGTTGTTATCAAAGCAAAAGCTATTGTTACTTCCTATAAGACTACAATAGTTTTAATAGTAAGGTATTGGAGACATAATGGATGTGATGATCGATGGAATAGGAAAGAGAGCCCAGAAAGGATATTTTGAATGTTGATGCATTGATTATAGGTTTAGATGGGGTTTCTCAACATTGGACCAAATGATCTGTGCAAAGTAGCAACTGATTTTGAAATTCTGATTCTTAGATGTAAATAATTTCATGGGCATGGAAGTATTTTGTAAACTCTACAATTTAGTACTAATAAAAAGTGCAGAATCATCTTTCATTAAAACTAAGCTTTTTGAGATATACTCTACATATTAAGTAAGCCCTACACATTCAGTAGGTGGAAATAAATAAAATTGTACTTTCAGTTTCAAAATTGTCCTCCTGAGCTATTTTTTTCTCCCCCTCAGGCAGCTTTATTGAGATTTTACTTTGAAATCTCTACTCAATATTTTTTCAAATAGACACCTGAGAATATGGAGCAGTATTGAAATATCAGAGCCTTTATAACCATATAAATTGATTAGATATTTCAATTCTTCAAACTGTTCAGGTGCCTATTATGCTAAGGCTACTTTTCTGACTATGCATAAATTTCAGGAACATGTTATAGCATTGGATCAGTTTTGAGAACTGTTGAAAATTCTTTTCTCAGTTGGTTCCTTTTGCATGTGAAGTTCCTCCTGGGAATATGAGACCTAGCTTCAGATGGACAGATGGTTTCTCAAGGTTTAAATCTACCTGCCAATGATGGAGGTCTACAGTCTTGCAGATTTGTCACAGAAAAAGGTAGTTCAACTGAGTACTTGATGTCGGGAGAGATACTGAAGGGCAGGAGGTCTTGGAAAGCCACCACAGTGGAAGTGTGCCAAGCAGGAGGCATGCCACCTCCTACTGGATATCGACATTTAAGCATCCCATAAACACCTCAAGCTTAACATGGCCAAAGGGAGCTCATCACCCCCTTCCCTATGCACCAACTCCTCCATTCTTGGTGAGTGCTATCACCATTCATTTCTTTACCCAAATTGCTTTCCAAAAATCATCTTTGACTCTTCCCTCTTTCTCACCTACTGGACTGACTTACAATCAGAAAATCCGGTTGGTTCAATTTCTCTTAAAGATGTCTCGAACTATCCACTACATCTCCAATGCTATTTAACTAGATGGAAAAATATAATCTATAATACAGCTACTGTAATTGCTTAAAAACTCTGTCTCCAGACAGGCCCCCACCATTTCACTTTGCATGAAACAATCAAAGTTATTATTTTTAAATACAAATGCAATCATGTCACTTCCTCCAACCACTCCCCGCCATCCTGTGCTCCCTGAATACCTGCAGTGATACATGATTTTCAATTTTTTAATATGCCTGCTTCCTTTTCCACTAAGGGCTTTGCAGATGTTATTCTATTGTCTAGAATATCCTACTGGTCTCCTCTCCCTTGCCAACTGCCCCTCACCTTTCGTTTATCATCATCTTAAATTCTACCCTCCTTTTGGGATCCTCTGGGGTGTTATCTCTCCCAGAAAGCTTTGTCTCACTGCCTTCCACATCCTATTTCCAGGGTCTTGGTTATCTGCTTATTCTTAGGTCCTCCCACTGCATCACATAATTTAATTATTGTAGCACTTACCATTTATCCTACAATTGCCCATGCCCTTGTGTCCATTCTCTACTAGACCTGAAACACCTGTGAGAACAGGGACAATGTGCCTTTTCATGTTACAGTGACCCAGAAGAGGGGCTCAATAAATAATTGTTGAATGAATAAATGAATGAGTGATTATTTAAAAGAATGAGGAGAAAATAAAATGAAATATTCTTACATCTAGGAAATTAGACATTAAGCAGTAGGAGAATTTTGCTAGAACAGGCTTTAAAATACAAACACAGGTTGAGGATTAGGACTTCAGTCTCTCTTTCTCTTCTGCTTTCTCTCTGTGTCTATGTGCAATCATTGGTAGTATCCCACTTTCCCTGATTGTCAAGGCAGGGTTCCTGCTACCAGAAGTAGTGGGGAACACTGGGACTTTGTGGCTGACATCTCAGGAGCATGGTCCAAGACTGGGGTTAGATTGGTAACATATGACTTGATGTTTAATAAATTAGTCACTTGAATGCCCTTTAAATACTCACTTGTGCCACTCTGAGCTTAGTTGGAATTCATTCCAAAGCCAGGATAGTATTGTTCCATTGTTATGTGTGGGTGTGATAATGGGAATGGGATGGGCAGGTTGGGATTCAGTGGGTCAACATGGCAAAGAAGGCAGAGAAAGGAAGAAATCAGGCACATATAAATGATATTTTCTGTCTTATCTTTCCATATTTAATGTTGAGGTCATCTATGCACTGAAATAGAATTTTAAAAAATAGAACTTAAAAAATAGCTATTAAAATTCTGGGTTGACAATGAATTGAATATTCCTTGCTTCTTTCGGACTACTAACATTCAAAGCTTCTAGGTAGCATAATTAATATTTTCAATACTTTAAGTTTTTCACTTTAATTCAGGACAACTTGGAATGTACAGCCATACCTCATGAAACTGATCCTCTCCATCTTGATGGATGCTAGCCATTTTTTGATATAACATGTAACCTGTGCTTTCAAAATAGGGTTCTTGGCTATTTGCAATTCAAGCAGTCATTTGATTGCTTTTTTCCAGTTACATAATGTTGCACAAAACCAGGGACAAGGCTGCAAGCCTCCAGGAAAATTGCACGGAAACAGAACAAACCAGGTTGAGGCTCCAAAGTTTCAGGAAATAGGTTTTATTCATCTATGGCCATAGGGCTCAGCCGAGCAAACTCTGAAAGTCTGAGCTCTGAACAGGAGTTGTTACAGGGCTTTAAGGGAAGTACTTGGTTACGTGCCAGTAATCAGACCTGGAAGGATTGCAAAGCTGAGTTTACAGAAGCATATGAGTGGTTATGGGGAAGGGGGCTTCACAGGGACTTCTCTTATCTTGCCTATATGCAGTTTTGACTGCCCTTGGGGCCTGGGAGACTTTTCAAAGAGGAAATGGCCCAAGTAAACAGGGCCCTGCCTGCTGCAACAGGAAGTGGCTTTAACAAACAGGGGCTGTCTGCAACATTCCCCCCTTTGATGCTTGCCTATGTCAGTGGGCAATAGCATCACCTATATTTAATCCTCTACTTGTTGCAGCTGTTGGTATGTTCCAATCTGAGCTGGGCATGGAAAACAAGGTAGCCATGCAGGGCTTGGGCCCCCACAAAGTTGGGGGAGTGAGGGTCTGTGCCTTACCTTGTTGGCCCCAAGTTTTCTCCTGATGGCCCCTTTGCGGCTGTGCCTGTCTTAGGTTGTTCCTTACCTGAGGAATCTTACCCATCTTTGGCTAACCAGCCATCTTCTGGGACCAACCAGGGTGATGTGAGGTGTGCAAGTGAGAGAAGGGCAGTGCCCCCTGAGAGGGTCCAATCTGTTTCCTTGACAGCCTATGCCCCCTGGCCTCCATGACCAGCAACTGCCTTGGAATTCCCTCACTTGCTGGTGGGACCCCGGCTCTGGTTACATGTTTTGGGGAACCCAGTTTTTTTTTTCCAGTGAGGGCTCAGCTCATGGCTTTAGGCAAGAGACAAACTATATGGCACCAGCTCCCAGGAGGCCTCTACCTCAGCATAGCCAAGAGCTCCCCACCTGATCTCATATGTATTGCACTACCAGAAGGACTGCACCGGGAAAGGTGTTGGATTCGGTGGGAGGTAAAACTGTACATGTGGAAGGTCAGGTGGGCTTGGGAACTGTTTTCCTTTCTAAGGGTTATGGTGATAGCCTTGTTGTCCTAGAATAGCAAAAACAGCATTACTGAACCTGGTGAGGAGGGATTTTAACATACTGGAGGACCTTCTTTTAGCATGCATACAGAATAATGCAGGTTTGAGAACTGCCCTGGCATGAATACTGGTTTTAGTTTCCACCTTTTTCCCAACATGGGTTGTTTTGAGGCATGCCCGGCATGCATCATTCCCCTTGGAAGAGCTTATGGCCACGCCGAACAGAAACAGAGGAGTGAGGCACATGGTGCTGGCTATGGGGGGTGCCACCACATGAATGTACAATTAGCCTCAGGGAAGGAATGGAGACACACACTCTGGGTAGCAGCAAGGAAGGGGGAAGTTACCTGGTAAGAGGGATCCCACCAAATTAGAGTAAAGTTGTTTGTGGAAAGAACTCCAGGCATCCTATTTCCAGGAGGGCTAAAACTGCTAAACAAAAGACAAATGCAAAGAACAAGAAAAGACAATCAGTCCACAGACCCGGCAGGCCAGGATATCCATGCATTGATCCCTCAGTCTTTGACCATGTGTACATTGGTCAGCTTCTGAGGTGACTCAAAAAGTTGATTAGCTGCTTCCAGTGAGCTAGAGCAAGGCAATGACAGTCATTCAGGCCTCAGTCATGGGCTGGCCAGCTGATCTTGGCTGCGATGGAGAAGGGCGCAGTGGCTTCTGGAGAATAATGTGCGTTGGGTGTTCAGGTCAGGGGTGCACTCCCAGGGGTCATCTGCAGTGGCCCTCTTGATCCAAGAGGGGTGAATCCATGGGATGATGTCTGAGACTCTGACACTGTTGGGGTTACTAAAATAACATGGTAAGGACCTGTCCATTGAGGCTGGAGGGAGACTTATTTTTTTCAGCCTTTTACCCACACCAAGTCCCAGGCTGAAACTCATGTAAGGGAGGGTAGATGCTAAAGGATTCAGGTACTGCTTCCAACACCTTCCCTTTTAGTTCACCTAAAACTTTTCCTAACTTTGACCATAATTTCTTTTTTCACAAGCCTTCGGCAACTTACTATATTTGTTCATACTTTGTTTTACATTTTCCTCATTCTGTAACAGCCATTTATTTTATCTTAGGACAAAACTCTCTTTTCTTTTTAGTAAAAACACATCCTTTATATCTTTCATACTTAAGTCAGTACTTCAAGCAAACATTTCACCACATACAATTACCATCAAAATCAAAATTGTCAGAATAATGTTAAATGCTTAAAATGCTTTAGTCAATGCATATTTGAAATATCAATATACAATTTCTTATAAGAATTAATGGCACATGTCAAGACTTTAAAAAAAAACTATAAAGATAAAACTTGTAAGCAAGAAGTTTCTTAATATTAAACAGCTTCCCCAATTCACAAATATGAAACATAAAACCAAGGGAGGGAGCAGCAAATTTGGGGTCAAAGATAATGGGGTGTGGCCTAATCCCTTTGGAAGAAAGGGATTAAATTAGTGTACAGAGGTGCCAAGGGAGATGGATGCAGGGCTTCTCTCTTGCCAGGAGTAGGAGCACTATTCATTTTATGATTATAACTTGGTTTACATTTTTCTTCATGCAGTTTCTTTATCCCATTGTTTGACAAAAGTTTAATACTTTTTTGGTTGCCACCAGTTTCCAGTAGGGTTTGGAACATGTCTCTGTAGGAAATCTGGTTAGTGGTTTTGGGGAACCATTTCCCATTATATCTTTTGGCCTTTCCTTCCCTTGTATTCCAGTCTCACATGTCTCCCAGCTCTTTCATTGTATTTAAGACATTGTTAAGTGGATGGCCTGTTTCTCCTAATAATAAAGTCATTATCAAGTGTTTATAGACTGGAGGTGCTGCCTTAATGATAACATTTCTCTGTGAAGCATTGACAGGGCAGAGATGGTGTGCGTTGGCCTCTACAGGTACAATTGCTGACTTCATAACTTCCTTTTTTAGTTTCTGCATAACAATTAATAAAGTGTTCCAGGGTCAATTATTTTGAGGCCACATAGTGTCAGCAAGGCATTGCTCATTACACCCTTGTGTAGCCAATGCCAGCAAGTTTGAACTTTCTCCAGTCTGCTGACTAAACTCTTGAAAAGCAGTGTGTATAAGGGATTGGTTCTAATTCCTACAAGTTTTATGCAATCAGCATAGTCCAGCACCACTTTGTCAGCCCCTGCATCAGCAATTTTGACCATCGAGGTAATTAATGGCTCACTAGTTTTCTGAGTAAAATGCCTAAGAATGTCAGCTATTTTTTGTTTTTTTCTAGTGGCTTTGAAAGTAACCTGACTGCCTTTTTTCTTTCTTTCTCTCTCTCTTTCTCTCTTTTTTTCTTTTTTGCCTTTGTATTAGGTGACCTCCTATATATGGAGGATATTTGCTTTGTTGTTTCTGACAAACTTTCTCATCTAAAATATTCCCACCTTTTTCATCATCTGCTTCATCCCACACATCACCACCCCACTAATCAGGGTCCCAATTAGCAGTGGCAGTGGCTAGTACCATACGTACTTTCCCTTTGTTCTCTTTACCTCATCTCTTTCTATATTTATATTGGGCCACAGAGACTGCAGCCCTCTCAGCTACTGACTGATAATTACAAATTTGATTTTCCAACACAAAATTTTGATTCTGCAGTATGGACAATTTTTTCCTGTAATTCATCCAATTCCTTTTCATAATTAATTTTTTTCCAGAGATTGCTCAATTTTTTCTGTTCACACATTTTTCTATATTCTGCTAACAACGCAAATTCTTTTCTACACACTCTAATCATTTCTTTCCCTTTTTCTAATGGAATGTTTTTTAGATATAGAGCAACCTAAAAAGGCTCTCCCTGTTTAATTCTATTCCCCCAATTTTCACAGGGACCTGTGCATTTTGCCCATTTTTTTCCAAGTGAGAGTAAGGCAAATCATTTCATCCTGGGATTTCTTGGTGTTTTTTTTGTTTGTTTGTTTTTACTTTGAGCTAAGAGGATTTTTCAAAAATGACATTATCTCTTAATTTGTGTGCAAATTTATGGCCCACTATTAATCTATCTTAAGTAAATCTTGAAGAGGGGTCACTGATTTAAAAATTCCCAAATGTTTTATAGCATTAGAAAGTACAAATCAGGGAGACAAAATGTTCAAATCTAAAACACTTTGCAAACAAAAAGGATGAGAAACTGTCAACTTCAAATTTATCAAGAATGGTCCTAATAAAGCATTACCATATTTAGAAGAACACAGTCCATATTTTCTGCATAAATTTCTAAAGCTTGTCTTACTGACCTTCATCACTATGAAGCCATGTTGAAATGTGAATCCTGCTCACAGCGCCAATTTTGTCACACAAAAGGCAATGTGATATTTGTGGCCATTTAATTTATAGGTTCAGATTCATGGACAACACAAATTTCAGTGATTTAAAAACAGATTTTATTAGGAAAATAATTAAAGATAATAATTAAAGGATAGTAATTAAAGGAGTCTTCAAAAATAAGACATAGTTACATCACCAGATAAGATGGTGCTAGCACCTGAAGAGACATGCTGGAGAGTTTCAGAAGCAGTGTTTTAACTTTCATTAGTAAAAATCCACAGCAATCTTGGAGACTGCATTCAGAGTCTCCTTTGTTAAGATCCCTAGCAGAGCATAAGATTCTGATGAGGTGCTCTCCCTCTTTCATAAGATTCTTTTCTCTCTTCTCCTAAGTTTTTTCTCTTTCTTTCTCTAAACTGCTTGCATGCAGTTTTTTTCATCCCTCTTTTTGTGATATCTTCATATAATAGTGTCCAAGTTAGCTTATGTGACCAGGCCCAGTTTCATCCTCTGGGAACTGGCTAGGAACCAAGCAGAGATTCCTGGGACCTAGGTATCTTTATTAAAGTACACCTCTTTCCAGGAAGATAGCCAATCCTCCCAGCTACAGCATACATTTCAACTATTTCTTACCAAGGTCATGCAATGGCAATAACAGTTGCACAGAGCAGACTCTCTTAATGAGATAAATTTAAACCCCCTACACAGATGTTCTCCTCTTTCTCTGAAATGTGAATATTTTAATTTAAAGACAGAGTAATGATAAGCCATAGTACAAGCAAATCTCTTCTTATCCTCCCCAAAACTGGTCCACTGTAATTCACACAGTTTCCTAAGTTGATTGGAGGTTAGCTTGACTCCCCAGTCATCAGTAAAACTTTCTTAGAGTTGTACATCATGCACTGCAATGGTGTCTTACTGAATTCCCCTCCCATATCTGTGGCACCAACAATTAGGGAGAGGGCTTACAGACAAACAACCAAGGGTTTTGGATAAGCTGTCACTTCGTTCAGTCTGGCCTGGCCCTTAGCAGTGTTGCAGGAACCTCAGGGTGTGAACTCACTCACAGCCTAGTACACAGCTCCTGTGACCCAGGACTTCCTCTCACTCACATGCTCACATGCACACACTCTAACACCTCTCCTGCACCACGCTTCCCAGAGCCAAACCTGAAGACTTCCATGTCCCCTGGTCCTCCAACTGGAGACCAGTACTCAGAGAGTCTCTGGGAGGTGATCAGGCTCCCCTTTTACTCAGGATCCCCTAGCCTTTTACAAGTGGGCTGAAACTGATGCACCTGGGCACTTACTTACCAGTCAGATGGTAGTGCTCCCTGGTACCTGATTCCAGAAACTGTCCCAGATCCATCACCACTTCAGCAGTGATGAGTGCCCCAGCTGGGGAGGTCAGGAATCCAAAGACAAGGAAAAGCCCCAAGGCTCACATTGGATTCTGTTGGGTCTCTGGTTTGGGTGATGCCACTGCTGCAGATGAGGGAGGTGAGAATATCACCAGCCTCTTGATTCCGGATGCACCCCAGAAATTTTGCACAAAACCAGGAACAAGGTTGCAAGCCTCCAGGAATGTTGGAGAACAGAACAAACTGGGGTCAAGGCTCCAAAGTTTCAGGAAGTAGGTTTTATTCATCTATGGCCATAGGGCCTAGCTCAGTAGCTTCTGAAATTCAGAGCCCCGAACAGGGGTTGTCACAGGATTTTAAGGGAAGCTCTGGGCTGCATGCCAGTGATCAGGCCCAGAAGGATTGCAAAGCTGAATTTACAGAAGTGGACAAGCGGTTATGGAGGAGGGGCCTTCACAGGGACTTCTGTTATCCTGCCTATGTGTGGTTTTGACCATCCTCAGAGCCTAGGTGATTTTTCAAAGAGGAAATGGCCCGAGTAAACAGGGGCCTGCCTGCAACAACAGGAAGTGGATTTAACAAACAGGGGCAGCCTGCTACAATATTACTAAAGGTCATGTATACAATAACCGGATTAAGAGAGAACTGATATTTTCCCCCACACTGTCAGAGCAAAAGGGAAGAAGAAAAATCACTACCTAAGTGTACATATTTATTTATTTATTTGTTTATCTGCTTGCTGGTTGATTATTCCACTGTTACTATGCTCATATTTGATTCAAGGCCTCTCTGACATAGAAGACTGTGGATGCTTTTACTTACTGCTTCACCTCTCCAACACCCTATTGGTTTGATCAAGGGCTCATACTCTAGTTACAGAAGGGCAGGCAAAATGTGCTTCATTTCCCACTAGGAGCAATGTGTAGTGCTTACAAGCACGGACCTCAGAGTCAGACCATCTGCAACTGAATCTGGGTTCCCCCACTTGTAGTGCATGTGAGCTGGAACGTATGATTTCCTTTCCCTGGTCTTAATTTCTTCAAGTGTAAAATGGGGTGACTAATGGCCCTACTACTGTTGGGAGGGATAAGATATTTGGGACCTGTAAAGAGCAGTGTACTATATCATACTGTGTTGGAAGTGTTCAATTAACATCAGTGTTGTAGCTGTCATTACGGCTCGCTTCTGTGATCATTAGTGGTCCTTTCTCAGATGCACAGCCAAGCAGAATAGAGACAATGCCTCAGACAGTCGTGTCCTGTCCTCCTAAGTCCCACTAGTGTAGATATGGGAAGCCTCCCTAGCTAGAGGTTATAATTTCAAGTCAATCATGATAGGATTCACTCACAGCTGATGGCTAGGAAAGATGGGTGAAGTTATTCCCAACCTGTAAGTCTTAAAGAAAATTGAGTCATTCCTTGTTTTGTCAGAGCAGTGAGAATGTACTTATCTGTGGTCTTACCATGCAGAAGACATGTCCTGCTCCTTAGGCTTTCCCAGAGAGGGAACTGCTGGGCCCACCCCCTTTCAGAGCCAGCCAAGTTGGCAGGACATGCAGGGACAAGCAGCTGAAGCATGTCAGGGGACATTCTGGCACTCAGGGAGACATTTTAAAAAATTTCTAGCTAAAAGAAATTTTCACTCAGTTAGCATTTCAAGTATAACATTGATACCTAAAGTTCAAAGCGTTATATATTATGATAAAATTGTGACATCAACTTTATAACCAAGGTCTACAAGCTCCAGTTACTTTAGGGAACAATCTGGTGATGAAAGAAATAAAAGTTTGCTAAAAAGTGATGGTTTCTTGAGGTTCCAAGAAATATCCCATCCCTGAAGTTCATTTTTTGCTTTTCTTCTATCTTTTGGGGAAAGTCTTCTTGTCTTGGACACAGTTTGCTGTTTCTGGTCATTGTTTTCTGAAATGTTTCCATTTCAACCTCTCTGTGTTAATCTCTTTCGTTTAAAAAAATGTGAATAAACAAACAAAAAACCCCAAGAACCTTGATTAATACAACAAGGGAAAAATAAGAGATAAAAATGAAAGTTAAGGTGGGCCTCAGTGGCTCAGTGGCAGAGTTTTTGCCTGCCGTACCAGAGACCTGGGTCCAATTCCCAGTGCCTTAAAAAAAAAAAAAGAGTTAATGGGGATGTTGGCCTTGTGGCCTGGCCACTGTCACGGAGTCTGGGATGACAGTAGGGCATGACTCCGGCAATGTAGAAACTGTTCTCCTCTCAGGACTTGTAATGAATTCTAAGTGGCACCTCCTTTGGGCTGGTCATCCACTTAAGAGGATTCAAGTGCCCTATCTCTGCTTATTTTCTTTGTTGCCAAGACTGACTTCCATTTTCCATCTTGTCTCCAGCTTACTTTCCCAAGAAGGAATGTAGTTGGCCAAGCTCATCAGAACCATCACTGGTGCATCAGAGCTTTATTGCTTTCTTTTCATTTTTAAATTGTGTTGTGGCAACATGTATATAACTTAAAATTAGCCATTTTGACCAATTTGAAGTATGCAATTGGGTGGTGTCAGTTACATTTACAACGTTGTGCAACTATCACCATCATCCATTATCAGAACTTTTTCACCATCCCAAACAGAAACTCTGCACTCATTAGCAATATATATCCCCTCTCTCTCACCTCTGGTAACCTATAATCCACTTTCTGACTATCTTGAATTTGTTTATTCTAGACGTTTTATATAAGTAGCGTCATGTAATATTTGTCCTTTTGTGTCTGTGGCCTATTTTGCTCAGCTTAATATTTTCAAGTTTCATCTATGTTGTCACAGGTGTCAGAACTCATTCCTTTTTCATGGCTGAATATTTTTCTATCGTTTGTATAGACCACATTGTGTTTCTCCATTCATCTGTTCATGCACACTTGGGTTGTCCCCACCTTTTGGCAATTGTGATGTTGCTGCGATGAACTTTGGTGTCTGGGTATTTGTTTGAATAATTATTTCCACTTCTTTGAGGTATATACCTGAAAGAAATTTGGGGGTAGTATGGTAACTCTATGTTTAACTTTTTGATGAATGACCATATGTTTTCCACAATTCAGCAGAGCTTTCATGGACAGATCTCAGGACAGCCATCTGTCCTTTCACAGGTGATCCCAGTGGACCTCAAGGCTATGACCTTAGAATTTGAGTCCTGGAGCACTGTGCTGTTTATGGAGAAGATGCATCAGCTTTCTCTTCTAGCAGGAGTGAAGTTGTGGTGGTTTCCTTTGGGTGGAAGTCTCCGTGTTTACCCAGTGCTATAAAGAAACTAAAATCATCCTTATGAAAATTTAAGAAACTGTTTTAGACATGAAACCACTTTAAAAATAGTTTAAAACATTATTGAAATTTTGACTGCACATTGCATAGCGAAGAAATTTCTGTTCATTGAATTTATTTTTATCTACTCCAGGGGTCAGCAAACTTTTCCTTGAAAAGCCGGATAGAAATATTTAAACTTTTTAGTCATGCAGTCTCTGCTGCAACTGCTAAATTCTCCTGTTGGAGTGCAAAAGTAGCCATAAATAAAGCATAAACAAGCAGACATGGCTGTGCATTAATAAAACTTTATTTACCAACAACAGTTTGATGAGCTGTGCTAGGTTGAAGTTTGAGGTGTAGTTTGCTGACCCCTTATCTATTCCTATACACACACACTCACATTGTGCTCATACCCACGCACAATCTGCGTCCACTTGGTAATTCCTTATTCCCTTGATGCCATATTGAACAGCTCACTAATCCTGAGAACACCTTATTTCAAAGAATTGCATGAGGGTCCCTCTGTGGTGAAACCACTCAAGGTCTCTAAAGTAGAGACAAAACATGAATTGCCTGGAAGAAAATCGATGCCTCGGAATCATCAATAAATGCATGCAATTGAGGGAAATTTTCTAGCGCCGTAAGATGAAATGTTTCCTTCTAGAAATATGAGGATGGCATTTCCGTCACACGAAGCATAGATATGTTTTCTTTTTGCTGAAAATCAGAATTAGAATTTTCCTTTCTGTCAAACCTGTAAGATTCTCGAATGATAAGGGAAGGACTGGGAAAGGGGAAGAAGGAAACATAATATACCCTTCTCTTGAATATGTTGTTCTTTCTTAAAATTAAGTTGATTTTTGAAGCACTCTATTCAAAATCTGGATGATATTTCTATGTATTGGGGGATGCTAGTGACATATTACCTTTCAGAAAGCAAATTTTAAAACAGTTCTCAGGTGTAAGTTTTCTCCTCTCAAATGGTAGCCCTGAAAACAGTACCCATGGTCTTGTTTACTGGGTGGAGTCTATTCCGTACATTACTTCGACTTCTTCCAATAATTTTTTTGGAAATTCCAAATTTGCATCACTCCCTCAGATAGTATAAATTTTCTATCTGTCATAGTGTGCAGTGTGGTATTTGATTCCAACATGAATGAAATCTGATATGATTTCAGGTCATCTGGACCCTCTGCCTGAGCTCCCTCTACTTGGAGAGAAAGCAGGAGATTCAGGATTTCTGCACATCTCTTCCTTGGGGGCATGAGCCTCTCCATAGATTCTTCATAATTGCTATAGTCACTTAGTAATCTCACTCTGTGAACTTCTTCTGAAGGCAATAATGATTGTGAGTAGCAGGGGACACTGAGCAAAAGGAAAAAAAGGATGCTCTTACATCCCTTTAGCATAGTTTTTAGAATCTGCATGCAAGATTTTTTTTTCAGTTTCCCCTTTTTAAGCAACTTCTTTGTAGTGCTGCATAGAATAAGCTATAAGCTATGCTGTGGCACCCTTACTATATTTATAATAATGCAATTATATGGGGGGATATTTAATTAACAAATTTATAAACAGAACCATCCATCTAATAGTAAGTAAACTTCCTGACAACTGAGTGTAACGAGGCAATCTCAAGCAAAGCCTTTATTAAAAGTGTCTGTTTGTATCTGCATATACCCAGTAATGGGGTAGATAACCTGCATCACTGAATCCTTCCAAAGACCTTGATTGAATATGTCATGACCAGGTTCAGGAACATGGGGTTTTAGCTCTTCAGATGTCCTGCTGATCTATTGTGTGTGCCAGTTCAGGTTCCAAACTGGCTACATTCACACTCTGTTATTTTTCCAGATTTTCTCTTAGGGTATGGGATCAAAACAATCAGGAAAGCTCCCAAGGAGCTTGTAGATTAAAGTGAAGCTAAATAATTAACCAAACAACTGCAACACAATAAAAATGGAACACGTGCAGGTTGCCCATTGGGTTCTTTCAAAACCCATAAAATGGGAACCTTGCCTACTGGGGTGAGAGGTGAGGGAAAACTTTCTCATGGACATGCTAGATCTAAATGAGATGCTTCTAGTTTGATGATTGGGATGAGGGAATATGGAAGGTCTTCCCAGCAGAAGGAATAAAATATCCAAACACTAGAACTCAGGGGAAGAATAGAAAACTGACTGCAGAGCTGAAACAGATTGTGAAGGAGGTGATGGCAAGAGAAGTACTCATGGGTTAATTTGAGGCAAGTTCATGAAGGAGTTAATATGAGGCAAAGTCGTGAAGGACCAAGTAGCCACCATTCTTCACCTCCCCACTGCATTGTCTGCTGTCCCTGCCTCCCTCATCTACAATACCAATGCCTTCCAAGTTTGGTCCAGACTAGAAATTTAGGAGCCATGCCCGATCTTCTATTTTCCTTCATATATGACGCCTAGTTCATCTGCAGGAGTAGGAATCCTAGTAAATTTCATTTACATATCCATCTATTCTTTTGATTATTAAACAAGCATTCCTTTCAATAACCTCAAGATTATTGTTAAATAAATGTGAGTGAAGCAAGACATGCTAGAATTTTGGAATCAAGAACAGTTGGGTCGGTTCCTTGGTTTCACTTTTAACCTTCTGGAAAGTTCCTAGGGATCTCCAGCCTTCTTTAGAACTTGGACAGAATGAAGCTAATTATGCATTTGTTACAGGGCCTGTCACAAGTGTAGTAGGTATTAAAAAATCCTATCATTTAGTCTCAACCCACAAGAAGCCAAAAATCAAATAGAAGAGGCAATAGGTGTCAAGAAAATAAGAGAAGTTTCTAAGGGAAATGGACTCCAAGATGGAAAGTGAGGAGCTAGGAATTTAATTATTTAATATTTGTTATTTGTCTTTATAGCAAAAATGTAATTCTAGAACAGTGCCCCATGTAGAATGTAACTGTGAAGCCAATGAACATAGAGGGTAATTTCTGTTAATCTTAATGTTCTATCCTTTATAGGTGAAATCTCTACAACTTTATTCTACTGGGCAGAGGTGGCTCCATTGGATTGCTCTATGTGGTTCATTATTGCTTTGTAACTTTTTTTTCACTTTTTTTTTTTTTTTTTTGCATGGGTAGGTACTGGGAATCAAACCCCAGGCTCCAGCATGGCAGGTGAGAATTCTGCCACCGAGTCACTGTTGCACCACCCTCCTTCATTGCTTTATAAATGCAAAGTTTCAGTATTTTAAATACTGAAAGCTTGAGGGTGAGCCGTTTTGGCTCAGCAGGCAGACTTCTCACCTGCCATGCCGTGGAGACCTGGGTTTGATTCTTGGTCCCTCCTGCCCACGCAAAAAAAAAAAAAAAAAAAAAACACTTGCAAGTTCTTAGCATGGCATGAGCTCTTTAAAACACTCATTTGCAAAGTCTATGGTGCTAAAAGGGATTCTTCTTCTCTAAATGTGAATGGGTATGTGGGGAGGACAACAATCTACATAGCTATCTAAATATAATTGTTGTGGGACAAGAACCTATTACTGTGGAAGTCTACTGGGATACATAGTGAACCTAAATGTTTCATATGTTTTTAAGGAAGATTACATACATAGACACCAAAGAGACCCGAGAGCTACAGAAAGATGTTACGAATTCTATCAAATTCAACTATGATCAGATGCTTGGAGTACTTTCCTTATGGAACATGTGTGCATGTCTTTGCTTCTGGATTTATCTTCCAGGCATTCTCTGCATCTACTGATCTCCTGGAGTGGCAAGCATCCTCCATTGTTTCTGCCTCAGTTGAACTGCTATTGTTCTCTCTTGGCACAACCTGTCATCATCTTGGTTCTCTTCTTGGATCCCATAGCTCACTCCCTGCTGAGGTACACTTGTCACCAACTACAGAGTGTGAACCAAATTGCTTTCCCAGCTGGGAGCCAACTTCTTTCTCTTAACTTATTTTAGAAGGAAACAGATAATAGCAGATAAGATTATTGTGCACTGACGATTAACCCCTCCCACTCTTTGTTTTCGCAAGACACATGAGGTTTAAAGACATACAATTTTCAAATGTCAAAAGGATCATTTGACCCGAGATTTTTCTGATATTAGAGCTTGTGAACTTTTCATTGCACCGCAATTAGCAGTGAAAGTATTAGAAATCACCATGGGTTTGTAAAACAAGTGAGCTTGTGTGTGTGTGTGTGCGTGTGTGTAACTGGATACTTTTCAGTTTTGTTCTAGCAACCTATTTATATGAATGCTTCATATCTCATTCTGGGAATTTGTCAAGTTTTTCTTCATAGACCTGATGAGTCAGGTTTGGGCATTGCTATATGTGAATTAAGGATGCCAGAGAGTTTACCCTGCCCTGAATAAATCAATATATTTACTCTCTTTTGTTTGAGAAACTTGACTGGTACTTTTGTGGGGGAGGGGCTTATTAAGAAGCTTTGTTCTGAACTGAGAACAAGAGAGCTGTTAGGTTAGGGAATTTCCAATATCAGATTAAGCAGGGACAACATCCTCATTATAACTCCTGATTATCCATTAGAATTTTACTACACGTCTTTCATCTGGCTTTCCTTTCTTTCCCTGTGGCCCTTTTTTACATGCTATATCATTTGTCAATACTCTATTTATAATGTGGTTACCACAAATACACAATGCTGTTCATTATAGCAATGATTATAATCATGCAACAGTTGAAATCATTTAAATGTCCAAATGATCTCACCTATAGTAGAATATTATGCAGCCATTTGAAAGGATGAGCTATATCTATGTGCACCACCATGCGAAAAATTCCCATGATTTTAACTTTATTGTAAGTTTTTTAAAAGCAGGTTTACATTTTTCATGAATTGCTAGATGATGATCTTCACTCAAAAAGGGAATAAACCAAAAAAGAAGAAAATACGTGAGACACAAAACAGGAGGTTCAGCCTAGGAAGGTATGGACCACGAGGAAAAGATATCCTCAAAAAATGTAAACTAATAAAATACCTGATGGCCTGATTATAGTGAGAGGAAATTTAGACAATTGGTGGGGAACTGTGACTGCAATACTGTAACACCACATATTAAAACAACAAGTCAGCAAACAGTAAAACTCTATGTCTAGGAAGGCCAAAAAGTTGCATTAGGAAAGGAAAATCCAATATTTTGTAGCTTTCCAAAAACCAAAACCACCTAGGGCAAAGAGGAAAGGATTTTATCATAAATATAATAAATAACCTCAGAACAGTCATAGCAAAAAAAAAAAAACAGGTTTAAAGAAATAATGATTGATGAACCATAGTTATACACATACGCATGGTTGAATTTCACTAACATAATACTAGCAAAAGATGCTAAATGTTAATATAGCAGATGGTATGATTCCATTTATATAAAGTTCAAAAGCAGGCATATCAAATCGTCGGTGTTAGAAGCCAGGTTAGTGATGTGAGAAGAATGTGGTTAGTCATTAGGAGCTTCTGAGGTACTAGTCAAGTGCCATTTCTTGGTCAGGGTGATGGTTGCATAAGCATGCTCACTTTGTAAAAATTCTTTGTGCTATAAATTTATGAATTATGCATTTTTATATGTGTGTTACACTTTAGTATAAAGTTTATTTTTAGAGGCAAAATTTGAAACTTGAAAAAATAAAAGACTCGGTCACTTAGCAACAGGGCCAGAAACATTCTTAAATGGAATTAGAGTCTACCTAAGGCCATGAAAATAGAAACTATGAGTGAGTAGAGGTCATTAATTCGTACATTTAGGAGAGCAAGGCAGGCTGTGGGGGTGTTGCGGGAAATCAGGGATAAGGCTCCAAGCCTCCAGGAATGTTACAGGGTCAAGGTTCCGAAGTTTCAGGAAGTAGGTTTTATTCGTCTATGGCCATAGGGTTCAGCTGAGTAGGCTCTGAAAGTCTGTGCCCCCAATAGGGGTTGTCACAGGGTTTTAAGTGAAGCGCTTGGCTATGTGCTGGCAAGCAGACCTGGAAGTATTGCAAAGCTGAGTTTATAGAAGCAGGTGAGTGGTTAGGAAGGAGGGGGCTTCACAGGGACTTCTCTTATCCTTCCTACATGCAGTTTTGACTATCCTCGGGGACTGGGAGACTTTTTAAAGAGGAAATGGCCCAAGTAAACAGGAGACTGCCTGCTGCAACAAGAAGTGGCTTTAACAAGCAGGAGCTGCCTGCAACAGGGGAGGGGGCAGAAATATGTCCAAGGGGAGCAACTGATATCGATCAGTTTTTAAGGCCTACAGGCCTTCTGATCTGCTCTAGCCTAGCAAGAAACTCTTTCTCTTTGAAACCTCAGATGTCTCAGGAATTGGTCACTTGAGTGCATCAGGCAGAGAGCCCACTGCTTTTGCTCAGTTTCACAACCAGCTCTGCTGTTTTAATTCAGGCTCTACTTTACACCTACCTTTACAATAAATTTTTTTTAGTGACCAAATTTGAAATGAATTAAGTTGAACATCATCAGCATTGACACTGATAAAGAAGCATATGTATTTGCTATTGCTATCATTACCATTACTATTTTAATTTAGGGAGCTTCAGTGTATCCTTTTTCCTGAAACCAATAAGCTTGACTCCAACGCCTATTTTCATTATTTGTAGCCAGTGTATTTGTTTTCTTTATGCATACAATGACTTGCAGTAGCTTGTTTTCAAATGGCCTAACCGTTATGTCTAAATCTAGCTTTCTGCATAGATTTTCTTAGCAAACTCTATCATACTACATTAAAATAGTAGTAATAGTGATAATCATATAATAGAAAACACTTACATTTTATGTGTGCTTGCAATGTGCTCAGTAAATACATTATACAAAGCAACTTCTTTAATCCTCCAGTGACCTAGCAAGGTGATCATTATTACCATCCTCATTTTTCAGAGGAAAGAAAACAAACATGGTTACAGAGAGGTTGAATAAAATTGCCCAAAGTCAGATAAGTAGTCAGGGATGCTGCAAACACCCAACCTGCATTGTTGAATATGGCAATCACGAGTCACCTGTGGCTGCTGAATGCTTGAAATGTAGCTTCTCTGAAATGAGATGGGCTGTCATTCTAAACCTCACACCAGGTCTCAAAGAATTAATGCAGGAAAAAAAAGCATAAAATTTCTCATTAATATTTTTAAAGCAATTACATGTACAAATAATATTACGTTAGATATAGTGGGTTAAATAAGATGTATTATTAAAATTAATTCCATCTATTCTGTTTGCTTGTTTTAATGTACCTACTAAGAAGTTCAAACTGCACGTGTGATTTGCATTTGTTTCTGTTGGACTGCATCGGTTTAGACCTTACATTCAATCTCTAGACCAGAGGTTCTCATCCTTGGCTGCCTTGGGAAGATTGGAACAAATATAGATTCCAGAGGATGAACTCTGGAGATTCAGAATGCCTATACTAAGGCAGAGCTCAGTCATAAGTGTGTTTAAAAAACTACCCTAGGTGTTTTGTATAGTCACGGAAGGAAATTACAACCTGGAGTTCAGAAACCCGTGCTACCTGGTCTACTGCTCAACTTGTATGTGGACAGCTCCTGATGGGACAGTTAAAATAGAAGCCCTGAGCAGTCTCCATGAGGGCAAATAGCTGGCTTAGCTGATGATATGCGTAGATCATGCAGGGTCACCACTAACATTTTGGGCAAAATGAGTTTGATTCCATAAATTTACATCCCACCTGGCTGAGGGAGGTGGAAGTCTATTAAACCTAACCTTGGGCCTGTAGTTCAGTGATGCAAGGTTTGAAGGGAGTTTAGTGGAAATCAGGTCAAATATTAGAACACTCCTATAAACCAGTAGGTCAGATTTTTCCCATTGCCAAGGAGATGGGACTTTTTCATTTTGTGTTGCATGGCTAACTCGTAGAATGTTGCTTTGCTATTGAACAGTGACTCCTAGGTGATAAATCCTTGAGGTGAGAGGGTAAGGATCGGGGAGTGGAGGTGCAGTTGTTACAGGTTCAGGAAAAATAAAGTTCTCCAACCTTTTAAACAGTGAATTCAGAAACCACACACTGGTTTTACCGTAGCATTGAAAATTCATCAATGGATTTATTTTGATACAGTTGTCTTATAATTTATTTCTGGGAGAAATAACACTTGGAAAGCCAGCTCATGTTAGCCATACCAATGAGAAGATCTAGGGCTTTTAATTTTTTTTTTTCAAAAACTGTTTTATAGCATTCACTTATCTATACACAGCCAGAGTGTTACTGTTTGGGAACAGAAGGAAAGTGATAAGGGATTATTACAGGGAAGGTTTATATTTGGTGGGGAATGTTGAGAAAGAAAAGGAAATTACAGGTGGAGAATAAATGTGTTTATGAATTTAAAACATCATTTCTCCTAAAATATCAAATTTTATGGATAATGCACATCTGAAAGCATTTAGCATGGAAAAAAAGATAAAATGTAATTTTATCTTCAACATATATTATTAAAAAATTACTTTTTCTAAGTATTTAAAATGTGCCCTGCAGTTCACTGCAAAGAGTAACAGAACGAACCCATCGTATAAAAAGACAACCTTCCTCTCCCCTGAGAAGTTTGCTTTTTTAAATTACTCTGCAAGGCAGAGACCCCACTGGAAAAATGTCATTAAGCTGTAACCCAGAAGCTCTTATATTCACCAGAGTCCTGTTGAGTGCCCACTCTGTGCAGACAGAGCTGGGCAGGTGTGGGATCTAAGGATGAAGATGGTATCAGTCTTGCCTGGAAGGACACTGGGCCTGGCTTTATAGGAAACAGAATGTACCTTTTTGGTATAAGACAATTTCATCATGGAAAAGATGCAAAAGGGGTGTAGAAGAGAGAGTTTGAGAAGACATTTCAGACCTGATAATATTCATTCTGAATTTTATGGATTGGTGGGTGCCCTCCCAAAAGACAAGGGGAGGGCACTTACGGGTAGAAATAATACTATCTTAAAGAGATGGAGCTCATCAGTAACTCCTGATTACCTGGGTTCTCTATACTGACCAGAGGAGCACAAGTTCTGCCTGCAGGGTTCCTTGTAGAGTTCAGGAAGTGTGTTGGTCTTCCTGCTTGTCTTAACACACACGTTCTGCAGTTCTAATCATGCCAATGTGTGTTGATCTTATCGGTCCCCTGGTGAGGATATCTTTAATTTGCCTTCAGGACCTCTCTTATCTTAAGTAACTCTTTCCCTTTAATAGTATAGTTATCAGTCTGCTTACTCTGTGCTCATTTTGGTCTTCAAGTTTTTAAAAAATGCAGATTTGGACTTCCAAACATTCTGTGAATATTCTCTCTTCTCTTCTCTGATCAAGTTTCATTTGCCATTGCCTGTTAGCTCTGATCATTTTAGTCTATTAATAACATCTTCTGATTTTTAATAGCAAAATCCAGGTGGTCCTCTTAATCTAAGAATAATTAATACCAGAAAAAAAAGCTGTTTAAACATTATCCAGTTAAAATGAGGACAAAAAAGTCTTAGTCCAACAGGCAGGGAGAGACTGACCTACAAAGACTATGAGGTTGGCTTGATGTATATCAAGAAATAATAGGCATGGGAGAATGTTGGAATGGAGAACAATCTCATAAATGGTAGGGGTGTTAGTGGATAATTGTGGGCTATGATAACTTTTGCTTCCCTGTGTAGCTCCTTAACTGCAGCGTCTCAGATAAGAAGGTGCTCCATGGCATTGTTACTGGACAAAGGCCAAGGATTCTTTTGCTGGATGCATTTAATAACCGATTCCAAGACACCAGGGTTTTAAAGAGAGAAAGAGTGGATTACTAGGCACACAGTAGGATCCATTTCCATGAGGTTAGGGAGTTCAAGGTTTTTAAGAATTTTAGCAAGGGGGGATGAGGTCCTTTTGAATACAAGTTCAAAGCAGAAAAGGACGCAGTGTTATTATCATTTCAATAGGAGAACACAAAATGAAAGGAGGGGAGGCAGAGCTATCACTTCAATACTAAAGGTATAAACCAACAGGAAGGAATATCAAAGATAGTCAAAGTTATCTTTGAATAGCGGAGTCTAGCTGATATGATTTACAAATGTCCAGGGCTGAAGCTAGTTAATGGCTGACTTCAAATTCCTTATTAGCATTACGGCCTTTGCCCTATAAGAAAATGACCAGATAAAAGGAGTATCAGCCCTTACAGTCACAAAGGCATTAGATAAGGGCTTTTACAATCATTTCAGATATCAGGACAAGATGAATTATTGTTTAGGGATTTCAAGTATTCCTCCGTCTACTCCAATATCCCAGGAAGCAAAAAGGAATATGATTCAGTAATTAAAAGCATCCCTTAAATACTAATTTCTTGGTTACAGTACTGCTATCCGAGTAATCAAGCTTTTATTTGATCCCTATTGGTAACACATTAGGTAGTCTCATTTGCATATGTTGAATAGTAGGTGGTCAACTGTTGACTTACAGGTATGGGGGGTGGGGAGGATTTTTGAGCCTAATTAGAACTCGTATTACAAGGAAAGGTGTCCAAGGGGTGCTTTTCATTGGAATTTCTTCATTTTCACAGAGGAATCCTAGAGCTCCATAAGCAGCTGGGATGTGGGCCATTTTACATCATTTCCCATTCCCTCACTAACATAGGGGCTTAGAGTCTCAGAATCACCCACCTCCCACCTCAATGTAGAAATGCTTAGAGGGAAATGCTTTTATAGAACTGCAACCCTGAGCTTTTGGTACCATTTTTTTTGTATGTAGTGCAGCTTAACTTTTTTTTTTTTTTTTTTTTTTTGTGGAGAGACTTCCAGAATTCAAGGCTATTGAAATTTCTCAATTTCATTGTCACTGAAGGCAAATCTTTCCACTGGGGATTTTGTGCACCAGGATCTGAACTGTGAGTGTCTAATTTATTAAGGGACACACTAGCCATACAGTATTCCAAGGATGCTGGGTCTCTGGGGACAAAGGAGCTCACTTTCCTTCTCAAAGTTTTGTTCCAGAGAGGGTAAAAAATACAGAGTCACGGCCTAAAGAAGGGAGCGTTCACATTATATCCTCCAAATTGTCTGGTCAGGAAGTTAAAAAACAATAGTTTAAAAAATTGGGTACCAAGGCAAAAGTACAAGTAGCAAAAAGTCAATGAAATGACATTTAAAAAATCAAACCAAACCAAACCAAATCAAAACAAAAAAACCTTAAATACAAGTCTCAGAGCAGGCAGAGCTGTGAGCAAGTCTCTAGCTGTCTATGGCTATGACTAACTTTGAATAAAGGAAATAGAATATTTTAAATGCCTTTTTTAACATGAATGTTGGCTTCAGTAGGACAAAAAACTTTGGTGGGGGAAGGGAACTAGCATTTTGTTTCTTTGTTTGTTTGTTTTGCATGGGCAGGCACCAGGAATAGAACCTGGGTCTCAGGCATGGCAGGGAAGAGCTCTGCCACTGCACCACCATTCCCACCCCATTTTGTGCTTCAATTATATGCCACATATTATCTTAGCCACTTTATTTCTGCTCACTCATTGAACCCTTTAAAAAGTATGTCAAGTGTACAGTATTTTCCCCTCACTCCCACCCCATTTTATTGATGAGGACATAGGATGAAAGAGGATGAGAGCCTTGATGCTGGAGTATAAACACAAATAGGTACACCAGCTTCACTGCTCCCTAGGTTTTTCAGGGAAAGAGAGAGGGCAAATGGCAGCACCAACATTTTTCAGATTCTCGGATTCAGCTGCCCTCCAAAAGGTTATTCTCCACTGGTCTAATGTCAGCTTCTTTAATGTATCATATATTATCTTCTCTTGTTTCCTCCTTTATAAAGTGAAATATGTTCATACAAAAATAGGAGAGCAAGCCCTGGCCCAGCAGCCCTGGTAAAGGACCCAAACAGAGAGCTAAATGACAATGAAACTCTTTACTGATTCTTATTTAGTCAAAGATTGGTTTCCCTCAAAACCAACTTCATAGTCCATAAAGTGCAAAAATGTTGATAGTCTATATGATAATAATGTTACCATTTATTAGATAAACCAAATTAGATTGCCAATATCCCACTTTTTTAGCCCCCAAAATGCCAATTTTTTGTGGTTCCATCTAACACGCAATACTTATCAAGCAAGGTAATGGGATACCCTATATATTAACTCATTGAATCCTCACAACCTCCCTAAAATGCAGTTAATGTTAGGCTCAATTAACTTAGGCTGATATTCTAGATTCTAAATCCAGGCTGAAGTGGTAATGAGAGGGTAGGTTTGGAGAAAGTATCTTTAGTGCATCAAAAGTACTTGAGAGAGAACCCAGAGAGTTATAGGAACCACCCTCATGATTCTACAAAAAAGAACTCCTGCAGGGACCCCAGTAACTTCCCATCAGTAGATCAAAGGACTGGCTTGACCTCTCAGAAGCACTTGAAAGCACTCTACAGCCTGTCCTTCTAGAAAAATGCTTTCCGTTTTCTTTTGTGATACTGCCCTGGTTTTTTTGTTGTTTATTTTTATTTCCCTCTTTTTTTTTTTTTTTTTTTCACCTGCCTGGCTGTTCCTTCTCTATTTTCTTAGCAGATTCTCTCCCTCCCCTTCCATAAAATGTTGGTTTTTATGGTTTGGAACTATATCCCCCAGAAAAACATATATTCTTAAATTTAACCATTCCTGTGGGTGTGAATCTTGTAAATAGGACCTTTTGCTGAGGGTACTTCAATTAAGGTGTGGCTTAGCTGAATCAGGATAGTTTTAATCTTATTGCTGGAGACCTTAAGGGAAGGTCACAGAAATAGAAGAAGTCAGAGGGATGAGACAGAAGCTGAGAGTGAACAGAACCCGGAAGGCAAGGGAGAAGCCAGGAGAGGCTGCCATGTGCAATGTCATGTGACAGAAAAGCCAAGGACCAAAGGTAGCCAGCCCCAGAGTGCCACAGTCTTCTGGGAGAAAGCATCGCTTTGATGATACCATGATTTTGGACTTCTCCTAGCTTCAAAACCATGAGATAATAAATTCCCATTATTTAAGCTAATCCAATGCATGGTATTTACTTCAGCAGCCAGGAAAACTAAAACAGTCCCCCAAGGCTCTATCTTAAGCATTGTTCTCTATTTTCTCCCTCAATTATTTTATTCACATACTTGGTGCCAATCATGCACATCACCTAAGCATTTACAGTCTGGAAATCTGGAAACTCCTCTTAACTCCAGATCTATGTATCTTTTTCACTCCTTTATTTGGATATTTACTAGTCCTTTCAAATCCAAAAGGAGTCAAAAACTGAACTTGTTATCTCTTCTTCCATGCTGATCTTTCTCTAAAATGCTCTTATTAATAGCATCACTGTCTAGTCACCTAAAAATTCTCTCCTTAATTACTTCTCAGTTCTATTTTCTTCATTCGCCACATGACTGATAGTACAGTTGTGCAGATGTCCATCATGTCTTATTTGAGTTGATGCAATAGCCTCACACCTGAACTCTACATTCATTTATCTTTTCCCTACATTTCAGAAAAAGAAATATAAATGTTATCATATCATTACCTCTCCTTTCAAACCCTTCACTGTATTTCTGTTGTTGATGTTCCGTGCTCATTTTTACAGCATATTCCCATTGCCTTTGTGTTTCTCCCCTAAGTCATCTACCCTTTAGTTTCCTGAACTTGCCGTTCTATCTTCCACCACAGGGCTTTTGCACAAGTTGTTTCCTCTTCCAGGACAACTTCCCATTCCCATTCTTATTTCTGTTGCCAAATTAACTCCTACTCATCCTTCGTATCCCTGACCTGTATGTATAGGTCAGTTTCCCATATTACATGCCTTTGTAGCATAAAGCTCCTTATGGTAGCACTTATTGTAGTAACATTTCGTATTCATTTTCATGTTTATTCAATTGTCCAACAGGATTATTACATCCATAGGTGGGTTCATGTCTGTTTCCCCTTTTCCTTTAATCCCAGTCATGAAACCCAATGCACACATTTAGCACTAAATGAATCTTTGTTGAAAGAAGTGGATAAAAAAAAAAAAAAGTCCATTTCCCCAATGGGAAGGACATTTAGGGAGGCTATGATCACTTAATTTTTTCCAGATACTCTCAGTTTAGAGAAGTTGCCAAAGGCGTCATTCCTGGGGTTTGTAAGATCAAGCAAGGGTGTCCTCAGCAGCCGGATTGTGTAGTGCTTCTAGGCATAGCAGCAGCAGGGATACAGATGCCCTGAAGGGAAAATGCAGGTCTGCTATATAATTATAAAACCTCCAGTGCTCTAAAGGGCTTTGCAATATTTCCCCGAGGCTTCTTCTATCTTTGTCTGTCTTTCTTTCAATTTTGAAAATCTTCTATCTTCACTGACGTTTTCTAATATTGTTCCTGATAGAGCTTCACATTTTTAGGTGTTGTTGGTTATTGCCTTGAAGAAAGAATCTACAATGTCCCCTTCCTACCTTATGAAAAAAATCATTAAGGAGAAAGTATTTATTCAGCAACTTTTATATGTTAAACACTGTACAGGCCACATGTAGAACATCAGGTGTAGGTCCGTAAACAAAGGTATTAGTATTCCTATTTTATAAATGCAACACTGAAGCACCAAGAGGTTAAATAATTTGAGGAAAGCTTATAGCCAAAAAATGGCAAAGCTAGAATGTGAAAAGTGCAGCTCATCAACCCCTTATTAGCATAGCCAGAGGAGAAAGAACCCCTCTAGGTCCTTCTACTGCAAGGGTCCCCACCTCAGACTGCTTCTCCTTTGGAGGATGCTGATGCTCATTTTAGAGCATGTATGTTCACTGCACATTAAATTTTTGAGTTACACACACTGGCTAGTCTTTGGATTCTTTGACTGCACGCACTGCGTATCCTCTAGTTCTTTCTGCAGCTGAGTCAAGAACCTTCATGATATCAACCCCAGTTGGGGTCTAGACTTCTCAGAATTCCAGTGGCTCTGCAGCATCCAGCCGAGAATCCCCAGAGCTCTACAGCATCCAGCCAAGAACTCCCAGCACTCTCCAGCATTGAGCTTACTAAACAATTTGGCTGTACAGACTGAATAGTCCTTGAATTCTTTCCTGAGACTGAGTCAAGACCCCTCAGCGCCAGCCCTTGATTGAGGCCTGGATTTCTCTGCGAACTCCTGGAACTGTTCAGTATCACTTGCACCTCCCCATATGCTGCTTCTTGTGTAATGCTCTGTGAATCAAAGGCGGTGATAGGGCTGACATCGAAACTACACCTGGGTCTACAATTTCACTTGCATTCTTTGGAATTTTAATTTCACCCTTGATTTAAACTCAGAATTGATTTTGTGCATTTCCCCAAGCTATATATTTGACTACTTTGAAATAAGAACAAAAACACCACGTAAATTTAATGTGAGAAATAATCAAGTTTGGTGGGTATAATCTCTCTCTCTCTTTTTAATAGGTATTTTCATAATTTCTTTACTGGTAGAGATGAGGTGGGATAGGTTATCATATACAAGTCATATTCAGTTCATTTTAGTCATCAACCCATACCAATTAAGTAAAATGGAATCGAACCTGCGTCTCCCGCATGGCAGCTGAGAATTCCACAACTGAACTACCCTTGCACCCCTGTGAAATGGAATTCTTTAGAGCTGGTACAGCTATTTATTTGTTTCCAAATTCCAATGGGAAGACTTTATGAGCTTAGAAGTGTGGGTGTAGAGAGGATGACATTTTTGAGATGACAGTATCCCCCCAAAATGTCTTGCTGGCACATTATGTATTTCTTTAATCTTTCCAAATTTAAAATCTTGGCCCAGTCCTGACACAGCCAAATTATTGCCTTACTCCATTTACTCACATTTAGGAAAATGTGATGTTACCTTTAAGTTTACTTTCTGTTTCTGGATACTCTAGACTGAATAAAAGCATTGAAAACGAGAATAAAGCCTAGGAAGAAAGAGAAGAGAGGCACATTCTTCTAAAGCATTGATTCCTGATACCCTTAAACAGAATAAGAACTAACAGTATGTGATCATATTTAAAGAGAGGATATAGTGCATTCTGTTGGGGAGAAAAAAAGAGAATAATTCCTAGGAATTGAATTATTCACATGTGGGCTTTGATCCAGCTCTGTTATATCTGGTATCTACTACCTGATTAAAGTTTATACTGCAACTGACTGGTATAGTTTGCAGCTGGCAGAGCGAAAAACACAAGCCATCAGCTCATTTCATCAGGACCTGGAAAGTTCTGGGCATTCTGGAATCACAACTGGAAAGTCATGCTTTCAGGAGTTCTGAGTCTGTGATAACACTTAACCAGTTTCATCTGGTTGTGGGTTGGCATCAGCCACAGGGCAGTGTGGTCATGGAGTGTGGTGAGAAGAGAACACTGATACAACAAGCAGATCATCTCTCTGGAGCCTGACCAGGTAGCCTGAAACCACAAAACAAGGAATTAGCAAACAGATGGTGCGGAAAGGAATGAACAATGAGAGGGTCTGTATCAGTTTCCCTGGCTGCTAAAACAAATATCATAAAGGGTGAGCTTAAACAATGGAAATTTATTGGCTCACAGTTTCAACAGCTGGAAGGCACACTCCCACCTGGGGTTCATATCTTCTGGCTGGTTGGCAGTCTTTGGGGTGACCTGGCAATGCACAGAGCAGTATCTTCCTTTCTTTTCTGTGTTTCCTGGAGTTCTAGTCTGGCTTCTCCCTGAGGCTTCCTTTCCCATTTCCTTTGCTTATAAGAACTTCAGCCATATTGGAGTAAGGCCACCTTCATTCAGTTTGGGCACACCTTAACTAGTAACATCTTCAAAGTTCCTATTTACAAATGAATCCACGCTCACAGGACCAGAAGTTGGGACCTGAATGTGTCTTTTGTGGTAGACATGATTCATTCTCCCACCAAGTTTAGGGATCAGTAGATCCTGCTGCAGTATTCTCTGGGACTTGGGAACAGATGTCTTCACCATTTTTCTGATGGCACTTTGACTTGTGAAAATGATTTTTCAAGGACAGAGTCATTGGGAGGAGACCAGAAATGGAGGAAAAGCCCCACCCAGAGATTTCTCTTTTCTTCAGTGTAGAGTTCTCGATTGGATAAGATCAGTAGTAACTGTTTGAACCTGGAAAGGAAGGCTGGGAGGACATTGTGTGAATGAGGGAGAGATGCTGAAGCATAAGAGGACCTGAGGGTGAGAGTTGATAGATCATGTTCAGCTTAAAGCAGGAAATCCCTACAAAGTCAAAAATATCTATGCACTTAGAAAATATGTCTTAGGTTTTCAATGATGCAAGAAGCATTGCACTAGGTGCTAGAGATATGGTGGTGAGTGAAATGAATGAATAAACAGAAACAAGGTCCCCAGCACCAATGGAGCCTATAGTATGGTTGAAAGACTTTAAAGACTTTAAAGAAGGCTATTTGAGCAATGACATTTAAAAGGTTGATTGGGCATTTAACAGAGGGACATGAGTATAATAATAGTCCAGAGAGAAGAAACAGCATGTGTCAAGGCCCCATAAGGTTAAATGCTAGATGTGTTGGAAAAACTAAAAGTAGAGGAGAGTGGTTGGCACAGGTGGACAGATGTCACAACAGGCAGGGCCTTTTAGACTATGTTAATGGTTTTAGATATGATTTAAGTCTAATGGGAAGCCAATAACAGACTTTAAAAATAGGATATATGTATGTGTATATGTGTGTGTATATATGATTTCATTTATGAATTAAAATTTCATACTCCCTGCCGGAAAAGCAATTATAAAAGGAAGCTAGAAAGTAAATGTCTGTATATTATTTACTATTTTGTGTGATCTATATGTTCTCTATATTCTTTTCCTATTCTAGGATTAATATTTTTGAAATTATAATTGATAAAATCACTTATTTAAAATGTGCAACTTGATATCTTTTTACATACATATACAACAATGAAACCATCAACATAATTGAGACAATGAACATGCCTATAACTCCCCAAATTTTCCTCACTCTTCTATGTAATCTCACTCTCCTACCCGTCCCTACTCTCAATCCCAGGCATTCACTTATATGCTTTGCATTACTGTAGATTAGGTTGACTTTTATAGAAATTTATATAGATGGAATATATATTCTCTTTTATCTGGCTTATTGCACTCAGCTTATTTATACTCAGATCCATCCATATTCTTGCTGGCATCAGTAGTCCATTCTTTTTTATTGCTGAGTAATTTTTCATTATATGAACATACCACAGTTGTTTATCCATTCACTTATTAATGATCAATTGGGTTGTTTCTTTTTTTTTTTTTGCTATTGTAAATAAAGCTTCTTTGAACATTCTTGTTTGCAATTAACATATACTTCCAAAGTGTTGTGTAAATACCTAGGCATGGAATGGCCGGATCATGTTTTAGGTGTGTATTCACCCTTTTATGAAATGCTTTTTCAAAGCAACTGTATCAATTTGCATTATGACCAGAAATGTACAGAAGTTTCAGTTGTCCCATAGCCTTGTCTACATTTGATATAGTCAACTTTAATTTTAGCCATTCTGTTCTAGTGAGTGCAATTTCTCATTACAGTTTAATTTGCAATTCCCTAATAACTGAAGATGTTGAATCCTTAGGCACTTTTATAGCATCCATATATTTTTGCAGTATTGTTTATTCAAATATTTTGCTAGGTTTTAGTTGTGCTGTTTGAGTAGTAGAAGATCCTTATAAAGTATTGATTAAAGTCCATTGTTAAATATACATTTGGTAAAAAAATTTTCCAGACTGTGCCTTGCCTTTTCATTTTCAGTGTGGTCTCTTGAAAAGCAAATGCTGTTAATTTTGATGAAATCTAATTTATTGATTTAAAAAAAAATTGTAGTTCATACCTTTTTGTGCTGTAGTTTAAAAATAATTGCCAAAACCATGCACATTAAGATTTTGTCCTGTGTTTTCTTCTAAAAGTTTTATAGTTTGACTTTTTATACTTAGGGCTATGAACAATTCTGAGTTGATATTTCTATATAGTGTGAGATTAGGGTTTATTTTTGTGGATATGGTTATGCTATTGTTGCAATGTAATTTCTGAAAAGACCTGTTCCTAATTGAATTGCCTTGGCATCTTTATAAAAATTCAATTGACCACATATGTTGGGGCTTATTTCTGGACTCTCTCATCTGTTCCATTGATTTATTCGTCTAAATTTAGGCTAATATCATGTTGCCATGACTACTACAATTTTAAAACAAGTCTTTAACTAAAGTAATGTGAATGTTACAATTTTGTTCTTTTGGCTACCGTAAAAGTTGTTTTTGGCTACTTTGGTGTCTTTGTATTTCCACATAATATTTACAATCAGCTTGTCAAATTCTACAACAAAAGAAACCTTTGAAATATTTGCTAGAATTGCAATAAATCTATATATTAACACAAGGAAGATTTAGAATCATAATATCATAATATTGAGTTTTTAAATCTATAAACATGGTATTTCAATATACATTTTAGGGTTTCTTCAAATCTCTCAGATATACTTTGTAGTTTTCAATGTACAGACATTGTATGTCTTTCATCTAATTTAGCTCTACATACTTTATATTTTTGATGCTGTTGTAAATGGTGTTTTATTTCAATTTCTGATTATTTGTTATATGTAGTATACATTTAATTTTTGCATTGTATCCTACAAAGTTGTTAAATTCACTTATTGTTATATTAGTGTCTTTTGTAGATTCAGTCAGCTTTTCTGCATAGATGATCACATAATCTGGGAACAAAGACAACTTTTATTCTGCTTTTCTGGTGTAAATGGCTTATTGCATTAGCTAGACCTCCAGTACGATGTTGAATAGAAGTGGTGATAAGGGACATCCTTGCTTTAGCATTGATAACAGGAGTGTTCAGTCTTCCATTCTTAGGTGAAAGATTTTAATTGTTCAGGAAATCCCCTTCTATTCCTACTAGTTTTTGAGAGTTTTAATCAGGAACGTATGTTGGGATTTGTTAAATTTTTTTCTTCCTTTACTGAGATTTTTTTCCTTAGAATATTAAATTCACAGATTCCATCAATTAATTTGCAAATATTAAACTAACCTTGCATTCCTTTGCTAAACCCCACTTTACACTTTTTATATTTTCTTGGATTTGATTTCCTAAAAGCTTAAGAATCCTGGCCTCTAAGTTCAATGAGAGATACTGGTCTGAAGTTTCTTTACTTGTTATGTCTTTGTCTTGTTTTCCTATCAAGATAACACTGGCATCATAGAATTAATTTTGCAATAATGCGAAGACTCCTGAGGTGACAAGATAGAATAAAATCCAAAGGAATTGGTCTTTGACAAAAGCAAGGCACTTTCACTAATTGTACCACAATGAGAAATGTCTGAAATACTTATTTTACATACAGATTTTGATTTAGAAGTTCCAAGAAAGAGAGCATTGATTAGCATTAACATAGAGCAAGCAATCTCCTTGGGTGATTCTGATATAGGTGAACCATGTTCTCAGAACTTTTGGTCCATTCAGTAGTTTTCACAGCATCCGAATCACCTGGGCACTTGTTAAAAATGGAAATGTTCTGTTACCACTCCAGACCTACTAAATCAATAATTCTGGGGGAGCGGACAGAACCCTTCAACAGCCCTTATGGTGACTCCATTGCACACCAATGTTTGAGAGCTCTCGCACTGTGTTGATAAGAAGGAGGAAAGGAATAGATACAGATACAGCTAATTTTCAAATATTGTGTTAGGAAGGGGAAGGTTCTCCTGTACACTGGCTTCTCTTCCTTTATGGCATGTCAGGGAAGATCTGAAAGTAAGGGGTAGGGGAAAGGTAAAGTTAGAGGTTTAAGGAATGTGAAGAGTGTATAGAAAAATGGGGAAGCAGGTTGATGAGATTATATTACTGGATGTCCACTTAAACAATTGTATTCTAAACTTTATTAATATCCATCTGCTCAATTGTGAAATCTCCCCCCATTCTAATCTACTCTGGGTGGAGGTATGGAGAAGGCAGTTCCTTGGATTTATGCACAGTTATTTCAGCAGATGTGTAAGAAGGAAGGTAAAAAGGAATAAGGTGTTTGAAGGTAGTTGCAAGAGAACGAATGACTATAATCATGGATCTTTGTCTTTGTGTTGGATAAAGATATAAATCAAGACAGAGGAAGCTAATTAACAGAGAGAGAAAGTGCTGGGGTCGATGGAGAAAAAGGTCTTAATGAAAGGGAATGACTGTTTGGGTAGGTATTTCTGACAGAGTGATTTGGACGTGTAAATGATAGTGGCTGAAAAATGAAATTTTTGTTTTTGAATGGCTATAACTTTTGTGACCTTTTTGATAGTGAGTGAAATCTACTGTACCCTGTCATTGGTATTCAAGGGTCACAGAATGTGGGAATGCAGGGTTCACTTGGATAGCAGAATTCTACATCATGAAGGAGGTCAGTTATAATAGCATAAAGATGAATACTAGACTGGCAGCCAAGGACCAAGTCAAAATCAGACGACAGGCACATCAGTGTCACAAAACAAAACAAAACACGAAACTGGAAGGCATCACTGGCATAGGCAAGTTCTGATGAACACAGATTATTCCTCTACCTGACTTCTGGGGAGCGAGCATCACAATTTCAATTGTGTATGTTCCTCCAAAATGTGCCAAAGTCATAGAATGCCTTTGATAATAATTCTCATAATTATGTTATCTGTACATGAGTTATGATTAAGTCATGCAGACAAAAATATAACATTCTGTTATCTAATAGACTACTTCAAAGAAATCAAATCAAAATAACCTCCTTATATTTTTTCTCTTCATAACAGGAACAAAATAGCTGTCTTTGACAGGCTTCTACCTGCTCAGAAGTACAAGGCTGAAGATCACTTGTGCTGTGCCCTGCTAACACCCCTTTTAATTCTGTTTTTCAAATTCACAGAAAGTGAAGACGTTTATCAAAGGCAGGTGCTGTCAATTTCATGTATCATCTTTGGAATTGTCATCGTGGGCATGTTCTGTGCAGCGTTCTACTTCAAAAGCAAGTAAGCCCATTTCTTCCGAGTGTTAAAAGATTACTTCTCAGAGAAAAGAATAGGATCTGGTGCAAATGGGTCCATCAAATGTCTGCAAGCGACTTGGAATCATTTATAGATGGTGGTGCCTGACCCATGCATGGCATATCTGTGTGTGTGGTTAAGATTTGATGCAGCCAGCCGTCATTCCCCTCCATGATCATGAAACACCTGTGTTCTTCGCAGCCACCTGTCTGCATTAAAGGCTCATTGTCTACTTGTCATTAAAGACTTAAATCTTGTAAATAGAGGGAGGCACTAGTGTTAAGCTAAACACTATCAACCTATATCTAGCATTTTCTGAGAAAAAATGAAAAGTACAGAAGTATCCACTTTTCCTCTCTTGGTGTTTTACTTGATGCACATGAAGTTTTAGCCAAATATGAATATGAAAAAATCTACTGTGGTTCACAAGTTTGTATGCACATCTCTAACATGCCTTCTATTTCCTTTGCCAAGAAACCTGATATTTTGCAGATACAGGTGCTTATTTTTATTAATAAATGGATATGCCTATACATGCATAAATATGTATATATATAATCTTCCAAATGTACTTTGATAGAGCTATTTTATTTAGATGAATGACATAACTTGTACTTCTAAGAAGATATGCAGATGAAAATCTAAGCCCCTTGGTTTCTTGTGAGGCATGTGTAGGCTTTAAGATTTTGCTCCTACAGCTTGTCTGAAATCCAAGCCGACAATTGCTTTTCATTGGATCTCTATTGTTCTACTAATTTGCTCTTCTAAAAATGGATCAATTTCCAGATATAATTTATAATACCTGTCTTTATGTTGGGTATGCAGATCTTTGCAAAGAACAGTGGTTATAATTCTTAAAATAATGGAAATTTGGGCATGAACTCAGAAGTAGAAACCATATATATATATATTTTTACATGGTACCAGGAATTGAACGTGGGTCTCTGGCATGGCAGGCAAGAACTCTACTACTGAGCCATCATGGCCCACCCTAGAAACAATTTGTTTTTAATGAACTAGTTAGAAATAGTTTTAGATTTAAACAAAAATAAAAGAGTTCCATATACCCAAATCCACTTTTTCCTATTTTTGACATATGGTTCATTTGTCACAATTAATAGAACAATATTGATTACAATGTACAGTCAATACTTCACTCAAATTTCCTTAGTTTTTATCTAATATCCTTTTTCAGTTCACGGGTCTTGTCTGGGATACCACATTGTACTTAGTTGTCCTGTTTTCTTAGGTTCGCCTTGGCTGCCACAGTTGTAACTATTATTTTTTTAAACTTTTGTTATTGTATAGTATAACATATATACAAAGCAAAGAAACAAAAAAGCAATTGTAACTATTAATTTGATCCCTTATTCTTTGCCAGGAACATTGGTCTTTTCATGTTTTATTTCCCAACCCTCATACCAATCAGAGTTTTGAGTTATTACTACATTTTTCAGACATCACATTGGGATTTATTTTTAAAAATCGATTTGTCAAATCCACACAGAAGGAAATTGCAGATGGGATCTTTGGATCTTGGCAGTTCTAGTCGAAATCACATGCTTTTAACTGCTGTACCATATTGCATCCCATAGTTATCCTGCTATATAGTGAGGCAGTTTAGCACGACTCAGAATACTGTGCTCTAGTGCAGCCTGGAACACTTGAGGTTCTCTAGGGTGGCCATATGGTGCCGTGGTCAGGGATTTATACACGTGGCCAGACCTGGATTCAAGTCTTCCAACTATTACTTACTTATCAGGTGCTGATTATCAGGCAGATTAGATCGTGTCTCAGCCTTGGTTAACTTTTTAGTAAAACACGGCTGGAAATAATATTCATCTGGGATAATATCATAAAGGGCATAGCGACAGTGCTTAAAAGAGTAAATGCTCAGTGATTGGGCACTATTGTTAATACCCCCAGTTCCCCTGGAGGCTGGGCAGCTTCCAGTTAAGAGCCTGACAACGCCAGGAAGATAATCACACCCAGCAGGGCATTAGGAGTCTCTCCTCACAAGTGCTGTGTATGAGAAAGAACTTGTGTATTTAACAATAAGCAAATTACTATGAAGAAGTAGTTAATCACTTATTTTTAGAGTATAATTTATAGTTGTACCACATTTAAACGAAAGACTGATTAGGGTAATCATGAGAATAGAGAACAGCTGGATAACTCGCGGACTTCGGTCTTCAGACCTGTCAATCTCTCACTTCTCTGGGCAGCAAGTGGGCTCTGAGAGGAACAGTTCTCCTCCTGGGTGCAGAGGGTGTCAGGGTGTTGAAAAGAAACACTTTTAAACAACGAATTCCTTACGGGAGCCTCAGAGGGATGAACCAGTGCAGAAACGAACCCGAATGTTGAAATCTTTCTGCTTGCCTGGTTGGGACACAGGAAATCATAGCAAACAAAATAAATAAATTTTAAGGTAATTGATAATAGAAATTGATACCACTTCCCAATGGGAGTCATATTTCTCATCAGAGACCTAGCATGGTTCCTTCATCTTGTACAATTTGCAGGCATAGCTTTCCTTTATTGTTCTTTGCCTATGAAGAATGTCACACCCCCCCCAACCTTCTAATCTGTATTTATGAAAATGGTGTATGTTTTTGCAACACGCTGGCAGTAGTTTCCTTTTATGGAACCCTGGATTTTTCTGATCCCTCTCCCAAAATTTTGGGGATAACAGAATAAGTGGATTCTACCACCATCCCTTACTTTCACACATAATATATCGTTGTTTTATGTGCATGATTGTTTTGACTTTAGCTTAGAAGCCCAAGGTCTTCTAGAACTCGGGACTGCTTTCTCTTTGGAGGGCAAGTAAATTCACTTGAACCTCAATCCTGTATATCTGTCTAGAAAGAGCCAGGACTTGCCCCAAAACTCACCTTGTCTTAATTATTTATGTTCTACTCATAATCATGGAGGTTCTGCCACTCTGGTCCTTCCTTCATTCTCTTTTCACCCTTGGCATGGCATGACCTCCCTGGAAGGAATATTATAGCAAGTTGTTAGTCTGATGAAAGTTTGAAGGTAGGTCCAGTTGTGAGGTAGAAATGAGAAAGATTCTTGAAATTAGAAGATTTTCTGACTGAGTTAGCACATAACCCCAACAACTCTGAAGGATACAATGAAAGAAATGCTCTTCTTACTCCCAGTTTGCCCACACATTTCTAGCAGTAGTTAATAGAATTATTAATTAAGCCTTTCAAATCTGGCTGATAAGACTCACATGGCAACTGTAAATCCTTCTAGGTCTTCTCTTTACTTTTAACTCCTATAGGTAAGAAGGGCAAGGCTGGCTTTAAGAGTCCTTGGTAGATTTTGGAATGCAGAACTGATTCTACTTTAAATCTAGAGTTGGATTAGGAGAGGAGAAGTTCCAGGAAGCACAAGCTGGGAGAGGTAATTATCACAACTTGGAAAACCAAAAAAGAAAGGTGATAACCAAGGCTATCAGTAAAAATTAAAGGTGATACCACCCTGCCCTGACCATAGGTTACCTGTCTCTGAAATAGGAGGTTTTAGATCACAAGAAAAATGTCTGAATGGCAGGAAGTGAACGGTCTGATGCACTGCTTTGGTCCTCTTTAACAAAGGAGGACTTAGTCAACAGATACTGGGATGACTCAATCCCAGCAGGAAGTGAGAAAGACCCTTCTCAACAGGTTATATCTGATGACTGGTCAATAATGGTTATAAAGATCTAGACTCTTGCTTTAACTTATGGTGCAAGGCCATCCTGGCTTTGGAGCTCTCCATGGGGTTTGCTGAGATCTTTGATGAGATGGCCTCATCCCCCAACTTCCCCCAGAGCCCTATCCTACTTCTCTCCTTCCTTCCCACAAGTATGGTTCCCAAGAATACTCCCAAACTAGCATCCTGTATGCTAATCTCCACCTTAGGGTCTGCCTCTCAGGGACCCAGTATGCAATGCTGCAAATCTGTCCCCTAACCAGCTTGTGATATCTGGCATTCCACAACTTCCATCTAATTTCTTCCTAATTCTTTGGGCCAGAGAAAATAAAAGCTCAATGAGCTATGTGTTCCACACTGACATTGCTGAGTTAGTAGTATCCCTATGGGCAATGCATGTATCTGTTCTTCCCCGGAGCAACCACTCTCAAGAGACTGCTAATGACATCACAATTAAACCCTGTTCCTTTCCTCTGATTTAGTTTGCTAAGGGAGAAGGAAGAAAGAGAAAAAGAAAAACAAAACAAAAATGTGTGTTGGGTTAGAGAAAAGGAATCAGGTTTAGAAAGGAAAGATGTCTTACCCTGGAATTTTAGTGACTCAGACCTTGAGTGAGAAGAGGGTACAGGGAGGCAAATGAAAAGGGGATTGAGGAAATGCTGTCAGATACTTTTATAAAGAAATTGCCTTTAGAATTTTATACTTTCCAGACCCTGAATTAGATAGAATTTCTTCTATTTTATTTCTTATGAGAATAACCGAATCCTTATTCAGTGGTGACCACCCCTTTACTGCCTTGATTTTCTCAGCTTGAACCCACCAAACTCCCATTTGCTTCATGAATGAGTCCTTGATAGAATTTTGTTGCTGTGGTTTTCTTTCTTAAGATGCTGAGATGATAGATTTATTTTTAAGAATAGGCTGCAGATGAACTGTGAGGAAGTAGATAGATTATTACAGCTGGATTAAACAACTAAGAATGCTGGAGAGAAAAATCCTCCCAATAATTGAAAAGATAAAAGAAATATTTAAGCAAACATAACCACCGTCACACTCGTGTTGTAAATTCAAAAGGGAATATGATGCTCAGAACCTCTAACTCCCATAGCAACTACTAGTATCTTGCTTGTGAGAGATGTAATTAGCACCATCTTTTTTTGTATCTCTGGGCCAGTGTTCTAATTCTTCTGCAGCATCTGCCCACAGCCAAGGGTGAGAAAGGGAGGAGAGACACACTGTACCTGTGCCTTCACATTTAAGCACCACAGTATCCATGGAAGGTGGCTCTTATCAGCTGCAGTTTTACAGAGTAGAAAACTGAGGCTCAGAGACATTTAGGAAATCATTAGGATAATACGACTGGTGGGTGGCAGGGCTGGGCTTCAAAACGCGGTCTGTAATTCTAAAGCCCATGATCTGTAGTGTGAGGCCGGCCTGGAGACATTCACAGCAAGCAGTTTCTCTGAGAGATGATGCACAAACTCCACTGACAACTCTGTCCTTGGCAGGGAAGTGGGTAGGGAAGCAAAAATTCAGGGAAAATGGTTCTGCAGAGATTAAAAAAAAAAAAAAAAAAACATGTTTATGGGTACTGCATCTCCTGCCAATAGTCCATTCCTGTGAACTCCTGGGAGAGAGAAGCCAACCAGGCAGTAGGTTGGTCTACCCTTTTCATACAACCACTGAAGGACACAAACATCTGTCACTCCAGGTATGCAGACAGGAGCACTTTACTGAAGTCCAAAAAATACGAGGTTCCCACATAGAAGATATGGGACCATGGGCAAGTGGCTTGACAATTCAGAGAGGTGCTTTAGAGTGTGGAGTGGATAATCTCACTGGCTGGGTTCAAAACCCAACTCAACCAATTGCTAGCTGTGTGATCCTGGAAAAATTACTTATTTTCTCTGTGCCTCAGTTTTCGCATCTATTAAATGAGTATTGGACCATTTTATCTCATCCCGTAGCATTATTTTGAAAAATAAAAGAGATGATAGATGGAATGTTTGGCACTAAGTATGTGCTCATTAAGAGTTAATTACTTTTTAATTATTTTTTATGTTTTTTATTTGCCAAGTGGGAATAAAAAGTCTTTATAACCCAGGGCTGTTAGTAAGAATAAATGAGCCATTTCTAAATTGTAAAAGAGAGAAAATATGCACTCTCCATACACATGTAGTAGTATGTACAAAAGCCATGCAATTAAGCTACACATATTGGAATTGCACAAATTAAATGAAACTTTGCAAATATGTTGTGGCCATTTGGCCCAAGCTTCAACCTTTTTCCTGTAGTACTTCCAGTGCATTAAAAGCAGGGCCAGGGATTCTGAGCACACAGGGCCACGGATACTTGTATCCATGGGGACAAGGACAAGGCATTTATTTCTGTCTGCCTTCAGAGTGCCATTGGATGTGAATGCCTTGGAGGTAATGGATTATGTGAGGTTCTCTTTAAATTTGAAGTATTTTCTTATGGGGTTGAAAATGAGAGAATGGTACTCTTTGCTAATTGAGTTTATCAGTGACTGAATCTCAAAAGAAACGTATAAATAATATAAATATTCTGATAAGGAGAACAAATAAGTGGAATAAATATATACATTCATGTATTTAAACCTGCAGGAAACAAAGTAAACAAATGCAAGAGCAGCTGAAAGAAACGCAAAACGGTAAAAACTACAGTCTCAAAGCACCCAACACAATGGCAAAGTCGGAGAACCTGGCAAAGAGCCATGTCCAGCTGCAAAATGTAAGTTACATGTCAACGCATCCCCTCCTGCAATCCACTTCAGTGCCTCAGGCCCAGACCTTCTTGGTATTGAGATCCAATGGATGGGGGTGTCTGCAACTGGACTTGCATATGTTTTTCAGCAGTTTTTATGTTTGCTTAAATCATCATGCAGTTCCATATGTGTGCCTGCATATGCATCTGTGTGTATTTAGATGGAAGCTCTTGATTGTAATTTGTAATATAAATTATTTTTTGGTATCAATAAGAACTTCAATTGTGCAATGAACACTTATATTGTGCTCAAAATGCTGCTTGGCGCCAAGGACACAATGTTACCTGCTGTATGGGAATTTATGTATAGTCAGAAATATAGACGATAGGACCAGACGTACGGGAAGAAGATAATTGCTGTTTCTGCAGAGACTGGAGAAATTGGAAACCATAGATGGGATAGGGGTGGGGGTGGGTGTGGAGGGCAGACCTGGGGCTGCCTCATAACAAAGTTAAGCTTCAACTGGGTTTTGAGGACTGTGAAAGATGTATCAGGTAGTCCAAGGGCTAAGAGAAAGAGCCTGGAACGATAAAGCCATGGAAATCTGAGAACCGTTGCTAAGTTCAGGCAACTCCAGGTAAACATACATGAGGGGAGTCAAAGGCGAGAGATAAGATCCCTGAATCCACACTTTCTAATTCCCAGGCCTTAAAATTACACAGGATCTTGAAGTTAAATGCACACTGATTCGTACATTCTTTGTAAAGTAGCTCTAATTATCTCTGAGAAAGATTCCGAAGCACTGAATTAAAGACAAGAGAATACTGCTTAATACATTCCGAAATAATACTCTCAGGGTAGCAATTCCTTATTCTCCTACCCCCCATGAAATTGCATTTCTAGATTTTGTGGCACAAGACTAAGGAACAAAGACCTCATCCAAACCTAGCGTTTGAGCATAATAGGCAATCACCCAGGACATATTCAAGCCCCTACAAATGCTTAAATCACTGGGAATTTATACATTATTTGTGATTCTAAGAAACCATTACCCAAAAAGATCACCATTATGCTGTGCATAACAGATGTGGTTAGATGGTTTAATGTGTAATTCATAAATCAGAATCTCTTCCCACAAAGTTGCATTAAACTTTTATTTATGGCAATGAGCTGGGATTGTTCTTTTCAGAAACAGACAGAATGCCTTTGCTAATGATTTCTAATGCATATAGTCCTACCATCCTAGCATAACCGTGGTGATCAAAGCCTTCTATTTCCTTAGTAATGGTCCCCTATGCTTTTTACAGGGCTGCAACCAGAGCACACACACAGTTTTGTATGAGACTTTTGTGATCAATAGCATTTTCTGTCCTGTTTGCCATCTCCATATGGCCATCTGGGATGATTGTAGAATGGTCCACGAAGTGACCACTCCCCAATTTTGGCATCCACTACTCTCCTAGTAGACATTTAGGCTCTTTCTCATTGTTGAGTCTACAAACAATGACAGTGCCAACTCTTCGATCATGGGCTCTCCCCATCACACACACACCTCATTTGACTGGAATTACTAGAAAGAAATTACTAGGTGCGAGGTTTCCAACACAAAAAAATCTTGGACACCTAGGCTTTTGTTTTCTTTTCCTTTCTCTTTCCTCTCCTTGGCCCTCCCCAACATTATGCACATCAGCAAAGGTACCAAGAAGTGGGCTTAACAGGTTCATCCCTCAGGAGGGCCCATGATACAATGCAGAGAGTCTTTTTATGTTCATTGCCATCTTGGATGAGGATAGGGTAGCGTCGTCTTTGGCATATGATATGTGCAGCTGAGATAACACACTCAAATACCCTTCAGTCTAAGATCTAAGAAAACTTGTGAGTCCAGGCTAAGAGTAGGTATGAGAGGAAGGCATTTAAAGGGCCTTGAGGTAGGAGAGCAAGATGCTTTGAAGAGAAACATGCTTGCCCACCATAGTTTTCTAAGTGTTACCAGCTTGGGCTCACAGGACTACTAACCAGCTCCTTTTGTTTTCTGCATAGGCAGGCACTGGGAATCAAACCCTGGTCTCTGGCATGGCAGGCGAGAGCTCTGCCACTGTGCCATCATTGCCCACCCCCAGCTCCCTTTTTATAGTTCTAGAATGGGATGCACATACTCTGACAAGTTGCATTCCCAAAGACATTTATCTATTTTAGTACTAGAAAGCAATGGGGGTTGCCACCAGTTCTGCTGTACCTTTGTCAGCATTTCTTTTGATAAGTTAATAAAGGGAAATGGTACTTTGAAAAATTGCATTTCTTCATTTGATAGTCATGTTTAATCTTTGTCCACATATTTCTAGTCAGATTTCCTCTTTGGTGAAATAAATGTTGACACCATTTACTTATAACTTTCTTATGAGAATACAATGACAATTTGATTGCAATTCCCATGTTGTATGCTTTGGGAGAAAATAGTGATGGAAAATAAATACCAATCATCCATTAAAGTGAACTGAATATTTTAAGAACATTTGCATTCCCCCAATGCTATCATTAAGATATATCACTAAAAATAAATAAGACATCTGTGAGGTTTGAAGTACAGTAGCACAAGTGGACTTAAAGAAAGCAGGAATCTCAAATTTGGGGATGGATATTAAAATGCAAATATATTGAAGTAAACTTGGGAAAACATTTTTTCCTTCATATGTCTGTTGTTTTTCTTCCAGCAGGAGCTATCAGGAAACACTGATGTCAATACTATTAACAGAAATGATAAATGAAATAATAATAGCAATAGCAAATAGCATGTACTGGGCACATATTAAATGCTAAATTATCTTACTGCATTGTATCATTTAATCCCAACAATAAATAATTAATTTACACTCACAATGTGCAGAAGCAAGAAATGGGACTCAGAACTTGAGTTACCTTGAACAACTAGTAAGTAATGCAGACACAAACACGCATCCATATAACTTAAGTGGTTCTCAAACAGGGACAATTTTGCCTCCCAGGGGACATTTAGCAGTGTCTGCAGACACTTCAATTGTTACAGCTTGGGAGAGGGTAACTGGTTGGCATCTTGTGGATAAAGATCAGGGAGACTGCTAAAAATCCTACACTTGAAGACAAATTGGAGTCACGTTTGCAGACTACAACATTTTATTCAGGGCACCAAAACTTTTGCTGCAGCAGAAGAAGCCAGATCACTTGAAAGAATAAATGTAGCTTTGGGGTTAAGGATGACAAAACAATTTTATAGCCATAAAAAGAATGTTAACTTGACTCCTACTGATTAGAGGATGGTTTTTCCATCTTATTGGGGCTGGTTAGGTCAGATGGGGCCTTATTTTGTCAAATATATGAACTAAGGGCTTGACTGACTATCGGGGTCAACTTCTTTTGTGGGGATTTCAAATTTCAAAAGATATCAAGAGGAAACTCAAGAGAGAGTTCAAAGAAGTAGTAGGACATAGAGTTTTGCTTTGTTTTTGGCTTTATGGGACTCCCATGACTTTCTCTATATAACTGTATCACTACAATTCACAAAATAGCCCCCCCCCCCAAGAATAATTATCCTTCTCAAAATGTCAACAGTGCTGAGGAAGTCCAGAGTCCAAGCTCAAATTGCAAAACACAACCCTCAGAAAGGCTCCAGGCCTAGAAAAGAAGTTCTGTCACCCACCTTCCCATTGGAGGCATTTATTTCCATTAAACGGAGGATGACAAATCATTCAGATATACATTCATCCTCGGGAAGAAGTATTTCCTACTTGTTTACCATTTCAGGCAAATCTGTCTTTGTTTTATCTTGAAACCCAGGTTAGCTGTTTGAAATTCTTTGCAAACTGCAATGTTTAACAAATGAATCATCTGTGTCTGGCATTCTCTTAAATTCATTAAACATTCATGGAGAAGAGTTTCACTTTACAGTCATTTAACAAGATGTGAAACACCTATTCAAGTGAAGCAACATGATATCCTGGAAACCCTTGACTCAGAGGCTACAGAACTGGTTGGATTATTCCTGGCACTGTTGTGGAAGGCAAGAGCCCATAACATAGTATACCAATGACGAAACATGTGTGACTCCAGGGAGTGAACTGACCTCATTCCCTCTGTCCTGAGTGAGAAAGAGCTGGGGCTAGAATCTTCATCACCAGACCAGCCAAGGGTCCTTCAAAGGTGGTTATCAAGGGACTGAATCTTCTTACCCTGGTTCACAGATCAGAAAGAACATCATACGAGAAGTGAGCCTTCTCTTTAAAAATCAAGAGAAAATATATCTCATTGAAAAGCAAGGGAAAATACGTAGATTTTCCTTCCCAACTGTTTTTGAACAGCCATCTTAAGGAAGATAAATTTATGGGTGTAACATTCCATGAGAATGAATTAGGAGATAATATTTGCATTGCACATAAACAGAGATTAAGAAGAATTTAATGCCTCACACAGCCTTAACAATTGATAGAGAATCATTCACTTATTCACTGGTGCCCATCGAATGTTTCTTTCTGTTGAGCATTGCATGGAGAGCTTAAACTACAAATGTAAGGCATGGTTCCTGAACTGAGAAAGCTCACAGTCTAGTGAAAGAGTCAGTAAGTAAGTATGTACTTTTTAAATATATAACTATGCGTCACCAAAGTGCCATTTTCGATTCAACCCTAGATTGTAGCATGCATCAGTTTTTTCAAATATGTATCAATTACCTAGTAAGTATCAGGCACTGCAGTAGACTAAGGGTATAATGATGACCAAAATGCCACTGTCCCTGCTTTCAAGGAGTTTACTAATTCCTATAAAAGATAGTTATTAATTGAATAATCCCACAAAGAAATGTGAATAGCTGCCTGTGTCATGGTCTAAATCCTACAATGAACAAGTGCTAGTTGAGCTTAAAGCAGGCAAGTCAGAGTACACCTGACAAGAACAGGAAAGAGCTCTTTAAGAAGAGGGAACACTGCAGGCTGAGTTTCTTTAGGGAACAAGGCACCTGCTTGGGGGGGAGCAAATCCTGGCCGTGCCTGCAATCTGGAAAGGGTCTCAAGTGACATTATTTTCCTTCAGTGGAAATGTGTTAAAGTTTGACAGCAAATGTTGTAGGATCTCTTCTTGCTTTGGTGCCTGGTGTGAAAATTTTCAAAATAGCAACCATCAAGTTGTTTTTAATTAGTTGCATTAGAGATCTAGATGAAATCACATTTAAAACATGCTGTAATCACTCAATTCTCCATCCTCTGGGCATATAAATCAGACCTGCCATAAAGGACTGTTTGACCCAGACATAGATGGGCTGGAAACAGCACAGAGAGACAGAAAGTTAAACCTTTTTAAAATGCCCCTTTCCCCTGCCTTTACTGCCTGGGCTTCCAGACCAGGCGACACTCAGTTCTGTCCACATTCTTCTCCACTTTTATTTAACCTCCTGATTCGTGCTGCATGTATGTGACACCTGGAAACAATGCCGTGGTTATTCTACTTCAAACAAGCACCTTGTTTAATGGGTCTATTGATTTCGGGGCACCACCAACAACGTGTCAGGTGCAAGGGAGGTGGTGGCACAGGCCACAGAGGGTGCCCTGACCACTCCCACAGGGGTTTCCAAGGAGGCCAAATGGGTTGAGTGCTTCCCATGAAGTGACAATGTTGACTAGGGTCCATGTAAGTGCTTAAAGGAAACAGCTCAGGTTCATACCAGAGGACCAATGAATGGGCTATGACATCCCCTTATTCACTTCTCGAGTGGCGTTTTGTACATTATACCAAATGCAAGTTTACTAAAAATGTACTGCAAAACCTCAGAATATATGTGCCTGCAAGCAAGGAACATCAACACTAAGTTTTTAACCCCAAAGAAGCCAGGAATGCAGATGGCTAGACAGTAAGCTGTCCAGAGCACTTAAAGTTCACGGGAGACACATTCTAATGGATAAAATTGTGCGGACTTGAAGTCCTCACAGGGAGAAGTATGCTTTGGAGGGAACTAAAATAATTGTTTTCAGCATAAAGCATGGAATATCTAAGTGTTATGATCCTGGTCACTTGAGCTAAATTACAAGGTTTAGTTCTGATGAACTTTTGTGCTATGTGGGGGACCTACAGCTGAGCTACTCAGGAAAATAGAGAATGAATTTTGCCTTTAGTCTATAAATTCACTTTTTAAGGTTTATTTATTTATTGGTGTGTATCTCTTACTTTAAAACAATAGATTTAAAAAAAACTTTATTTTTAGAACAGTTTTGGATTTATGTAAAAATTGAGAAGATACTTATGTAAAAATTGAGAAGATACTGCAGAGAGTTACCAAATATCCCACACCCAGCTTCTCTTATTATTGACAACCAAGTCACTGTGGTAATTTGCAACAAGTAATGAGCCAATATGCAAGCATTATTATTAACTAAAGTCATTGTACCTTCAGATTTCCTTACTTTTTAAACTATCCCCCTTTTTGCATTCTATGATCTCATCCAAATTTTTTATCACGATACATTTAATTTCCATGTCTTCTTAGGCCCCTTGTGACTATGAGAGTTCACCACATATCCCTTGTTTTGATGACCTTGAAGGTTTTGAGGTGCACTTGTTAAGTATTTTGTAGGATGGCCCTCTGTGGGAATTTGACTGATGTTTTTCTCATGAGTAGACTGAGGTTCTGAGTTTTGGCAAGGAAGACCACAGAGGTTAAGTGTTTTGTCTTTTCATTCTCTTAAAAATGTCTTTTGTATGGTAGATGGTTTTCAATTTAATAGAGTTCAACATCTCAATTTTTCTTCTCATAGATCATTCTTTGAAGATTTTATCTAAAACTCATCACCAAACCAATGGACACTTAGATTTTCTCTTTTATTTTGAGTATTTTAGAGTTTTGTGCTTTACATTTAGATCCCTGATCCATTTTTAGTTAAATTTTGTGGAAGGTATAAAGTCTCCATGTAAGCTCAATATTTTGCATGTGAAAATCCAAATGTGCCAGCACCATTTGCTGAATAGAGGATTCTTTTCCCACCAAATTACCTTTCCCCTTTATCAAAGTTCGGTTGCCTATATTTGTGTGGGTCTGTTTTCAACTTTTCTATTAGATTTCATTGGTCAGTGAGTCTGTTCTTTCACCAATGCTATATTGTCTTGATTACTCTAGCTTTACAGTAAGTCTTGAAAACAGATAATTTGTACCCATTTTTCAGTATTATGTTGGTTATTCTGTATCAGTTCCTTTTCCATATAAACTTTAGAAACAGTTTGTTGATATCTACCAATGCTTCCTTGGGATTTTGATTGGTGAGGCATCCACTCACCCTAAAAGCAGAAATACGGGAAAAACAGATGGAATTGCCCTAAACCATCCTATGAAGGTGGTCAGCTGTTACTCTAAAGAAAGAGACCCTAAATGTCAGAGTGATCAGTCCAAAGCATTTACTAAAGGAATTTACTTACAGACAACTGAAACTACTTCACAATATCTTACAGAATAGTCATAAGACTGATAAGAAGTTCACTTGAACATGTCCATGCTTAAGGCAGCTGCTGTTAAGATTAGATGTGGCTGAGAAATAAAGGTGACTATGTGCCAGATGCTTATGAAGTGGGGAAAACCTTTTAGTATGTGTTCTTTTCTCAAAATAAGATGTGCTGAAGGCTGGCTGTGCTCATGGTTATAGCATCCCAAGTTCAGTGTGTTTCCTGGATGTTATGGGAAGGGCTGTGTGAAGGAGAGGGCAGGGCACATCAATCTTTAGTCAGGTAGGAGATACTATATACATGTATATATAGTATATATAGATCTTAGCAATATGCAGTCTTCTAATCCAAGAACATGGAATACCCTTCCATTTATTTAAGTCTTCTTTGATTTATTTCATCAGAGTTTTGTAGTTTTCTGCATATAGATCTTATACATACTTTGTATTTCATTTGGGGGGATGTTATCATAAATGGTATTGTGTTTTAAATTTTGAATTCTTTCTGATCAATGCTGATATATAGGAAAATAAGCAAATTTTTGTCTATTAACCTGTGTCCTGCAAACTTGTTATACTCACTTATTAGTTCCACTAGTGTTTTCAGATGGTAATAGTTCTTTGTGATTTTCTATTAATTCTTATTGCACTGGCTAGAACTTCTACCCCCTATATTGCATAATGGATTGTGAAAGTGGAATTCCATGCCTTGTTCCCAGTCTTAGAGGGAAAGTATTCAGTCTTTCATCATTTAGTGTAATACTAGATCTAGGTGTTTCGTAAATGGTCTGAATCAAGTTAAGGAAGTTCCCTTCTATTTAGTTTAATGAGCAATTTTTAAAATAATTGTGATGAATGGGTTTTGAATTAAGTCAAGTGATTTTTCTGTATCAATGAATAGGACCATAAATTTTTCTTTTTAACCTGTTTGTATGGGGAATTATATTAATTGGTTTTTAAATATTAAAACACCCTTACATCCCTAGAATATTTTTCACTCAGGCACGGGATCTAATACTTCTTGTACATTGTTGTTTTCAATGTTAATATTTGGGGGGAATTTCCATCTATGTTCGTGAGAGAGATTGTTCTGTAGTCTTCCTTTCTTGTTATATGTCTTCATCTCTATTTGGCATTTGTGTGAACTCATCCACATTGGATGATTTAGAAACTGCTCCTCTGAAAGTTTCTAGGAAAGACTGTTGAGAATTGATTGGCTTCATTCCTTCTTTAAATGTTTGATACAATTCGTCGTTGAAACCATCTGGGCCTAGTGCTTTCTTTTTTAGAAGGTTATTAGCTATTGATTTCATTTCTTTAATAGATATAAGGCTATTCACATTATCTATTTTTCCATGTGTGAGTTTTGTTACTTTATGTCTTTCAAGTAATTGGTCCATTTAATCTGCCTTTACAAGTCTGTGGGCCTAGAGCTGTTCATAGTATCCCTTTATTATCCTTTTAAAGTCCATGGTATCAGTAGTGCTAACCCTTCTTTTATATCAGATAACAGTAATTTCTATCTTTCTGAGTTAGCCTGGGTTTTAGTTTGCCTGGGTTTTAGTTTGCTGAGGTTGCCAGAATGCAATATACCAGACATGGATTGGCTTTTAGAAAGGGGATCTGTTTAGTTACAAATTCACAGTTCCTTGATTTCTGGATTTCTCTGTCACATGGGAAGGCGCATGGTGAATCTGCTGGGCTTGCCTTGAAGCTTTTGGGTTTAAATGGGTTTAAATTCCCAGGGTATTTTCTCTCTGCATCTCCAAATGTCTGGGTCTGAGCTGTTCTCTCTCTTCTGACTCCTCCTTTTAAGCCTCCCGTTAAATTTAACGTCACTCATTGCAGAAGTGGCATTCCCCTTTGCTGAGTGCAGATATAATCAACCACAGATGAATTTGACATGTCGATAATTTAAGTTCTTAGCAACAGAATATCTGGGCACTAACACCTGGCCAAGTGGATATCTGAACCTAAGTATCACAGTGTCCACACCTTGTCAACTTGAACAGCTATACACATCACCTTAAACCATCTTTAATCTATATATAGAAAACAATGACATTTTTTTTTTGCCTAACAATGCTTTCTTTCCATGTGTAAAATACATTCATTTCATCACAATATCACAAAAGCCTTGAACTATTTCAGCGACAATACAAATCAATACCAACTCAAAACACTACGAAACCTCATCAGAGTTAATTACAGGCTTGGTCTGTCATAAGGCAAAATTCTCCCTCTGGCTGTGGACCTGTGTACTAAGAGAAAATTATCTGCTTCCAATATACAAAGAAGGTTCAGTGGTAGAATAAATGATCTCATTGAGAAAGAGAGAAATTGGAAGGGAAATAGGAGTCACTAGACCTAAACAATCCTGTAAACCTGCAGGGCAAACTCCATTAGATTTCAAAGTCTGAGAGTCATTTATCCTTGGGGCTTTAGAAAGCAGCAACCTCATCCTTTCCAAGGCCCTATGCAGCGGACCTATTTTCTCCAAACACTGGGATAAGGGTTGCATCATTGGGGAACACTGAGGAGACCATCTTTTCTTTGGCCCCAACCTCCTTAAGCATCTAGGTGGCACCCAGATACCCTGCCATCCCTGGGGCACATGCTCAGCACCTTCAGAACAATGCAGTGACAGCTAGTCTACCCCCATCCCCCAGGAAATGTGCTGCACTATCTCCAGGACTTGAAGCACCAGAACTCTTCCAGAACATTGAGGCAAAAGGCCTGCCATCTGCCTCCAGGACAAACTCACCCCCTCCACATGCGCAGATGTGTCCACTCTCCTGGCCTGACCTGGCCTGAGGTTTCTTGGCTTCAGACCTTATGTTCTATGGTTTTGTCTTTGAGGTTCTTTTTCCATCTCTCTGTCTATTTTCGGTCTCTTCCAGTCCAGTTCAGCAATGGTTCTGTTTATAAAGGTCTCTCAAAAAAATTTGTTGACTTGGCATGTAGCATACAGCAATCAAAGTGAGCAGATAATAAGACCTTCCACAGATCTTCTCTGAATTACAGCATCTCCAATCCTGGCTTGTCCTGTAATGGCTGACTCATGCCAAGTTTGATTAAATCCTCACCTGGGCACTGTTCTCTAGGGTCTCACTTTCTGGAAGCCCAGAATTATCCAGACCATCACTTTCTGGTTTCTTTGTAATGAAGAGTTCAGTGCTCAACCTGTCCCTTTCTTTTCACATTTTACTATAAACTACAAAAGAAAACCAGGTTGCATCCTTCACACTGAGTCTGGAAATCCCCCACTACACATACCAGATCATCACATTCAATTCTCTCTTCCAAACAGCACCAGGACTCAATTTTGCCAAACTTTCTGCCACTTCAAAACAAGGGTCACCTTTATTCCAACCTGCAATGGAAGTATCTTTAGAGTCAGTATTTCTACCAACTGTCTCTTTCTGTTTTTTTAGCCAAACATTTTTTTATTCAACCAAAAGTGACCTCAAATTTTCTTCAAACCTCAACCTATTTTTATGTATATATTTATTTATTCTTAAATTATTTTTTATTGATATATATTATATATTCACATACCATGTAATTATCCATAGTGAACAATCAGTGGTTCACAATATCATGATATAGCTGTGCATTTATCATCAAAATCAACTTTTTTTCCTGTTTTTGTGAAAAATGACATGTATACAACAAAGCAATAAATTTCAAAGCACATCACAAAAATTAGTTATAGTACATAACTATGTACTTGAAAACAAAAATTTCATAGTTTGGTATGGGTTATAGTTACACGATTTTAGGTTTTCACTTCTAGCTACTCTAAGATACTAGAGACTAAAGGAAATATCACTATAATGATTAAGGAATCATACTTCTTTGTTAAGCCCTACCTACTCTGTATAACTATACTATCACCTTTGATCTTTGGACCACTCTTTAGGGATATTTGGGCCTTGCCCATTCTAACTTTTTCATATTGGAAGGAGATGTCAATAATATGGGGTAAGGGATGGAGCTAGTTGATTGTTCTGGAGAGGCTGGACCCTCTGCATTTCAGGACTTATCTGGTCCGGGGACCTATCTGGAGGTTGTAGGTTTCTGGAAAGTTACCCTAGTGCATGGAACCTTTGTAGAATCTTATACATTGCCCTAGATGTTCTTTAGGATTGGCAGAAAAGGTTTCAGTTAGGGGTTGGCAAGTTATGATAGGTAGCAATGTCTAGTTGAAGCTTGCATAAAATTGACCTCCCGAGTAGCCTCTCAATTCTATTTGGACTCTCTCAGCCACTGATGCTTTATTTGTTACACTTCTTTTCTCCCTTTTGGTACAGATAGCATTGTTGATCCCACAGTGCCAGGGCCAAGTTTATCCCTGGGGATCATCTCCTACGTTGCCAGGGAGACTTTCACCCCCAGATGTCATGACCCATGTAGTGGGGAGGGCAATGGTTTCACTTGCAGAGTTGGATGTAGAGAAAGTGAGGCCACATCTGAGCAACTGAAGAGGTCCTCTGGAAGTAACTCTTAGACATACCTGTAAGTAGGCTAAGCTTCTCTTCTACATACATAAGCTTCACAAGAGCAAGCCTCAGATCAAAGTCTTGGCCTATTGATTTGGGTGTCCCTAATGTTTGGACAGTATACGGGTATGGTAAAGTTTAATGATTCCATATTTTTTCTCCCATCCCTCAAGGAACTTTGCCAATACTTTTTGATTATCTGCTTAATATACTCTGGGATGTATCCAAGCATTATATTAAAGCTGTATAGGGTTAAAGGCCCTCATTCTTATTCTGGGCTCTTTGTGTATGGGTTGTTTAAATAATCTATCCAGACAGGCTGAGTTAGAGTATGTGCTACAGAAAATTTAGGTTCTAGAGAAAATAAAACTTTCTTCCTTCAGTCTCAAAGAGTAGGTGAGGTTCTAAAATATAGATAATGTCTTCCTTATTCCTGTATTCTGAATTACCTTAATCCCAACTTAATTGGCCTCATTCTTATTTCTAAATATCAGGTTATACATATATAAAGCAGCCTCTCAAAATCCAGAAATAACAGCTACAGCTCAGGACTAAATGTGACTACCATAAGAGCTTACAGTCTCGGTCCCTGTTTTTTTTATAAACAATTTTTATTTTCTAAATGACATAATACCATATTTGCTCTTATTTTTTTCTGGCTCCATTTTGCCTCACCAAATGTCCCACAGATTCATTCACATTGTTGCATGCCTCACAATTTCGATCTTTTTTGTAACAGCATAATATTCGATCGTATGCATACACCATGGTTCACTAATCTACTTCTCAGTCAGCGTACCCTTCAGGCACCTCTGGTCATTGGGCATCATGCATAATGTCCAAAGTCAATAGTTCATCAACATTCTCAGTTTTAGATAATTTCATTATTACCAAGAGAAAGATAACCAATAAACACACCAACACCGAATAGGAAATCTAAACTTCCCCTTAAATCTTGTCCCACCCTCCCTCCATTATTTACCCCTGGCATTGTTGTGGTACTGACCAGCAGTCTCTTGAAAGCATTTAGGCTTTTTCTATCAAGCTGTTCACAATTCTTCCAGAATCCTCCCCCTATTCATTTAAAAAACCATCCCATATATATGGTATCTGCAAACATAGCAGCACCCCACTTCTCTGGTACCAAAATCTGTTTTAATTCACTAAGGCTGCTAGAATACAATACACCAGAGATGGGCTGGCTTTTATAAAGGGGATTTACTTAATTACAAATTTACAGTTCCTTGGAAGAAACACAGCTGACTTTCCTCTGGATTTCCCAGTCACACGGAAAGGCATATAGCGATGTCTGCTGGCCTTCTCTCCAAGCTTCTGTGTTCAAATAGCTTTCCCTGTGGAGCATCCCTCTGCATCTCCAAACATCTGTATCTAAGCTGTTCTTTCTCTTCTGTATCCTTCTTTTAAGCATCCAGCTAATTAAATTAAACATCACTCATTGCAGAAGGCACTCTCCTTAGCTGACCACAGATGTAATCAGCCAAAGATGAATTCTATGTGCTGAGGATTTAAGTCCATAGCAACAGAATAACTGGGCACCATCACCTGGCCAAGTCAATGCCAGAACCTAACTATCACAGCCTGACTTTAGGTGTATGAATTTTCTTGAAGATTCAAAGAATCAACTTTTGGTTTCATTGATCTTCTCTTTTAATTTCCTCTTTACAACATCATTGCTTTCTGCTCTACTTTTTATTATTTCTTTTACTCTGCCTGATGTATGCTTAAATTGCTTTTCTTTCCACCATAGTTTCCTATGGTGGAAGTTTAGATCCGTGACTATAGATCTTTCTTCTTTTCTAATATAAGCAAATTATGCTATAAATTTATTGCTAATCACTGCTTTTGCTGCACCTCCAAAATTTTGATCATATGGTGTTGAGAAATATCTTATTAAATCTCCAAATATTTTGGAATTTTCCAATTATTTTTACATTGTTGATATTTCTAATTTAATTCTATTGAGGTCTGTAAATACACTTTGTATGATTTCTATATATTTTTTATTTTTTATTATTTTTGTTTTTATTCCTATATTTATAATTTGTTAAAGTGTGTTTTATTTCCCAGAATTTGTTCTATCATGGTGTCATGTGAACTTCATAAGAATATGCATTTTGCTTTTGTTGAGTGGAGGAATCTATAAGGTCAACTAAAACATTTGATTGAAAGTGATATTAAAATCAAATTTGCATTTACTGAAACTCTGCTTGCTTGATTTATCAATTAATGTATAAGGAGTGTGAAGTCTCCAACTGTAATGGCAAATTTGCTTATTTCCCCTTACAGTTTTATCAGTTTCTGCTTCACCTGTTTTGATGATATTTTGGTAGGGACACAGATGTTAAGGATTATGTCTTCTTTCAACAATATGAACTTGATATTCTTAGGTGTAGATTTTTTTATTATTTATCTTGCTTCATGCTCTATGACATTCTTGGATCTGTGATATGTTGTTTGTCATTAATTTTGAAAAGCTCTCTACCATTATTACTTCAACTTTTTGATCATTTCTCTGGTTATTCTCCTTCTGCTATTCCAATTACATGTGTGGTGTACCTTTTAAAATCATCTCACCATTTTTGGATATTCTGTTATGCTTTTTAGTTGTTCATTCTTGTTTTACATTCTCTTCTCTTTGTATTTCATTTGAGCTCATTTTTAGTGATGTGTTCTCAAGCTCACTGATTCTTCCCTTGACTATGTTCAGCCTACTGATGATGCCGTAAATGCCTTTTTTATTTCTGTAACACAGTTTTTGGTTTCTAACATTATCTTTTGATTCTTTCGTAGAATTCCCATCTTTGTTTACAATATCCATCTTTTTTGCATATTGTCTACTTTTTCTTTTAGAATCCTTGGAGTATGAGTAATATTTATTTAAAATTCTTTGTCATATCATCCCAACATCTATATGATATCTGAGTCAGGTTATGATGCTTTCTTTGTATCTTAAAACTGTGTTGTTATTGTTTGTCTATTAGTATACCTTTTACATTTTTGTTGAAAGAAAAGTATAGTATATTAGGTAATAGAGCTGAAGTAAATTGGCTTTTAGTGTGAGTTTTATGTTAATCTGGATGGTAGTTAGGCTTTTAAAAATGTTTCCACTAGCTGTAGATGCCAGGGCTTCAAAATATTCTAGTGTGCTTATTTTGTCTCCATTCCCATCTTTGGATTTCCCTAAGAACTCCTTGCTAAATAGAATTTATGCCCTGTAGTCTTTCAGTTATAATTCTCTTATACTGGAATCTTATGGATGTGGTAGTAAAGAGTTGGGAGGCAAAACGTTCTTTAATTTTATGATTAAATCTTACTCTTTTAGAAAGTCTGGGGCCCTGTTGTATCACCTTCACAAGGGTTTCTTCACTTTTGCCATTCCCTTAATTGAAAAAGGAAAGTTAAGAGGTGGGTAGAGTTAAGGAAACACTCTTCTTTAGGTGATATAAGTCTGCGATGAAGTCCTTTTCACTGAAACACAGGCTGCTGTTATGGAGCATTAAAACTCTATATTTCAAAACATACTCACTCCTACCAGAAACATAATATTATTTATTTGAGGCCCTTCACCATGAGAATCTATTGGTGTTCTTGGAGTAAAACCCCTGAAAGTGTGTCCTCCCCTTAAAACTGCAGTCCCCTTGAGATCCTCATTCTCACTCTGACATACAGCTTCCAGCAAAGCATCAGAACTACCATTTAAGTGGTCCTGTCAATTTTTCGTTCCACAGGCTTTAGGAGCTTCAGGTAAGCTGATCTCAACTATGATTCTCTGTTTTCACCTGTATCTCCAGATTTGGGGGGAATTGCCTGGCTACCTCAATTTTCTTATGAACCTAAGAATAGTCACAGAGTTTCATTGTGTTAAGCTTTTTTTCTTTTAAAGACAGGAGTGATGACTTCCAAGCTGTTTAAATAGTAGAGCTGATACCAGAAGCTCTCTGTAAATTCATTTTGAACTCCAGTTTGAAGGACTATAAAATTATCATGAATTTTTTAAATTTAAATTTAATTTTTTTTAGGGCTGGCTATGGTGGCTCAGCAGGTAGAGTCCTTGCCTGCTATGCCAGAGACTCGGGTTCAATTTCTGATGCCTGCCCATGCAAAAAATAAAATAAAATAAAATAAAATAATTTTGTTTAGTGTTTCTTAGTGTTCCCATGTGTTTCATCCAACTCTGTAAAGGAATAACAGCAGTTAAAATCTGGATCTCAGGTTAAATGTAGTCGCTGAAATGAAAATGATTCCTACAAAAGTGAGAGAAAGGAAAAAGGTCCAGAATAATGAATTTGAGATCAAATTTGTGGTAATGGTGCAAAACATTGCATTTGAATGCAACTGTATAACAATGTCCCAAACATTTCAAAGAAAAGCTTAGAACAACTTGTCTCTTATGAACACTATGAAGAAGTAGAGCAAGTGAGACTGATTCTATTTAAGAATTTTATCCAGTACTTTGGACACAGTCCTCCATCTCTCAGGACCAAAAGCATCATTTACCATAAACTAATGGCCCAAAAGCTGAACTCAGCTTCTTTACACATTTTCTTTAAAATAGTGAATGGGTTGCTGACTTTTACATATTAAGCAGTTTTTCTAGAAGATTGGGATGGTCCAGAAACATTTGGCCAGATTTGGCCATATAGCCTTCTGCAAGCTCTAAGCAGAAGTCTGCCCTTTCCAAGCTGGGTTTTCTGAGTATCTTAAGTTTGTTTTTTAAACCCATTAATTAGAAATTGGAAAAACGTAAGAGGTCTTGTATAGAACTTGGGCGTCAGATAGAAATTGTATGGTGTCGATTACATTTCTCTAAGCCCTTGGTCTTTTCCATGGAAGGTATGATAAACACCTTTGTTTTTTAAGAAGCATCCATCGAGGCATTTCCATGGCATATTGAAGCTTTGTTACTTGGGGTTGTTGAAAATAACCGTCTCTTCCAAATTATCTCTGTATCTTCTTTTTGTTCGGATTTGGTTTACTCCATTTTGCATGAAGTCTGAGAAGGTTCTATAAGCCCATTCTGCAAAATTCAGATTCTTGTTCAACATGTGGTCATTACTGCCCCTATGTGGTTGATTCTGGAAATACTTGAAAAGAAAACAGTTTGAGCTTTTGAACTTCAAGGTACATAGACTTGACATGTTGATTATTCCCTTAGTCCATACCCATGAAAATCATTTTCCCGATAACAACCCCTGTGAATAATTTATTTTATTTTATTTACCATAGTCTTGAGTAGTAGCATGGGAAATACAAACATGCACAAACACATGCATATACACATGTGCGTATACAGCCCCCAATACATGTATATGCACATATACAAACTTTGTATGTACATATAAATATATATATAACTAAATACATATGTAAGCACATGTACATATAAATACAAAATACATATCACACTTTCCTTATTTACACGAGAGTAATGAAATGCATCTTTTTTTGCACCTTCCTTTTATTCTTTTCTATTATTTTTCTATCCTACTGTACCTTGCTGTATAGTGTTCATTTATGGATATTTCTCGTTTCCGATTTTTCCCTTTATATTTGTTTTGCCATTAACAAAAGTACTATTGAAATATCCCAATAAATATATCATTTTGTAGTAATATTAGTGCTGGAAATTTCTAGAAGTAGAATTCTGCATCAAAGGTAAGCGTATTTAAAATTAGAAATATTGTCAATTTGTACCCCAACACATTAGTACCAACGCTACTGTTCTCAGATCTTTGCCTCTACTAGATATTCTTGAAATTTAATTTTTCACTGTTCTGTTTTCATCCTTTAACGATGATTGGAGTTGTTTTTCTTTCCATACTTTTATTGTGTATCTGATTTCATTCTTCTGTAAAATTGTTGTTCATACAATTGCCCTTCATTTTTTCCTAATGAACTTTGTGCAACCTATAAATCTTAATAGCAATTATCTGGGATATTAATTACCTATTTTTTCCAGTTATTTTAACTTGTATTTTGACATAGATAATAATAATTTTTGTTATTTAGTCTATTTAAATTGGTAGTTAATCAAATTCAACATATATTTCTTTCTTTATGGCTTTTAGATATTGTGTCCTGTTAAGAAATATCTTTTTCCCTTAAAGTTATGAGTAAATCTACCAACAAAGTTATATAAAATTTTTAAAATGTATTTTAATTAATTCATATTTTATTTAAAAATTATTAAAATATTAAATGTATTTTAATTAATTTATAGCATATAAGCTATAATATACTATAAATTAATTTATATATTTATATATAATATACAATATATAAATATATATTTATATAAATTAATTTATATTCAATGTTCACAAGTTCTTCTCTTATCAAAATATAAATATATAGATTAATCTAGATTTCCACTTTCTTATTACCCACAACTGCAATTTTTGTGACTTGTTGAAAAGGTCTTTTGTATGTAAAATCATACCACTGACGTATTTTTTAGTTGCTTTAGCCCCTTTATACTTAAATTCTGTCTTTTGCGTTCTGATTTGAAAGATTACCAAGTTTCCAAATCGTTGTAATAAGGATTCTCAATATGTTTGTGAATTTGTCAATTTTTTCAAACACTGCTATTAATTTTACATCATTTTTGAAGTTTTTTTTTAGGTAGATTAGGATTTACAACTATTTATGATGTGGTAGATTGTTCCATTTATTATTATGAAATACCTATCTTTGCCTCCTTTAAAATGCATTTTGTACTGAGTCATATTTTATTTTGATATTATTTCTGTGGCAGCTATTGTCTTTTTTCCCTAAGAATTGCTTGATTTGTCTTTGAACATGCTATTTAATGGTTTTCTCTGCTGTTTTAAATGAGCTTTTCATGACTTTTTTTTGGTACGGGGATGTGTGAATGCCCGTCTTTTACTAATTAAATTTAAAATATCCACTCATATTTTCATCACTGATCATGTTAGACTTATCCATGACATTTAATATTTATTCCCAATTTTCCGTACTTTCTCAGTACAGTCCTCCCATCTCTTCCTTTTTCTTTTAAACTCACAATGACATTTTTATGTATTTTTCCTCTCTAATGATTTTTATTTTTGTTTCATATTCCAATGATCATTAATCTTTAACACACTCTTACATTTTTTCAACTAGAGTCTAAAACTAATTAGCGTTCATACTCTTACATTAATCCCTTCTCAATATTCACAGCCAGGACTTGAAACCTAAAAATTGCCATGCCTTTATCCTGTTCTATTCTTTCTTCTCATCCATAACTTACAGCTATGTTAAAATTATTTGGACTTTAGTATCAAAGTGTTAATTTAAAAATCTACATTTATATACAGAGTTTACAATAAAAGCTAGCCCCCTCTGCCTTCTTGGATTCAATTTTTCTTCCTTTTATAATACTATTTTTAGTTCTTATTTTGTTAGTTGTCCTTAGAATCGATGTAAACATGAGGCTCCATGAAGCCACCACCCATTAATTAAAGATGGTGGTTAGTTTTGAATAAAACCACCATTCCCTACACTTATTAAGTTTCCTAAATTCAGACATAATGTTTGTGAAAGCTGGAAAACATCTCAAAATGCTCTTTTGTTTATCATGGTTACCCTTCCTTTAAATTAGTTCAAGTGCATTGTTGTCATATTAATTTTTTTCAACAATCCTAGAAGGAAGGCGTAATCATATAGATTAGAGATTTTAAAAGACTGATTGACTTAATTTTTTCGTCTATGCCTCTAATCATATTGGCTTCTTCATGTTTCCTCAGAACATCGCATAAAATTTGTAGCTTGGTGATACATTGGATACTGAATATACAGCTTTCAAAATCTCTTTAGTTTGGTCAACATTCTGAAGGTGTCATTTCTGGTGATGGTTTTCATCTGGAATTTCTAAAAAAGAAACCTGTTACTCCTTACTGCATGATCCAGTACCAAATGCCTAGGAAGTGTTGAAGTTGATTGAGATGCGAGGTGCCATTTCCCTTGGGGCAAAGTTATTCTCAAAGTGACATCTCTTTAGATTTCATTTTAGGCTTCTGTGCCTTATGAGATATCATAGTCAAAGCTGAAGCCAAAGGTTAAGAACCACAAGGAGTGAAATCCTTGCATGTTTCTCTTCTTAGACATGGTAGTGATTACGTAGTGATAGGCTGAAAATGAGAAGACATGGAGAATGGTGGCAGATGTTCTGAATCGATGTCTTCCATATTTCTGAGCATGGTCTGAGGTTCATTCTATCAGCATCTACTGAATCTACTGAATCCCTATTATCAATAACTTTGCTACTAATGGAAAGTTTTTCATTGAAATCATGTCAAATAACACACACCTGTAAATGATTTTTGCCTATCAGGCACAGTGAGCCATGGGGGTAGATTGAAATGAGATGGCAGGCTCAGAGCAGACATTATCTAATTTACAGGAAAGTTCGGAGCGAACGTCGTCAATGTGTGCGATCGGGGTGCTACTGACATTGCCATTATTCTCCCGATCAGGTGCCCCGAAGAAATTGGCATTCCATCAACTTTTCAATATCTAGATGTAGAGTTATGGAGCCTCCTCTGATCACTTATCCTCCAGCTCAACTCTCTGCATGTCATTTCTCACAGTACTCAAAGGCGGAAAGGCATCCTGTGATGGCATTGGAAAAAATGATGGAGTCAAGTTTTACCGGCCCCCAGCCATTCCCAGAACTCCCTTCTTCTGACAGAGGAAGCCAATCGGTCAAACATCACAGGTACAGGTAGCTAATCAAGGTGGGAGTGGGTGTGTTTATGTATGTATCATGGAATGCACATGCCAAGGATTAACTACTCAGGGGAATTGGTGGTTCTCCATCCCCCTGAGTTTGCTATGAAGCAGAGGCTCAAGCATCTCACAACATGTAAAACAAAGATGCCAGCTTCTCCATCAGGGAAGGGCACCCCTATAAGAAGCCCAAATGAACTATTAACTATGCCCATCAAACCTAGAGACACAGATCAGTGAATGAAACAACTGCATTCTGAGAAACTATTAAAGATAGGATCTTTCCTCTCCTGCTTTATCTCCATTTGCAAAGTGAATGACCAATTCTTCCCTTGGCAGCTGGTGTGTGTGTTGCGCCAGGTCTTACAACAATGTGGTTTTCACACAAAGAAAACTTTCTGAGGGGAAGAAGCCTGGCAAATCTCCTTGGGTGTGTAAGGACTTCTATTATCAATGGGGCAACACTCTCACAAGCCAACCACATACATTGGCTCTTTTGCAGAGAAAGCCAAAGATAAAGTGACCTGATAAATTTCTTGCCATTCTGTAAGTGAACAAGGGTTTCGGCCTCTTGTGTTATATAGATGAGGAATTTTCCAAGAAGTCAAGGCATTTATTCTAGACCAAGTGGCAGAGTCTGGGATTAATGTAATATGGGATTAATCTATATGTATATCCTTGATCTTTGTGGAAGTTTTCCAAAGATTTAAAAATCATTTTTTTAGCAAGAAATGCAATATTTTAAAATTTAAGTGCTTATAAAACCTTAAAATTTAAGAAAGTGAAGATTTTTTAAGTTATCTTTTTTCCTAACAATGAAAGAGAAATGTTTTTGGCCCTTTGTTTTCACATATCCTGGCAATGCTTTACACACCACGATGGCAGAAACACATATTATTCCAGGAAACTATCTTCTTCTTATCCTCCCAATGAACCACATGAAAGTGCTTGTTTCTGGCTACTTTACCTTGGGGATTTCAGTCACTCTTTCCACGAATCCCCACTACTTGATGATAATTTTTAATCTCATTTTACGTGAGCAGAGACTGCGACACCAAGGGCTTGCAAAATTATTTTTTAAAGTGGCTTAAATATCTTCAACTCAGGATTGAATTATGATTGCCTCTTGCATAATTGTTTTAGCTATTAACTAGAAGTTTTAGTTTATGGCAATTGTGGCATTTACAGAATATTTGCCTGTAAAAAGAGCATTTTTTATCACTGGTGCTAATGGAAGTTGCCTTAATTAGGGAAATTTATGAAATAGGTTCAAATCTACCAGCCTTTTAGAAGATGGATATTTTCTTCACAACAGCATTTGCCCCTGCTGATTGTAACACATTTTAAAGCAGTATTCTACTCAGTTAAGTAAAATTATTCAATATAATATTCCTTTAGCACTGTTTCACCATAAAAAATTTAAAGTGGAGATTTTAAAATAATACAACTTCTAAAGTATTTGGACTGTAATCTCATCATTCCCTCCTGCCCACCCCATCCCTTAGCAGTTTATATATGCTCCCTCCTAAATCTGACTTTTACTAGACTTTCTTATAGATTATGTAAGAAGGTCTTTAAGAGCTCTTCACTTTTGCTTGGTTCTATAACATTGGAGTATTTGTTGACATGCTTTGTGTCCTGATAGATAGGCAAGGTTTGATTTATAAAGTGCTCTTCGAGCTTTGTAAATTATAGTTTAATATATCATTGCTTTTGTTTTGTAAAACATGCAGTAGGCTTAAACCTTTTCGTGATTGATAACGTGGTCACTGATTTATATAGCCTGCAAAGTGCTCCATAACTTCGTGAATGCCACTAGGTTAGAAAGCCTGAATAGTTGATTGATCAATAGGTATAGAACTGTTTTGAAGATGGGTCACTAGTTCACGCTGGTAGGCTTTGTTGTGATAGTTTTTGCAAGTTATGAATAATTTATTTCTATTTGTGTGCTGCAAATATGACTCATTTGGATAACTCATTTTGAAACAGTTATTAATGCAAAGCCATTGTTTTTAATGTTTAGTCAAAAAGCCTCCATTTTAAAGAAGAAATCTCTTATGCCATTTCATATTATTTATAACACACAATATTATTGCCTTATATTTTGACTGTGTTACTCATTTACAGAAAGCATATACAATAGCTTTTACAATTTGACCATTTGATTGTAAGAACCTTTGTCTGATGCTCCTTTTATGCAGTATATTGACAGATGAGTAAAAAGTATAAGAATAGAAATTAAGTAAATAATAGGGAAGATAAAAGGTAAATAATTGAGCAGATTGAAATACTAGTGGTCAATGAGAACATAAGGGTATGGGAAGTATGAGCTTTTTCTTTTTTTTTTTTTATTTCTTCTTTTGCAGTGATGCAAATCTTCTAAAAAATGATCATGGTGATGAATACACAACTATGTGGTGGTATTGTGAGCCATTGATTGTATAGTATGGTTGGACTCTGTGTGTGTGTGAAGATTTCTCAATAAAAATATTTTTTAAACAGAAAATACATATGCACAGCTCTTAAAGTGAGATAAATCCAGGGTTTTCAATGATTAGCATCATCCTTTGAGTTGTCAGTTATGATAGAGGAACCATGAATCTCATCATATTAAGCACCTACCGTGTGCCAGTATGCTTTATCTTTTTTCTCCCCATAACAATTCTATGAAAATCCTGAAGCATGAGCTGATATTCTTTGCCTTTCTGAATCTTTCATTTTCTCTCCCTTGTTCTGTGCATTGGGAGGTCAGCAGACTTCTTTGTTCTCTGATTCATTTGTCAGACGATGTGGACTATGGGCACTTTGGGTAGGAAGGGAAGTGAAAGCCACTTCTAGTCGCTTCTGTCTCCCCCCTTCTTGGTTGCCCCAGTTTTGTCATAGCACCTGCAGGTGATCCTTTCCTTATAATTGACTTTCTCTCTGTATTCTAGTCCCTGCTCCTTCTCCTTGTCCTTTCAGTAATAGTAACAGCATTCCATTGTTACAAACACTGGAGTATAGTAGGATCCCTCGTTTTTTTTCTCAAACACATCACAAACCTTTGAAATAGGAAACACTCCTGAAATGACCCAGTTCAAGAGCGCCACCTATTTTCCTCCAAGATTCTCCTTGGTACAAATATCTTCCCCATCAAGGTAGTTCGTTGGTTTGAGAGGGCCTTACTTGCTTAGAACATAAGATATATCCCATTTGTGTCTTTTGCCTTTTGATGGCATCTATAAATAGTTATTTGGATACTTGAATGTATTAGCCATGAAATAGATAAACAGATGTCTATTAAAAAGAAACTCCAAAGAATAACAAACTGAGTTTCTCAAAATTGATGAAAACTTATGGCTGTGAACTGGGAATTTAACACATATGTTGAAAAAATAAGTGCCAATTAAAATAAAGCTTGTTTATCCAACCACCAAAACAAGTAAAAATATTCCCCACAAATCCCATCAGAGTTTCTTGTATTTGGATATTATCAGCATGGAATAACAAGTTCATTTTTATTTCTATTAAGATGACAGCTACCATGGTTTGAAAAATTGAGTTTTATGGAGGATGGGAATTAGGAGTTGGGGATTCCTTGAGACCACCTCTTCTCTTTGGCAGCAAAGCTGCAATAATTTCAATCAGTTGTGCTCTAAACTGGAAAGGCAGACACAGAGGAACTTCACTTTGTTTCCATGGCTCCAAGGGTCAGATGGATTTGGCAACTCCCAATCCCCCCCATTCACTACATTCATGGATGGTCAATTGCCCAGAATTTTGAGGATCTGCAGTGCATATGCAGTGTTTGAGAGGTCTGAGTAGCTCCATGTGAGGTTATTGCCATGATCTCTTTTTCTTGTTGACTTTCTTCACCTCCAGCAGAAGTCTCTCCTCTTGCTGCAGCCCAGGGCAAAGGAGTGGAATGCTCCATAGGAGCACCTTCAGGAGGACACCCCCTTCACCCCGAAGCCGACTGGGAGGAATTGTGGGACCAGCATATCAGCAACTTGAAGAATCAAGGATCCCAGAGCAGGATGCGATACCTTGCCATGGGTAGGTCTTAAGGGCAATGAAATTTAGGGAGGGTGTCATTAATGCTATAACTTTAAATTGAGTTATATTCTTTCTGAGTGTTTTATTCACTAATTCTTCCATTAATTAGATGCTTATGCTTGCTTCCACAAAAGATGAGCTAACTTAAAAGAATAGGCGTGATTAAGGAAATGCTAGATTGAAAAGAAATGTAAGACTAGGAAGAAAGCAAGTATATAGATATCTCAGCAACATGTTTTTATAAAAATGTTTCCTATATAAACATATATAAATACGTTTCCAGTATGTTTTCCTAAAACAGCCGGGGATTTATCTTTGATAAAAACAAAATAGAGGTTTCGTAGGAGAACTAAAATCTTCCCTCAATTTCAGGTTTGAACAAATTACTGAATCAATCCTTTGGATAGTCTAGTGAGCGATAAACCAAACAATATTCTGTAACATACCTATGGTATTGGCTTCCATTAAGCGCTCTTGAACCTGTCCCAAATAGCGTTGGCAGCATCATGTCAAAGCTCAGTTTGCTGCTCTGTAAGTTTATTTACAGTGTGAGTGTGGACAGATGGGCTTTAAAACCACGATGGCTGCCTCTCATCCTTACAGTGCAAGTGGTGGGTGGGCTTCCTCTGGGTGGTCACACACCTTACAGGGCTTATGGCTTGGTGACTACAGTGCAGTAGGAATTGTAACTGTCATTCACCTAGTTAACATAAATCACTCCATCAGATATGACAGTCTTGAATTAAATGGGCTTGAGTTCAAATCCCAACTCTGCCCCTTACTACTTCTGTGAATTTGAAAAAGTTTTAGCATCTGAGCTTAAGTTTTCTCATCTATACACTGGGAAAAATAATACTAGCCTTCCTGAAGCTCCTTGGGGAGAGTCGAAAAATATGTATAAAGAGCTTATACGTGGCACATAGTAAATAGAGAAGTCATATTGATATTTGTTGTCACAAGAACTGTCAGATTGTGATTTATTTCAGCTGCAACACAATTAGGCTTTATTCCAGAAATTTCAGAAGCCATTTCCCTAACTCAGGCCAGGTTCTTGTTTCATCCAGTTTTTATCTCTCTGGATGAGCCAGGCCAGGCTTCTATGATGATTTTCCCAGACTATCTCCATCAAGCTGAAGGCCAAAGCATGTGAAATGTCTTTCTCTTTTCCTTGGAGTGTGGGTATATGTAACTGTGCTCTGTCTGCCAAAGCTCAGCGATAGATTTCTTTAGGAAGTCTAGGAAATAAGAAATAAATAGCCTGTGGCTGGATTTTGTAATTTTGAAGCAATTCCAAATGGAACGTGAAATGTATTTGGTACACATCTGGGGTGACAGTTGCAAATTCAATATAACAACTGAGCTTTCCAAAATGTATAGTGCAAGTCAGGGAACAGTTTGTATTCCTCTTTGCCTTATCTCTAGAAAGGGGCTTGCATGTAGCCTAAAATTGCAACTAATAATGTTTCATAATTATCTACATTTTACAAATGACTAATGATGTCTGCTACTTAGGAATGTTTTTTTCCTTTGCCAAAGGAGAATTAAGTATTTGGGAAAAAAAATGTTTGCAGTGTGAAGTTGACTACTAGAGTAGGAATGAGTGAGGGAAAAGCCAGCTTAGAGACTGTGTGAGTGGGGGAGAAGCCACACCATGCTGCCCTCCTTGGTATTGGGTACTGGCATGGCTATCATTGCAGACACTGAAGGTGTGAGCATGCTGTGAACCCATGCCGGGTCACAGGCTCGAACCACACATACATGTATCTTCAAGAACTCAGAGCTTCCTGTTGCATGTTCAGGCACTGCTTTGTCTTTTACATTCTGTGTTGTCTATATGGTTGTGGTTTGTTTTGTGTCCATCACCATTTTGGGTTAAGAATATTATCGCCAGCTGGCTGTCCACATGTATTTCCTGCGTGTGTTATGTACTCAATGTTGATAAATGATGGCTCTAAATATAAGTCACTGTGTGCTCAGCCCAATGAATAGCAGGGAGCAAACTCATTTTCAGCTCTTGAAAACAACTATTTTCCACTCCCAGTGGACTGATCATCTTTCTAAACTGGAAATGGGATTGGTAAGAGAATTTCAGAGCTAAAGGCCCTCTTCAAATCTGGCCCTAACCTGGAGAGGGAGTGAATGAATTTGCAAGAGCCATCTGCCATCTGCTGCTTGTTTGTCAAGCATGTGGGTCCTGTCTGCTAGTTAGGATCCCAGTGTGAGTGGGTTCTATCCATTTAGATGGTGCAGCCACCTCCTGTAGCCAGGAGAAGGAGATTGATGGTTGACTCTTTCCCAGATGAGATCCCTGGTGTGCTGAAAACTATAGCAATGGCTCACAGAGCTTTAAGCTGGGTGATGTCAGGCAAATCAAACCAATGTCATCATATGCTTGACAGAAATAGATGGAATCACAAAAGTTGGATTCATACCTTCAAACTAGAAGGAAACCAAATATAGTGAGGGCCTGCCATTTCTAGTTGGTGACTTAGTATACTTCACCTCAGTTATTCTTCATGCATTTTATAGATGAACTAACACACCAAGAATCAGAGAGTTTAAATGGCTAGATGAAGGTGGCACAGCCCATAATTAAAAGAGCTGAGAGTGAATGCTGGCTCTTCTGACAGGACAACCAATATACCAGGAAAGGGGAGTGAAGAGATTCACAGTCATGGATGATGATATGTAAATGGAATCTTTAATTATATGGTTTCAGGTGCAAAGCGCAATTCTTCAATTTCATCAGTTCATTCTGATGTCATATGCCCCACAGGCTGGGTTTCAGAGTCTTCTGCAGAGCAGATTCCTTGGCATGACCCCTGAATTACTGAGAATCAAAACGAGTAATTAATTGTTGAAATATTTCATCTTTGAAAAGGTGCTTTGATTCAGATAGTTACAGACTAAATGCACTTGTCATTTATTTGTTGAGGCATGAGAGGAAGGGCAGTTCAAACTACTATTTTATAATCAATGAGAGAAAACATCAAGGATCAAACTTGTGAAAGAATCATAGACTCTCCAAATCATATGGAACTTCGAATATCTTCTAATCCAGAATCCCATCAAGAAATTTAGCACCCACTTAAACTTTTGGAGAGCAGTACTCAGTTTCTGCTCAAACGCTCAGTGTTGTGATATTCACAGCAACTCTACGAAGGTTAAACAGTGCAAATGAATTACTTCAATTAATCTTCACAGCAAACCCCTGAGGTCAATGTTACTATCTGACAGTTTAAATGATGAGAAAACCAAAGCTCAGAGAAACTGCGATAATGGCGTTGGGACTTGAAATCAGGTCTGATCCCAAACAAAATCACATTTTTAGAGAGTTCTAATTATTTCATCTCCATGTTTTTTCCATCCAGGCTTTCAATAATCTGACTCAAGAAGTGACACAAAATAGTCAATTAAAATTCCTCATTTCATTTAAGATCTTCCATTGTACAAAAATCAGCATAGTTTCACATAGGTCATTGATGGAAGTTTTTGCCAAGACAATTTTCTCTTCTTCAGCCTTTTTTAAATCTATCGTCCCTTGAATTCAGCACTCAAGTATATCAGGAAAATGCTTCAAGTTTGGCTTAGATTGCCTTTTATTACTTCTTAGCTATGTCACATTGTTGACTTGTTGAAGCTGTGATTAACTAAATGATTGACGATATCTACTCCTTTGTACAACAATTGTAAAAATGGTGTTTAGATCCAGGCATGAGAATTTGCATTTATCACCGTAATATTTCAAACTATTTGATTCTTTCCATTGACATAACTGCTTGATATCTATGTGGAATATAATTCTTTACTAGCTCTTTTCCTTGGCTCTGTGTCATTGGTAAATCTGGTATGCAGCCATCTTATATTGTCATGCCTACTAATGGTGCAAACAGGATGGTGCTGAAAACCTTGAAATTTGGCCTCTTCCTTATTGGTGAAATCGATTATTGATCAGAAGCTTTATTGATTATCGATCAGATTTTCAGTCATTTAACTGTAAAAATAAAGGTGTGAGATCCCCCATGAAATTTCCTCTTATGTGGCCACACGTTTTGCACAGCTGAAGATCATACGTCCCAAAAAGAGGTGTTCTGGTGTTCCTTGGGATAACCATTCATTAGCATTCTCTGGCTTTTAAAGTAATAATTGAAATAAGACAATTGGACTTTAACATCACCCTTTACCACTTACTGAAGTCTAAAATGGGGCAAGACATTAGAGTGCCTATTAATTCAGCTTATTCATCCATTACATAGTAATAATAATAAATAAATCACAAGGTTCTCATGAAAATCCAATGAGGTAACTGGAGGAGAAGTGCTTTTTAAAAGCACTATGTGAATGTTAGCTGTTGTCAATATGTTTGCAAATGGTTGTTAACTGGGTATAAGGGTAATATTTACGTTGAAATTCAGGTATCCATGTATTGGTTCCATCAGGGTTTATCAATAACCTACTCTGTGCCAGTCAATGTAAGATGGGATGGGACTACAAAGACACCCAGATCTGTTCCCTACTTTTTGCTCACTGACTAGTGGAAAAGACAGAACTGTAAATCGCTCCCATTGTGTCCTTCCATTAAAGACTTTTAGCTAGTATGCACGGCACTTCATTACCATTATTCTTAGCTTATATAAACGTGTTTTTAATTCAAACTATAATGTAAGTCAAAGGAAATGAGATTCGTTGTATGGAGAGTAGAGATGTTTAAATTATGTTTAAATTTTAATATTTAATACAATGTTTAGATTTAGACCAAATAACTGAGTAACAGAATACAAAGCTACTGTTTACATCCCAAAATCACATTTCTGTGAATCTACAATATGCCTATCTCATTTTCTGGCACTGGAAAGTTCAGAATAAGAAAATGTCCTAACCCTGAACAGACAAGAAGGAGACCAGCCAGATTCCAACATTCAAATTCCTTGGGCTGGCACAGTGACATCCTCAATAAACTGTTGCCAAGGGGCAATGGATTGTCTCACTTGGCTCCATTTGTCATGTGAGGAAAGCTCCTAGATTGGTAGAGACCCTATGGAACCCACTTCATCTTCAGCCAGAGGCAGACATAGGAATTGCCAGCCTCTTATTCCCATCTTTGGACCCAGCAATCTGGGAGTGAGGCAGTAGCAATGGGGACTGAATTCAAATCCCCTGTTATCAGTGTGAAGCAGGAAAACTCAGCACTGTAGTACACTGATACTTAAAACAAGGTTTCTTGTTTGCCTCCAAAGAGGGCAGCCACAGAAAATCTCCTGGACTAAAATAGGGCTGAGAGGGTGGTTGAGTGGTAGAGTAATGCCATTTTGGGTTTCCTGTTTGTCACTATGGAAAGGCCACACTTACCTGCTCAATCCCCATTTACTTTGTATTCTAGGATAGAGGTCAGGAAGACTATGTCCCACCTGCCTATACAGCTGTGGTGTGTTGAAAGATCCCTGGACTTAAAGTAAGAAGATCTGGGTTTGAGTCTCAGTCTGTCACTTATTTTCTGTGTGACCTTGGGCAAGTCACTTCACCTACCTGAGCTTCAGTTTACTTCTCTGTTTAACTGGGAGCATACTATCCGTCTCATGGGGTTGCTGTGAGAATTCAGTGAGATGGTGCATGTGGAAAGTGCTTTGTTGATTGACTATGGCTCTAAAGAAGCAGAACAGAAAGCTCAACCTGTAACTGTGTTTCTTTTTCAGGTATCCATCCAATGGCTTAAAAACCCAACAAAATGCATCAATAAATATGCAACTGCCTTCAAGAGAGACAAACCCTTATTTTAATAGCTTGGCTCAAAAGGACCTGGTGGGATATTCATCTACAAGAGCCAGTTCCGTGCCCATCATACCTTCAGTGGGTCTAGAGGAAACCTGCATGCAAATGCCAGGGATTTCTGAAGTCAAAAGCATCAAATGGTGCAAAAACTCCTACTCTGCAGACCTTGTCAATGTGAGTATTCCAGTCAGCGATTGTCTTATAGCAGAACAACAAGAAGTGAAAATATTGCTAGAAACTGTCCAGGAGCAGATCCGAATTCTGACTGATGCCAGGCGGTCAGAAGACTACGAGCTGGCCAGCGTGGAAACTGAGGACAGTGCGAGTGAAAACACAGCCTTTCTCCCCCTGAGTCCCACGGCCAAATCAGAACGAGAGGCACAATTTGTCTTAAGGAACGAAATACAAAGAGACTCTGCTTTGAACAAATGACTTGAGATGTAGGAATTGGTGCGTTCTATGCTTTGCTCAACAGGAAAGAGAGGAAATTAAATACAAATGATTTAAATGCATTAATTTAAGAGCATCTACTTAGAAGAAACCAAATAGTCTATCGCCCTCATGTCATAGTGTTTTTTAACAAAATATTTTTTTAAAGGGAAAGAAACGTTTCAGGAGGGATAAAGCTTATAACCAAGCTTTTGGCTAGAATTCTGAATACAGTTTCATTTCATCCCAACACTCTCCTCTTTGGCTCTTAAAGGATGCCAACAATTCAGACACACAGTCCCACAGCTCCAGTGACTTCATAAAAAAGCACTGGAGGCTACACGGTTTCAGACAAGCTTTTTTCCTGAGGGTGGTAGTGCCAATGAGCAGGCAGTCTTGGCCACTGGACTTGCAAATCCTAGCCCCTAAATTTCTATTCACCTGACAACCTCATCACAGGTTATGTCATGTCTACAAATGTAGTGTTTTCTATTTGATTTTTTGAAGGATGGTCCATAGACTCTGGATGGGGAAGGACAGGAGATAGAGGAAGTTTGGGGGGCAATTCACTCTACTCTTAAGCACCATCTTCCTCTGAAACTTGAAGGCTCAGGATATCAGAGGGAGGTATGCAATTATTATGAAAAAAGAGACAACTCACAATGTCGTGTCACTAAAATCATGCGAATAGAAATGTTTTCCTTTGAGAGTGTTTGGGGGCTCCAAAGGAGCATTTCTCAGAGTGCGTGTGCCTCGGTGTGTGTATGTGAGCGTGTGTACACGTGGGCTTGCTCACTTGAGCACTGGTATGCTGTATGCACATGTGCGTTCATTGTGTGTGTGTGTGTGTGTGTGTGTGTATGCATGTGTGTGTATTAAGCTTGCTAAATGTGTTCTGAGACATCAGGGAATCCGATATTCATAAAAAATTTCCCTCTTTGATCTGTTCACTCTAAATTTTTCCACTAAGTATGACGTTCAGTCCATAAGTTCTTAATCCAAGATCACTTGCATGGTGGGGTCCTATAAAACTCTTGACAATGTCTAGACCATTTTCTGGTGTGAATACTTTTGAAAGGAAAAATAATTGACTCATCTAATGATATCAGTATCACAAGCAAATTGATTGAGGATGTATGTTTATTTTGAATCATGCAGATTTAATTTAGACAGGCCAGCTATCAAATTGACAGGTACCAAATTGCTTTCTCATCATCCTCATTACTATTTATTTTATAGCAAGTCTACTCTGTGTGGACCCAGGTCTAGGCTTCTGTGGTTAGTATAGAAAGAATAAAAGGTTGAAATCACAAAGCCCAGACTTATTCAGTTCACAGGAAGTCCCTAAAAAGAACAGTAAATTGTGTTGTATGTTCATTTGGAATAAAGCAATATTTTTACCACTGCTAAGGTGAACTGAAACTTCTCCTGAAGATTTGTCTGTTTTATTTATCTTTACTTTCATGGGGCATTCAAAGAAATTAGTGTTCACATAACCGGTCTTTTTCCAATTATTGGTGGTGTTGAGTTGTTATGTTTACACTGTTTTAAATAAAAAGGCACAGTATTGAAAGTATATAAAAGATTTCTTTTACTGCAATTTGGGAAAACTTTGGTTAAATTTTCCTTTTGGAAGACTCACATTCCATAGACAAGGCATTGGATTGTAACTATTTCTAAATCAAACATTGAATGTATATATATTTAAAATTTTTATTTGAGACTAAGTTTTCTTTGTTGGAAATGCACTGCCAATTGCTCTTTGAGAACATATTTTAATATTGGACAGAATGCCTTCTTTAGCAAAAATAAGAAGAGCATTTTGCTATGGATTGACACTGTTTAGTGGAAGTTTAAGGTCTCAGCTGAAAGCACTTTGGTAGAACTGTATTTTATATTTAACCAATGGCTATGTGGTGTTTAGTAGCCATTCCTTTATGGTTTCATTGTTTAAATTATAGAGGCAGTATTATTAGAATTTAAAAATATTACCCTAAACTTCTTGTGCCTATATCATCTAAATTTTCATTTAAAAATATTATATCTTTGGGAAAAAATAGACTGACGATCTTAATCAGCAGGCATTTTTTTGAAAAACTCATACGTTGAGTATCCAACATATTATTGCATTGAAATTTATCAGTTACCAAATGGTAACTGGTTTGACTTCACATGTCTGTTATAGTCATATGGTTCTTGGTTTTTGTTTAGCCGAAGTGGCACCTGCTGTTTATCTAAAAGATCCACGTAGAAGTCACCTAATTAGGAGAAATTGTACACTTTTTGACTCACTGCAGTTACTTCAACTTATTATTTACTTTGAAAAGATTGGAAAGATATCAGACAAGTGTAAGTCTTGATCCAACCACTTATTTTTAAAAATAAATGACTATATACTATGTGCTTATAAGCACCTCTCCCCGCCTCTGCATTTTAAAGAGCTTGATCATTATTAGGCATGCCCACTGGTGGCTTGATGCAAAATTTAGATATATTAATTGCTTCCTTAAATGATAATCAAAGCAAAACCCTCTATAAAGAATAATTAATGATTACATTCAGTGGTCATTTGTCTCCTTTTGGAATATGAAGCTCACCTGTGGAAAGTGTCCAAGGTCACTTGTACATCTTTGGGCACCAGTTGACAATTGCCCATAGCATCAAGACTTTCAAAGTAGATCTGACATGGCAAATACCTGGAGCCATCAGTATACTGTCCTTGAAACTCATGTGACTACAGAGAAGAGCTTATTTCTACAGGACAACTTTGATTTTGCTTCATTTTTCCTGTCTTTATTATGTGAGTAGATATTTGGAGATTTGCAATTAAGTTGCATATTCATTATTTATTGGCGAATGCATGTCACCTTTTAATTTTTACTTTGAGTCATTTTTGGATACATCACTTGTATAAAGAATGCATTACTCTAAATTACCAGCAACTGTTGTGGAACACTGTTATTCAAAATATATGACCAATTCTATGTTAATTAGAAGTAGCAATGTTGAAGAATTAGGATCAAAACTTGCTTCCTGATTGTCCTATGTACAGTAAGTGCTCTCTCTTTTACATGCTGGTCCAATATCTTCCCTCCTATGAGTTAAGGACTTAATACTTGTAAGTTATCAGGTCTCCAATGACTTCCTTTATTTCTAAATTGCACTAGCAAGGTCATTAATTAACCTGTTTTGCGGTGAAAACATATCAGACCTACGAAAAGAGAACTGAAGGGTCAAGCAGACTTTGCGAGAGTGTCCACTGGCTTCTGGATTGAATGGCAGCTATGGTTTGAGTGGGGCCCCTGGTGAGCATGGCTATGGCCATCAGTTACCAGTTCACCAGAACGTGGGCACTGCACACAATAGTGGTCTACACCCATCCTGCAGTATGGTGCTATAGGAAACCATGCCTTCCTAAGTGGAGAGATGGTGATTCCTTAGATTCAAACCCTGTAAACCAGAAAATATTGCCCTGAGGCAAGTGCTGTGAAACATTTCCCAAGTGAGTATATATTATACCAAGGAACATAGTATGAGGGGGTGGGATTTTTGTTTGTTTTTTTTCGTATCTGGGAAACACTTTTATATAAAGACTACTTTTTAATATGACTATTCAATTGTATATTCAATGATAGCATGTCTATACTGTGTTTGTATTCTTGTCTTCAGAAATTCAATCCTCATCCAAGATAGAACGGCGCAAGACTTCTCTGCTGTTCTCAGTTTTAGATGCATCCCAATATACTCTGGGAAATGAGGCCTTTAAATAAGCTTTATCTCTTCCTCTTTCATTCTTTCATTCTTTCTTTCCCTTTTAAAGAAATAGTGAGGGTAAAAGGAAGAATTCATTCCTTAAGATACACATTGCTCTTTTAATAATCTGCTTTCAACTGTGACGATACAATTATACGCACATGTACACATACATATATACATATACATATGTATGTATATTAGCTTTGGGCATTGGATTATTTTGGTGGCGCTATTTTTGGTTAATTTGACAAATGCTAAAGCCATTGCCCCATTGAATGTCAATGAAATCAAAGCATTTAGAGACCAACCAACTTGGCAACATTTACATCATACAGGCATTTCAAGTTCCTTCTCTTTTTCAGGCAAATGGAAATCTCTTTGGGCTAGAAAACTCATAAAGCTCTGGAATAAAATCTCTGCCAGATTATCTCTTAGGGAGATAAAACCATCAGTGTGTATGATGGCTGTCTCTGTGATGTATGTTTCTTTTTATAAATTTAACCATACTTGCTTCCAAAGGTGCCTAAACAGGTGCCTTGGACTTCTGGTGTCAATCCAACTCCAGTAAGGAGCCGGGATGAGGGCAGAGTGGCAGAGTGGGAGCAGACTTCATGCTCAGGTTGGATAACCCATGAAGACATTTTCCAATGTGGCAGACATAGTCTTGGTTAAAGAGAGGGCCAGCTTCTGATACTCTTGACCAATCCTTGTGATAAATCCCTGCATTTGGATGCACACGTATTGTTGCCTATGAAAGAACTAATTGTGTGGCTGCAAAAAAAATCTCTTATTGTTGGAAACAAATTAGAAAATCCTTATATTGAAAATCACCTTTGTGAAAGCTTCTAACTTATTTATATGTAAGAGTAGCTCCATGGCCTCATCTGTGAAATAAGGAGGATGATCTAGTTCAGCTTCAATTTCCCTTCCAGATTTAATATCCAGTTATCCAGTCATTCTAACTCAGACTTTACCAGGTAACTTTCCATTCAGTCATTTCAGTACAACTCAGAGAAGTTATTGGCTTTAAGAGTCTCTCAACAAGGCTCAAAAAATGTTTGGAACCTGTATATCAGTCTATATAAATGTAAGAGCACTTACATTTATAATATCCCATTTAATTTCCAAAGAGAAATGGACTTGATAGAGTTTGTGGTTGATTTAGAAGTAAACTGACCAAGGACATGTAATAAAGATGGGGTGACCAAGAAAATACCCCATTCCAAAACTTAAGCATCAAAAGTCATTATTTATTCCTGATACATAAGGGAAACCAGGCAATATGTACATTTATAAAAAATTGAATAAGAGGTTCTCCAGAGAAGGCACAATCTCTTGATAATATTCTCCTCTATGAAGTTAGCTGGCATACTCTCAAAGGATACACGGAATACTTACGGACATTCTCAATTATTCAAATCTTCAACTTTTAACATAAAGCTCCAATTAATAGTGGATAAACTATCTGGAGACACTTTTACACCATGGATGCAAATAAACCTCTCTTAAGGAGCACAATAAAGAAAAAAAGACAGTTTACTTATTCATTTCTTTTTGGTTGTTGTTGATTTTGACAAATTGGGTTCTGTAGGCTTTTCCAGTAACTTCCTAACTGGCCCTAGTTCTTCCATAACTAATCTGTCTTGACCAAGATCCCAAAGTCTGAATTCTTTAGACTTCATTGAAATGATGCAAAATGTTAAAATACTAGAAGCAACAAAGACAGTAAATCTATTTAAGTTGTGCAGTATTTTAAAATTTTGTAAGGATTCTACAGAGTTTACAAAATTGAATTACGGGGAAAACATATTTTTTACTTGTCTTTGATGCATTTAGAGGACTGCTGAACCACTCACACAAACTTGCTACACTTTCACATTGATACTGTCCTTTCTGAAATAACTTTAAATTTAAGGGCTCAAGCAATTACACACGTGCGCGCACACAGATGCACACACGTACATGGATATACACTGACAGGACTGATAATGTGTTAAAACTCAATATTGTAGTCTTTTCCATACATATTCCCTTACAGCTCACTCAAGCGCATCCAATCTCTTGACAGAGAAATCAACGGTTTCAAATGTATTTCATAAGAAATGCATGCAACAAGAAAATACGGAAGTTAATATTTGAGGTTTTATTCTGCACAGACTGTTTTGAATCCTGTCTTTATCAATAAAAGTCTGGAAAATAGATATATTTGTTCAAACTAAACCAAATGGAAGAACATAAAAACTAACCATAAAATCATTACGTATTTCCTAGTGGCTATTGTGTATATTTTAAAGATAATTAGGAACAAATGCCCTGGCTTACTCTTATATTTCAATTTTACAATTGTACACATTAAATTTAAATCAACAATTTATTTCCCATTTAATCCAAATAAAAAAACTAATCTCCTAAATATTAATGGTTAATGCATTTAATAGATCCATTTGACCATATTTTAGGTAGAGAATGTAGGTCACATGCTGAAGAATACATGTAAAATGTGAAGAGAATGCCTTCTGTTGTCATTTTTTGTAATTTTGCTGTGAAACCATTTCTTGTGCCTCCGATAAAAATTTGGTTTCAAGGAGCACGCTTGAATCTTCTTTATCTTTTTTCGGGAAAACGATTTGAAAATGGTGTAGACGCCTCTGAGGGAAAATGATGGCTACATGAAACAATACTCAAATGTGTGTCCTTTCATACCCATGGAACTTTTAGTTCCATGATACCTGCACCCCATTTTGGTGCAGGTTTACTCACTTGCTTATTATTAAATTAAGTTGTATGTTTAATACTCGGTTTGCATCCTGACTTTGTCCTGTGAGCTTTCATTTGCGGAAGGGATTCTTTAACTCACATTTCCCTGTAGTATCTTCTTGGTAGCCTCTGATGAAGCTGGACATTCAGATTTCCTTAGGTTGTGTTCTCAATGCAAGTATCTGTTATCTCATTCCTCCTTTACCAAACAGGGAATTTCAGGTAAATGAGAGATTGATGTAATTGTTTAGAAAAATTAGCTTCATTTGCTTGGTGTGTATTAGGAGTGGGATAAAAGAATCTTTCAAATGTAAGTGATAATATGGTTCATGATTTTAGCCAATATATTTTCCCATACAGGTATACATACCCTAGGGCCCTTTAATTTTCCCAATATTGTTAACAGACTCTTCAATCATCTTAGAATTGTTTCTTATAATGGGATCTTCCATTTTGTTAGACAAAATCATCCATCTATGTAAAAGAACAAACCAATAAATGGAGCAAAATGATTGCTTTCTTAAACAACAAATCAAAAAGTAAAGCAATAAAATCCCTATTTTAAAGGCTGTAAGTGAAGTACAAACTGACTAAAAATCAAATCAAATCTAAGACAAAAAATAATGGAAAGAATTATTAGGCCAATGGTCTCCATAATGAGGGAATTTTCCATATACCTCTTCACTTCAAACTGGACCCTTCTTTTCAGAACAGAATTCCTGTTGTGCATTAATAATGCTTATGGATGCTCAAATAATTTAAATGTACTAAGATGTCCACTTTCACCATCTCTTTCAACTTGACAAATAGTTTATGAAAACCTGTGTTTAAGATGGAAATATATATATATAGAGAGAGATTTATAAAAATAAATAAGTCAAATAAACAACTAGTCCTTATTTTCTCATTGGCAACTTCTACTGAATGAGTTCCCATATTTAAACAAACAAACAAAAAAAATGGAAGAAAATAAACCAAATACAAAGTCAAATGTGAACATATTTTGAAAATTGAAATCTGTAACAGATATAAGGAGCTGCAGTTTTCTTGGATTAAAAAAAAACTGAGTAGCTGAAATATATGCATAAAGTTTGAGAAATGGTATATTCTTTTGTTTAAAAAGAAAGCTTTTCTAGTAGATGCCATCCATTCTAGTTAAAAATATGATTTTACTACTTTATCAACTTGTACATTTGATCAGTGATATAATTTCCCCCATTTGCAAAGTATCTTTATATGTAGTACATTTTATGGCTACACAAATCCATTATATGGACGAAACACATTCTTATTTTCAAAGAACTCCTTAAAAATGTATTAAATAATATATTATCCAATTGATTTTTTAAATATATATAGTACCTTTGACTTGGTGTCAAAGTTTGAATGTCAAATGTACACATATATGCATTAATATTCTCTTGGGAAAGACACAGATATTAGATTCTTGCACAGTATTAATTTTGGTTTTTGAAACAGCTACATTGATAGATTTTGATCACCAAAATCATAATATTTTATAAATATAATATAGACAGCTGGAGAAAAAGACATTAAGTCAGAGAGAAACATCTGCACAACTAACTAAATTCGTACCTCCCTGATCTGCACTCAAATAATTGAGTTTTACAAAAAGGAGATAATGATTTTGAAATTGCCCTGAGCTTTGGAACCTAGATGGAGTGACATTAACATAAAATCAAGTCATTACAAAGAACTGAAAATGAGCCTGGCACTATGCGTTTTACATATATTAACTTACTTAGTCTTCCTGATAACCCTATGAAGTGGGTACTGTCATCATCTTAATTTCAAAGAGGAGGAAACCAAGAGGTCAAGAAACTTGCCCAAGGTTACATAGGTAACAAACTAAAAGCACCTGGGTTTCAACCTGGGGTCCCTGTAGATGACCCTCTATTTTCTAATCTTTATTCTTTTCTTTCTGGAGAAATTTCCAATAGTCATACTTCAAATGTCCCTCAAAGGGCATATTCTAAAAGCCTAAATGGAGATAACCCTGATTCTAATTCATCAAACCCATGTTAGATACAACAAAGGCCAAAAATGAAGGCAGACCATAGAACAATGAATGCACATCCATGAATCCAACACTGTGGATTAATTTGTATGAAAATCTCAAAGAACGTCACGATTTTGAAGAGAAAATAAAATGTAATAAAGTAACTTAAAATAGAAAATCTGAGTGGTGGAAATATTCATGGGAAAATGAATAAGAGGGAAAAAGCTTTCCTTCCAAGAATTACTTACAGTGCATTTCCAGGGCCAGATAGTTTTGTAAGCAGGTTCCTAAAAAAATTAAAAATGCATATATACATATGCATAGACAAATTTATATATTTATAAACATATACCTACACAAATACATACATACAATCATAACATATGAAAATAAAATTTTGGCTAAACTTAAAAATATAAAATATCGGGCGGGCCGCGGTGGCTCAGCGGGCAAAGTGCTTGCCTGCCATGCCGGAGGACCTCGGTTCGATTCCCGGCCCCAGCCCATGTAAAAAACAAGCAAACAAACAAAATACAATAAAACAAGAAAATGTTTAAAGATGTTTCCCTTTCTTCCTTCCTTCCATCCTTCCTTCCTTCTCTCTGTCTTTCCTTCCCTTCCTCCCTCTTTCTTTAAAAAAAAAAAAAAAAAAAAAAAAAATATATATAAAATATCAACAATGGTAAAATATGAATGTCTGATTCTAAGATAGGTTAGATATAAAGAATTTGACGTTAACATGTTAACATGGACTCTTCTCTCCATTTGGACCAAGATCCCAAAGATTGAGAAAAATACAGGAGGGACCATGAGCCCCACTCCCTAAGGCAAGCTTTAAAATGTCTCAGAGGAATATACTGAAGTATGTTATGTTAAAGCCTCTTATTCTTCTAAGTGTTAGCAGTCACTCAGATCCTGCCTATAAAAGTGTGAATTTTCAAGGGGAAAATAGTCCATTTTAAGTGATCCGTGAGAAATTTGTAAAGTTACATTTTTCTGATAAGGAGGGATAGTCTCTCATTTCAAGCAAAGTGAGATGGCAGGCAGAGAAATTTCAGTGTGTCCCATGGTGTCTGTCCCTTGAATTCCAGCCTGGGCAAGAGGGAAGACCCAAAGTTCTGGCTGGAGTTTATGCTGAGAGGCCTCTCAGGTGGCAGGTTGAAGAGCACATGGATTTGGGAAGGGTAAGAATGCACATCCTACCCCTGCTACCCTGGGGACCTGAGACAGAGACAACTGTCTGGAGTAGCAGTGGAGCTCCAACAGAAGGCCTGTACAGTGGTCCAGGGACTAAGGAGGGCTTATACGGGGAGGCTGGAGGAGATGAAATGGGTGCAGGACATCAGGGATGCCATGTGAGCTGCATTTACAGATTCCCAGGTAGAGGCTTTCTAAAAACTCCATAAAAGTGTTCCATAGGAGAAAGTTCTGGCGCTTATTTGTCTGCCACAGTCAAATGGTGGAAACCACACCTGCTCATATTCTTCTTATTTTCTCACCACCTGCATCTAAATATTGAGGGTTAGATTCTATTGTCACCAAGTGGGAAAGAAGGTAAAAGCAAGGGAGAGAAAAGTCAACCCATCGCACTTCCGTTGTAGTCATTCAGAACTGTTTTCCACAATTACTTGGGTCACAAAACCTTTTTATTTTCCTAAGACTATTTAATATTTCACTATAGTAAAGTTTGACAGAATTTTCTTTGGAAATCACAACTATTTATCCAGTATTGCTGACAAATACATATGTACAAAATCTAAACTTTAAAAATGGATGATGATAGTTCAATAAAAAAAGAAATCACCGTGATGGACAGTGTAAGGTTTATTTCATGAATTTAAAGACTTGTTAATATTATGTGCTTACAGATGGCAAAAATCAAAAAGATTTCATTTCTATTCATGAATAAAACATTTAGTTAATTTTGGGGAAAATAAAGCTATTTCCTTAGCAATACAAAACAAATGGTCAGCATTAGATGAGACATTTGTCTTAAAATAAAGAGGCCACTTTTTCAACTTTTGTTACTATTCACTCAGTTGGCATAATACATGAGGATCTAGCCAAAATAGCAGCATAAGAAAAGAAAATAGTTACAAATATGGAAAAATTAGAGTCACAGTGAAACCAAGAAAATTCAAAAGAATTAGCAGAATATTAGAAAAGATTTCAGAAATGAACACATAAAATAGAGTAAATGACTAGAAAATATAGCCCAAAAAGTTCAAATTTACAATTTTAATCTAAATATACATCTCCTGGAAATAAATTTAAGGTAGCTACTAACTAAAATATGAACATAATATTTTCTTAATGCAAAAACTCCATATTGTAAAATTTCAAGAATCCCCAATTTCATTCATAAGTATAACACAATCCAATAAAAGGCATACTGAAAGTATTTAAAAATTATGAATGTTTTTGCAGAGTAAATGCATGAAGATAACCAAAACCGTTGTGAAAAGTAAGACTTTATATAGAGAATAAGGTCTAGTTTAGCGTATAATCAAAGATATTATAATATTAGGATGTTTAAACTTTATTGTGTTGATGCAAGTATAGAGAGGTGAAACATGACTAACAGCTCAGAAACACACTCATAATGGGAAAATGTAACAAAAATAAGAGCATTTTAAATTAATACGTTATGTTCATGCTATTCAAAATTTTTACTGGGGTATTGGCTAATCTAAAAAAAGGAAATATAGATGCTTACCTCACAGTATTTATGACAATAAAATATTGACAGACTAAAGCATTAAATACTATTACATGCCTACTATTTGTCAGGTACTTTTCTAGAAACTGCAAGTGGAGCCGTGAACAAAATTACCTGCACACACACACATACACATACATGCACACAAAGGACAAATGGTAGCACATTTTTTGGTTTTATCTTTTATGGTTGAAACATTTCATAATAGAAATTATGTATAGAAAATACACAAAGATTTATGTACAATGAAAAAGTAAAATTAACTCAAATGGTTCAGTAAATAGTGATATTTTACATAATGAAATTCTATTAAGTCCCATAAAACGGAAATATCCTTGGATATTGGATATCGTTCATGATATAACATTGAATAAGGAGATCGAAAAAAACTGAAATATGCTTTTATAACACAAGGAATACATGTATTTATCATGTAATGTCCTTTCCATCTGTTTCCTCTACATACATGAAATGCACATGAGTAAAACCAATATTATAAAAGTCATTGAAAGATACCTGAAAATCCAGCCACAGCAAAAATGTTTAATTAAATATGATACATGAATGGAACAGAATAGCATTATTTTGCATAATATTGCATTATTAAATATGTTTTGGAAAATATGGTTTGATTTAGAAAATATTCTCATTATAAGCTACTGGAATGAAATATTTAAAAAAATTTACAATGGTTATTTCTATGTGGTGGGATGTTGAGAATTTTATATAGGTTTCAACACGTTCTATTTTTTATAATGGGTATATTTTATTTTTATATTCAGAAAACATGCTGAATATCATTTTTAATAGTCCAATTTAGGAAATTCATTTCAATATTCTTTGAAAAGTAATGATTTTTGCTTCCCAGCCTTTCGATCCTAATTAGCACACTGTTTTGTGGTGTTTCGTTGAAGGAATTTGCCGGTTAGTCTTTGGCATGCCTCTTTGGGTTGATTAAGTAGGACTTTGGTTCCGCTTCTCTGGGGCTGCCACTATTTGTCCTGAAGCAAGTAACAAGAAGTAAGACAATATTATCATACCCTCCCCCAGGCCTCCTATTTTCAGAGATTACACATATTTGCTCAATAGCCCCAAGTTGCTGGAACAGCTTCTCTCTCATTTCCCTTGCACCCAGGGGCAAATGGCAACTTCCTAGCCTGTCACTTCAAACTCAAAAAGCTGATGCTTATTTCCTCTGTTATTTAATACTTGACAGATAGTTTCCAGAATCAAACCATCCGTGAAAACTGCTGGCCTCTGGCGAGCTGAAGAGATGTGCACACTTTCAACATTCTGGGTAGCTAGGAATAGATTTGGGATGGTTAAAAACTAATTCTAAAATAACATGAGGCACTAAGCTGGTTCATTGAATTCTGTTTGCCACTGATCAAATGGCACTAATTATTATTGCTTTTTGAGGCAGAGCTAAAATGCACACATATGCCCTTTGTGGAGTTTGATTAAGAAGAGGGCAGAGTCAGGGACTCAGTCTTCAAGCATCAGATCTCATGGGACACTAGGGAAAAACCAGTGTTGCTAGCCATGGGGCTTTCTGTGTGGTGAGAATGAACACTGGTCTCTTGTGAGCCTGCTGACATCCTCCTTAAACCCCGAAGGGATCGAGCTTTCCTGTGCAGAGGGATGGGGATGGATAGAATGATGAAATACTTCTGTAGACAGCTTCCCCATGTGTATAAATGTTCACAAGTCTTCTTCCTCCCCTCTCTCCCTCCCTTCCACAGGCGTCTCTGGAGCACCTATTGGGTGTGAGGTATCAGTCTAAGAACTAGAGATGCAGTGACAAACTAAACAGACAAGTCCCTTGCTTCATGGGTCTGTGGTTCTGTGGGGGAGACAGACCATAAGCGAGTCATGGTGAAATAATAAAATTTCAGCTTATGATTGAAGAAGCAAAGTAAAGAGGGTGCACCTGGGAGGTGGGGTGGGATGGGGAGGCTATTTTAGATGAGGTAATTGGAAAAGCCTTCTCTGAAAAGATCCAATGTGTGTCAAAGCAGGGCTGAATAATGAGAAGGAGCCATCCAGATATAGGACAAGGACAACCCAGGTAGCAGGTGAGCAAGTATGAGCAGGTTGACATGCTCAAGAGAGGAGCAGGTACAGAGTGTCTGTGACAGATGAGTGGAGATGAGTCGAAGGAGATTAATTTAGGGCAGGCTGATGGAAACTAGGTCAGAGAGGGTTGTCTAAGTCATGGTATACAGGTCTGATTTTTATTTAGGTGAAATGAGAAGTCATTGAAGAGTTTAAGGAAAGATGGGATGTATTCAAGTTTACTTTTAAAGAGAATTGGGTGGCCCACAGTGGCTCAGTGGCAGAGTTCTCACCTGCCATGCTGGAGACCTGGGTTTGATTTCCGGTACTTGCCCATGCAAAAAAAAAAAGAAAAAAAAATTGTTCCTGTTGCTGTGACTTCCCAGTGGTAAGGGTGGATGAAGGGGAACATAATGGAGTGACACACGTGAGAGATGATGGTTTATCAGACTGGAATGTGTTGAAAGAACTAACACATAGAGGAAACAATGACTCATTTCATTTTACATTTACAATGGGATTTCTTATGTTTTATCTCACATTATCTTAAAGTCACTTCCAACTCTAAAATTCTGGCAGTTAATCACTTATGACCTTAGGGGGACTCAACAATAAGTTTTTTTCTCTCTCAAAAGGCATTATAATGCAGTTTATTCTGAAATTGCACCATGTTTATTCCAGAATATATGAGTTTTTAATGTTGCTTTCAAATTTTAAATTTCAGAAAATTATTCATGTACCACAGATCAATTTTTAGACTGAGAGCAGTTCTTTTTAACTTATGGTTCAAAATAGTTTTTTGATTTCATAGTCTCTGGAGCGAGAATGTATGGCATAGTATCTCTGCAATAATGATCTCTGTAAGGCAGATAAAGTTATAGGTTATGAAATGGGTAGCATAAGTAATTTGGAAGAGCATAATTTAAGAATTTCTCCCTTATTGTTCTAAACAATCAATGCTTTGAAAAATGTATATGGTAATCATTGAAATTGTGAACACTTACTCATAAAAGAATGAACATTTATTCATTCAACAACATGGCTAATAAAATGAATATATATTAGCCTTGGTTAATAAAATATAAAAGATCTTGACTTTTCTTGCTTACACTACATGTTCAAGAAAACAAACAAGTGTGAGTGGGTGGGTGGATGGGTTTATAGAGAGGCTGCAACGATGCAGAGGGAGCATGGTGTGGCCCCCACTTATCATACTAGATAAGATATGTCTCCCTCAGGAGGACTTACTTAAGCCAGTACACACAACAACCATGTGAAGAGTGGAAGGAGCAGCATCCCAGGTAGGGGAAATTTCATACACCCAATTCCTTAGGTAGGAAAGGGCTTGACTGGTTCAGAGGAGAGGAGAGAAACCAACAAAGCTGAAAACATATATGTAAGAAAGGATAGGAAGGTGGTAAGAAAAACAATGAGGAGAGAGATGGTAGTAGAGATCTGCAGCCATGGTAAGGGATTTGGATTTTAGTTCAAGGGTATGTGAAAGTCATTGAATGATCTGAAGAAGGAAAATGCCATGATAGGATTTTTTTAAAAGAGTAACTCTGGCTGACATATAAAGTATAGGATAGAGAAAGACAGTAGCTGGAAAGAGGCATGCCAACAGAAAATCTGTGCCATGATTACAGGAGAGATGATAGCTGCTTGATTTATACTAGAGTGGTAAATGAGTGGTACATTAACTAACTAAAGATAAATCTTCGAGATGCAATTAATAAACATTATATTGGACTACTATGGGGCAAAGGAAAGAAAATAAAAAGGTGAGATTCTCTGGCTTCTAATTTTAGTAATGGTGGATGGAGCTGGGCTGTCACTGAACAAGAAAAGGAAGCTTGGGAGAAAAGGATTGAAGGGAAAAATCAAGAGTGTTGATTGTTCTAGCACTCATAATTCCAAAGCAACAGGGAAAGCTACTATTTGAAAGTCAAGCTGAAGTTAAGAACTAGTTGATGTTAACTGAATGTAGAGGGTAAAAGAAGAGGTCTCAAGCAGAGAAGTGAAAAATACCTAATGTTAGAACCTTAAACTTGAAAAACAACACAGATCAAGGAAATGGACCAGGACTGTTATGGATGAGGCAGGAGGAGGAGGTAAGGATGACCAAAAGGTAACTTAAGGTCACAGAGAAGGGAACAACAGAAATAAAGCATGATGATGTTGATGTTGATGATAATGATGACAGTGACAATGACAATGACAACAACAAATAATTGTTTAACCCTTTGGGATAGAACATGGACTCAGTTGTGTACCCGTAACAAAATCCCCAAACTCTCAGTGACTTAGAATACATTGGTATATTGCCATCACATTCGATGTTGGATGAATCAGGGGCTCTATTCCACACAGGCCTCCTTCTGAGACCCTTGATAGTTGAAAGCTATCATTTGAAGTATTTTCAGTCCTTGTGGGAGAGGGAAAGAAGGCATGGTCAATGGCCTGCTACTAAGGATTCTGACAAGAAGTTGACAAATAAGGCCCCCTCCTACGTTTTGTTGATCTAAGTGGGCCAAAGGGCCAGTTCTAATTATGAGGGGCTAGGAAAGGGCAATCTCATCATGTTACTAGTTGTGCTGAAAGTGTTTAGTAGAAAGTATTGATGATTATTTAGTTGCATATTTGCCAAACTTTAAATTTCATAAAAAGCTATGAGGTAGGTAGTATTCATTTTATCCCTACTTTATGAGTAAACTGAAATTTAGAAAGGTCAAGTTACATTTGCTGGATAAAGATTATTCCACATACATGTTAGTGGTGAGTCCATGATCTGAATTCACAGTTCCTGTGCTGAACCCAAAGCTATATTATCCAGGCTGCCCCTGTTGGCAATCTGAGCCATGTTCCAAAACAATGAAAGCCCATTAAAATATTTTAAGTAGAAGAGTGAGATATTAAATTTTAATTAAAAAGATAGTGCATATTAATTTCAATACAAAAGTCAGATATTCATAAATGTTTTCCTTATAAATATTTCTGCATTATAAACCGACTTCAATTTCTAGTATAAGCCACTATTACACTGGAGGCAATTATCTCAGTCAATTTTGAGTTATTATTTTCATTGCTGCTATGTATAAATTCTGGGACCTACATGAGGACTTGGGGGAGGAGTGGACAGTTCAGAAAATTTTCATGCTCATTAATGTCTTTAAAACCTGTGTATATGCTAGGTAAACCATATTATCAAGCACAATCTATATAAGAGATTTTGTGTTAATGACTGGAGCCACAAGTATGAATAAGTTACAGCCTGAGTCTTTTCCAAGCTTATAGGCTAGAGTGACTGAGAGACAAAGATCTAGGTAAAAATTTGCAAGGATGGAATATGACCAATTCCATAGGGTAACACTGGGCAAACCAAGTAACCTGTGTGGAGATGAAGTAAGGTTCCTGAAAGAGATGAAACAAAGTATTTTAAATAATGGATGGAATGCAGCTAAGTAGAGAGGTAGGAACATGGCATTTAAGTTAGAGTTGGCAGAAGAAAGAATCAGTGAACTTGAAAGCAAGGCAATTGAAATGATTCAGGACATGGAGCAGAAAGAAAAAAATGAATAAGTGAATAGAGCCTAAGAGACCTATGGGACACCATCAAGCACACCCACCTACACATTATAGGTGTACCAGAAGGAAAAGAAATGGAGGAAAAGAGCAGAAGGAATATTCAAAGAAATAATGGTTTAAAACTCCCTGAATTTGATGAAAGACATGAATACAGGCATTCACAAAAACACAACAAAGCCCAAGTAGGATAAATTCAAAGTGGAACAGGCCTAGACTCATCATAGTCAAACTGGTAAATGCCAAGGACAAGGAGGAAGATGCAAGAGAAAAGTAATGTGTCATGCACAAGGATCCCCTGTAAGATAAAGTATCAATCTCTCATTGTCCAAGAAAGCAGTGGATAAAAATATTTAAAATTCTGAAAGAAAACAATTGCCAACTGTTCTGGCTTACTAGATGCTGGAATGCGATATACCAGAAACAGAATGGCTTTTAAAAGAGGAAATTTATTAAGTCTCAAGCTTATAGGTCTAAGGCAGTGAAAAAGTGCCAATTGAAGCACATCTATAAAAATGTCCAAATTAAGACAGCAACAAGAGGTTTACTTCATCAAGAAAGGACGATGAAGTTCAAGGTTTCTCTCTCAACTGGAAAGGCACAGGGTGAAACATGGCAACATCTGCTAGCTTTTGCTCCAGGCTTCTTGTTTCATGAAACTCCTCCAGGGGCATTTTCCTTCTTCATCTCCAAAGGTCTCTAGCGGCATGGGCTCTCGTGTTGCTCATGGTTCTTTCCAAAATATTTCCTCTTTTAAAAGATTCCAATAACCTAATCAAGACCCACCAGGAATGGATGGAGTTACATCTCCATCTAATCAAAGGTTAATACCCATAATTGGGTGAGTCACATCTTTGTGGAGATAATTTAATCAAGTTTCTAAACTACAGTGCTGAATAGGGCTTAAAAGAAATGTCTGCATCCATAAGAGGGATCAGGACTAAAACATAGCTTTTTTTAGGGTATATAATCCTTTAAAACTGGCACATCAACCAAGAACTTTATATACAGCGAAAGGGTCTTTCAAAAATTACACTGAGATTAAAATATTCCCAGATAAGGATAAGCTAAGGGAGTTCTTCACTGTGGACCTGCCAAACAAAGAATGCTAAAGGGAGTTTTTCATACTGAAAGGAAAGGACACTAAACAGCAGATAGAAGCAGCATAAAGAAATAAAGGCCTCCAGTAAAAGTAGCTATATGGGTAATTGACAATGTTAGTACTATGGCATTGTGTTTATTTGGTATATAATGCCACTGCTTATTCTTACACGTTCTAAAATGCAAATGTTTATAAAATAATAATAAACTTATGGTTTGGGATATATAGCATATAAAGATATAATGTGTAATAAGTATAACAAAAAGGTGGGGTATGGAGGGGTAGAGGAATTGTGTTTGTGTATGCAATTGAAGTTAAATTGGTGCAAATTTAAATGTGATTGTTACAGATTTGGGATGCTAAATTTAAGCTCCAGGATAATTACAAAGAACATATCTGAAAAATACATGCCAAAGGAAATAAAAAGTGACTCAAAATGATACACTTCAAAAAAATCAAATAAATGTGAAAGTAAGCATCAATGGGAAAATGAGAGGAAGGTATATAAGATTTTTAAAGACCAAATAACAAAATAGAAGAATAAAGTATTGCATTAGCAGTAGTTTCTTCAAATGTAAATGGATTTGTATCTCCATTTAAAAGGCAGAAATTGGCAGAGTGGTTAAAAAAAGAAAAAGCATGACCCAACTATAGTTGATTTAATGCAGACAAACTTTAAATTCAAAGATATAAGTAGGCTGAGAGTGAAAGGCTATACAAATATGCCAGGCAAATAATAACCAAAAGAGTGTTGAGGCAACTATACTAAAATGAAATAGATTTTAAGTCCAAAACTTTATGAGGGACAAAGAAGTCACTAAATACTGATAAAGGGGAAATTCAACAAGAAGACATGACAATTGTAAACACATATGCACCTAACAACAGAGTTCCAAAATATATGAAACAAATACTGACAGCTTTGAAAGGAATAAAGAACATAAATACATCACTTTCAGTAATGGATAGAACATGTAGACAGAGGACTTGAACAATATGATAAACCAAAACTAGACCAACACATGTATAAAACACTTCACCCAACAGCAGCGGAGCACATATTCTTCTCTAGTGCACTCGGGTCATTTTCTAAGATAGATCACACATGATGTCACACAAGAAGTCTATAAATTTAAACATATTGTAATCATGCAATATATCTTCTCTGACCACAATGAAATGATGCTAGAAATCATCAAAAAAGGAAGAATTGGAAAATTCAGAAATATGTAGAAATTAAGCAACACAATCTTAAATGATTAATGGCTCAATGAAGAAATTACAAGGGAAGTTAGGCTGTGCCTTGAGGTGAATGAAAATATAACAACGAAATGTATGTAGTACAGCAAAAGCAGGACTGAAAGGGGAATTCATAGCTTGAGTGTTTACATTAAAAAAAGAAGAGACTTAACCTCACAAATGGAGGGCCTAGAAAAAGAAAAACTAATCCCAAAGTGAGAAGATAGAAGGAATTAACAAAGAGTACAGCAGATAAATGGAAAAGAAAATTTAAAAAAAAATAGAAATTAATGAAACCAGAATGATTCTTTGAAAACATCAATGCAATCAAGAAATATTTAGATAAACTGACAAAGAATAAAAAAGTAATGTAATAACCACAATCAGAAATGAAAGGATCTTTATTACTGACCTCACAGAAATAAGAAGGACTTTAGATAATTCTAAGAGCAACTATAAGGCAATTAATTAAATAACTGAATGAAATGGACAAATTCCTAGAAGAGTAAAAACTCCCACACTGACTCAAATGAAATGAGAAACCTTAACAGACCAATCACAAGTAAAGAGATTGAATCAATAATCAAAAGAATCCCAACAAGGAAAAGACAAGGAACAGATGGCTTCACTGACGAATTTTATCAAGCTTTACAAGGAAAATTACCACCTATCTTATTCTAACTCTTCAAAAAACTCAAAGTACAGGGAATGGTTCCTCTCTCATTCTATGAGTCCAACATCACTCTGAGACCAAAACCAGATAAAGATAACAAAGAAAAAAAATTGTAGATCTATATCACTTATGAATAGATATGCAAATTATTCAACAAATCTAACAACTGAATCCGACAACACGTTAAAATAATTATACAGTATGATCAAATGTGGTTTTTTCCAGACATGTAAAGGTAGGGCAACATAAGAAAAACAAGTAATGTGATTTACCACAATAATAGAAAAAAGGACAAACACACACAATCATCTTAATTGATGCAGACAGAGCATTTAACAAAAATCAAGTGCTCCTTCTTGATTAAAAATACTTAGAAATATAGAAATAGAAGCAAACTTACTCAACAGCCAGAATACAATATACCAGAAAGAAACAGAATGGCTTTTAGAAGGAGGAATTTATTAAGTGCAAGTTTATAGCTCTCAGGCTGAGAAAATGTTCGGACTAAAGCAAATTTATAAAATGCCAAATTAAGGCAGCAGTAAGAGAGTGGCCTTCACTCAAGAGAGGCCAATGAAGTTCAGGGTTCCTCTCTCAACTAGAAAGGCACATGGTGAACATGGCAATGTCTGCTAGTGATCTCTCCTGGTTTCTGGTTTCATGGAGCTTAGCTGTGGTTCCCTTCTTCATCACCAAAGGTCTCTGGCTGCATGGGTGCTCACGGTTCTCGTGGCTCTAAAACAGGACTCTCTCCAAAATATTTCCTCTTTTAAAGGATGCCAGTAAACTAATCAAGACCCATCTGGAATGGATGGAGTCACATCTCCCTCTAATCCAAAGTTAATACCCACAATTGGGTGAGTCACAGTTATCTCTGTGGAGATAACCTAATCAAGTTTCCAACCTATAGTGCTGAATAGAGATTAGACAAAATGCTTGCTCCCAGAAGATTGGATCAGGATTAAAAAACATGGTTTTTCTAGGGTACATAATCCTTTCAAGTCAGCACACACTGGCAACATTATATTTAATGGTTAAAGATTTAAAGCATTCCCCCTAAAATCTCCTGAACAAAACAAAGATGCCCATTATCACCAATGTTATTTAAAATTATACTGGAAGTTTTAGCTAGAGCATTTAGGCAAGAAAATGAAATAAAAGGCATCTGAATTAGAAAGGAAGAAGTAAAACTCTCCCTTCTTGCAGATGACAGATCATATATAGAGGAAATCCTGAGAAATCCACAACAAAGTTGAATTAATAATGAACTCAACAAAGTGGTAAGGTACAAAATCAACTTGCAAAAATCAGTAGGGTGTTTAATCAATAGGAACGGATGATCTGAAAAGGAAATCAAGAAAAATTCAATTTATAATATCAACGGAAAGAATGAAACATCTAGGAATAAATTTAACCAAAGATTTAAAGGTGTTGTACATGGAAAATTACAAAACATTGGGTAAAGAAATCAAAGACCAAAATTAATGGCAGGACACTCCATGCTCATGAACTGAAAGACTGAATATTGTAAAGAAGTCAATTCAACTCAAAGTGATTTACAGATTCAGCTCAATACCAATAAAAATTCCAACTGTACTCTTTGTAGAAATAATAAAGCCAATCATCAAATATTTGGAAGAGTATGGGTCTTAAATCATCTTGAAAAAGAAGAATGAAATTTGATGTCTCACATTTTCCAATTTTAAAACTTACAATAAAGCTACAGTAATGAACACAGTGTGATATCAGCACAAGGACAACCATTCAGGTCAATGTAATCAAATTGGAAGTTCAGAAACCAACTAATATATCTGTGGTCAATTGATTTTTGACAGTGGTGCCATGTTCACTCAATGGGAAAAGAATAGTCATTTCAACAGCTGGTGCTAGGGAAACTGGCTATCCATATTCAAAAGAATGAACCTCATACCACATAAAAAATAAAACCCATATGTATCAAAGACCTAAATATAAGATGCATAACTATAAAATGCCTATAGGAAAAGGTAAGTGAGCACATTCAGGACCTTGGGTTAATCAATGGTTTTTTAGACTTTACACCCAAAGCATAAGCAACAAAAAAGAAATGTACAGGACTTCATCAAAATTAAAAAACTTTTGGTCATCAAAGAACTTCATCATGAATGTAAATAGAAAATGCATGGAATGGAAGAAAATATGTAGAACCCACATATCCTCTAAGGGTTTTATGTCCAGTTCTCTAAAGAAATCTTACAACTCAACACACAAAAAAAGCCAAACTAATAACCCAATTAAAAGAGTAGGCAAATAATTGAATAGACATTTTTCCAAGGAACATATACAAATGGATAGTAAGCACATTAAAAGATGTTCAGCATAATTAGCCATTAGGGAAATGCAAATGAAAAACACAATGAAATACCATTTCACACCTATTAGAAAGGTTATTATTAAAAAGATGGTATTAACAAATGTTGGAGAGGAGGTGGAAAAGTAGAACCACTCATTCACTGATGGAAATTTAATGGTACACCTGCTATAGAAAACAGATTGGCGGTTCCTCAGAAAGTTAAATATAGAATTATCATATGACCCAGCAATCCCGCTGCTAGGCATACACCAGAAAGAATTGAAAGCAGGGACTTGAACAGGTATTTGCATATCATTATTCATAGAGACGTTATTCACAATTCCCACAAAATGGAAGTCACCCAAATATATGTCAAAAGGTGAATGGATAAGCGAAGTATGAGATATAAATACAATATTACTCAGTCATGAAAAGAAATGAAGTTCTGATACGTGCAATAACATGGATGAAACGTGGACATCATATTGCGTGAAATAAAACAGATAAAAAAGAACAAATATAAAATGATCTCACTGATATGAGATAATTAGACTAGAGAAATCCACAGTCAGAAAATTAAAATACAGGTTACTGGGGGTCAGAGTGGGGCTGGGCAATGGGGAGTTAATGTTTAATTGGTACAGAGTTTCTCTGGGGTGATGGAAAGTTGTAATGGATGGTGGCAATGATAGCACAACATTGTGGCTGTAATCAACATCACTGAATTATATAGATGAATGTGGTAAACGGGGGATTTTAGGTTGCATATATGTCATTATAACATTTTTTAAAAAGCACCATAGGATAATACAGAAAAAACAGTAACCTCTAATGTAAAGTATGGACTGTAATTAATAACATTATTTCTTCAGTTGTACAAAAGGGACCACACTAAGGCAAGGTGTTACTAATAAGGAAAACTATGTGTATGAGGAGGGTATATGGGAACTCTATATTTTCTGCCCGATACCCATGTTAACCTACAAGTTATTTAATATAAAAAAATTAATAATTGGAGAGAGGGAGGAAGAGAGTGAGGAAAAGAATGCTAGCATGCATATGGTGACAGGAATCAGGAAGCAGGGATCCTGGCCTCAGTCTTCTGCCACAAAGGAGTTATGTATCTTAGATAGAGCTCTCTTGACTTCAAGTTAACAGATACTAACTACAACCATTGTGACAAATAGGGGTAACTTATTTCAATCATTCAGGGATGTTTTGCTGAACACAAAACACTAATGTGTGCAGGAAAGACTAGGGAAAGAACAGGAGGGAAGGTGGGAAAACCAGGAATGTTTTCAGTCCACCTTTGGATGTTGCCCCTCTCTTTTCTCTCTGCCAATAACTCTGCTCTTCAGTGCACTTAGCTGGAAAATGACTTGTCTCAGTTCTTGAGATTTTTCATCAGCTTCATGCAAACTAATAACATATACCGAGGCTCAGTTTTCCAAATTCTTGGAAAAGGGAGTCCTCAGGAGTTAAATATTCACCTTAAGGTGACATTGTATGAAATGTTTGCTACGAATTAGGAGACAGTTGCAGATGAGAGGAAGTTTCCTGAGAAGAGAAAAATGGGCAGATAATTCACACTATCCTCCTCATTATGGGTCTGTACCTACCACTGTGGAGACAACACCTTTCAGCTTCTAAGCTCTGATTTCAGTAATTATTTGAGGTCACAAAGACTACCTCCTCTGGTATTTTGTGATAGTATTTTTACATATTAACTTGAGGGCATAAAATTAACAAAATGAACTATTGTTTGATAGGAAATCAAAATCAGCATACTCAGGGAACCCTTAAGCTTGGGAATGGGTTAACACTTTCTAAATCTTTTAGTTTCTCCCTAGAATTCTTTTCTTATTTACCCAATTTGAAGAATATCTCAAATTCCTGGGAATTACAGGATATTAGTTAGCCAACATTCACCTTTAGAGTACATACAGTAAGACAGATTTCCAAACAGGATGCTTTTTCATATACCATGTGAGAATTGGTGGTACACTCAATTCATTAAGAATTATTAAGGTGATTTAAAACTTGTTTACTTTAATGGATATGCAAGGAGTATGTTTTTTCTTCCTACATGTCTTTTCATTAGTTCTTAAAGGAGGCAGAAATGGTTTTGTATATGCTTTGTGTATAAAGGTAAGGAAGAAAAAGTATTAAGATTTTACCAAGTACCTTCTTTATAACAGTACTAAAAATCAGGGTAAGTTATTCATAGATTGATTAATTTGTATCACTTCTGGATAAACTGTTATAAACTCATCAGGAAAAAATATATGTATATAAGATACAAAGTTCCCTCCTCATGAAACCATCAGACATTTTGCTGTTGAGCTCCAGTTTCCTTTTTTTTCTTGTAGTAGAATTTCAGATTCCCAGCCTCTGAAGGATTAGGATTGATTGTCGGGTGGAGGGAGGGAAAGTGTTGAAGGCTTTGTTGGGAGAGGTCAACTAGGAAGAGACGCTCTGAACCTAGTGGATGCAGTGAGAAAAAGCAGTGTGCCCCTATGTCCAGAGAAGGCAGGATCTTGGCTGAGTAAAAGCCGCTTCAATGTCTATGAAGTTTCAGTTCTCAGTGCCTCACTTTGGTTCCAATGCTTTGCGTAAAGTCAGCAGAGAACACCTAAGAGGAGTCATCGTTCAAGAGCCCACCTGAAAGAGGAATGCCCAGATGATCTGGGACCGCTCTTTCATGGGCATCATGCAACAAGAAACAGAGGACACTTCAGGGGACCAAATCCAAGATCTTTTGCATGATTTCATGGTTTTGATGCATGACAGGGTTTCATGGGTAATCCGAACAGGGGGAAAGAGAACAGTGAAGAATGGCCACGGATTTAATTCTCTTTGACCTTGGCAAAAGATGATATGAAGCTGAATTTGATTTAAAAATAAATAAAGGCACGTTTTTTGGTATTTTGCATGTTATGATATAAGTAATAGCTAACACATATACATTCTATTAAATGCTTGTTGCCATGCAGTAAGGAAGCTATTATTAACCTCATTATACAGATAAGGAAACCAAGCTTTGCAACAATTCATGAGTATTACAATTCAAAGAGTATTCTATGGCCAATAAATGGCAAAGTTAAGATCGAAACTTGGATAACTTTCTCTTTCTCCTGTTCTCTCCTTTCTAAATACATAAACATAGAAGGATATGCATGAAAATAAATAGCTGAAAGATATGTAAACATATATATATATACATGTATATGTAGCCTTTAGATAAGCCAGACTCCTTCCCACACTCCATGTAACTCTGTCATCTTTTCCCTTCTGCTTTTTCTATAGAAATGGTTTTTTGTTTCTTTTTCTTCACATACAAATACCTAAGCATATATACAGGCATCTTTCTTTATTATTTTCTTAAGCTAAGTAGATAAATATTGCTGTTGAGACAACTAGCAGTCATGGCTTATTCAGGATGGTCACATTTTTAGGACTGAAGTACCATGTCCGAACCCCTCAGTATCAGGCAAGCTGGGACAACTGGTCACCTGAAGTCTGATGAACCTAACCCAGGAAGAAGGCAAAAATTGAAAAGTTAAAAAGCTGTAATGTAGAAAGACATGTGGTAATCGGTAACACATAATGAATGTAAAGTTAAATCTAAATAATTAGTTCCAAAACCCAAACAAAAACTGGAAAACTTTAATAGAGTTTAGCAAATTAAAATGTGCTGAAATGTGTTTATGTTTCAGTCAGGGAAGAAGCAGGATGCATACTTCATTTTTAAAATTGAAATATTGAGAAAAAGTCACAGAAACAGCTATAAAAGTATGTTAAAGCCACCACTGGGAGGCTATATATATATTGCAGAGAAGACAGTAAAAAAGGGAAGCACACAAAAAAGAAATTATGAAAGATGTCAGAAATTTGAACGTATCAGTTATGATTCTAAGTGTAAATGGTAAATCTTCTTTTTGAAGACTTAAGGAAAAAAAGAAAAATCCACCTAGGTTGTTTATAACCTGAATTGCAACAATAAAATGACATTAAAATATTAAAGTTAAAGAAATTGTTCTGGTTTGAAGCTATTATGCTCCCCAGAAAAGCCATGTCTTTTAATCCTCATTTAGTATTGCTGGGTGGTATCCTTTTACTGTTTCCATGGAGATATAATCCACCTAATTGTGGGTGGTAACTTTGGATTAGATGGTTTCCATGGAGATGTGCCTCTACACCCACTCAAGTTGGGGTTGCTTTCTGGAGCTCTTTAAGAGGGAGCCATTTTGGAAACAGCCTTAGAGCCAACAGAGCCCACACAGCCAGAGACCTTGGGAGATGCAAAAGGAAAATGACCCTGAGCAAGCCTTATGATATGAGGGAGGAATGCTAGTAAACATCACCATGTACCCTCCCACATAAGAGAGAGACCCCAGACTTCATCAGCCCTTTCTTTGGACTTCAGGTATCTTTCTCTGGATACCTTAATTTGGACATTTTTATGGCCTTAGAACTATAAACTTTCACCATATTAAATTCCTTTTTTTAAAAGCCTTTCTGTTTCTATTATATTGCATTCAAGCAGCTTACAAACTAAAAGCGTAATGGATAAAAAATAGAAAAACATCAAAAATACAAATGTACATGGAGAAGCATTATTTTTACTTGAAAGAGAAGCATTTAAATAAAAAAGTAATAAGGGATCAAAGCAGATCATTTCATATTTTTGAAAGACACAATTCACTATATGAGCATAAGAATAATATTGTTTTTATCATGTTGCAGAATTAATACATGTAAATTCAGGAATAAGAGGAGGTAGATAAGATAAAAGAAACACAGGCACATACACAAATCTGTAATTTTATAGTAAAAAACTATGAACTTGTTTGTGTCTAGCTTTAAAAATATATATAGACACACACATCTATCTGCATCTGTCCATAAAGTGTATCCTAACCTGCTCTGTTATTTATGGTATATCACTAATATGCTTGAATTTCAAGAGATACATCTGTGTCATAATTTATAATGGCTACATAATATTTTATTTTATGGAAGTTTTATGTGCTACAGTTTGGAAGCACAGAGCATTGACTCTGAAAACAAATAGCCTTTATGACTTTCAGCAAATTAATTAATATTTATGTGTCTCAGATTGAAAGATTAGGTGAGTTAATACTTAGATGAGTTAATACTCATAATCACTTATAAAAGTATATAGTACAAGAGATGTTAGCTATCATCATTATTATGAGTGTACCATAATGTATTTAATATATTTATTTAATCAATTACTTGTGTTGACAGTTTCCATTGTTTCTTATAAAACAATCCAAATTGCATGTTTTGATAAAAAGCTATGTTTATCTGTTTGGATTTTCTGCATAAACTCCTATATCTTAAAATCAATTCAGACCATTAACAGCCCTTCCAACCACTCCTAGGTCATGCCTTACTCTTAAATAGAAGAAAACCTGTGGCCTTTGAAATTCAATAAGACAAATTCATGTGTCTGAAGTCATGTAAGTATTATATATATATATATATATATATATATATATACATGCACACACACATCTGCACACATCTGCATCTATATATATATGCACACACGTATATATATGGAGGGAGACACACACACAATGTTCTGAAGATCCCCATTTTAATCATGTAATGACTGTTTATGTAGCCAAGGATCTTTGACAATAACCATGAGGCAAAGCAGTCCACAGGAGAGTCAAATTTGTGTGTCCTGATGAATTCTCAGAACAACTGAGCACTCTGACTCTTGCTGGTCCCTTGTGTTGAGCAAGACAGCATCTCCACTTCAAGATACCTTCTCTCATTGTAAGTGACTTACTCCAACTTTTTTTCCTAGAAGATAATTCAAGTAGCCAGTCTCCAAATTCTGCCTCACTTCAACTTTAACCTACTCAGTTGTTGATATTTTCTACACTGAGCAATTTTTTTTTAAATGTGATTTAAAAATACATATGCATTTTAGGGGTGCAAAGATAGTTCAGTGATAGAATTCTCACCTGCCATGCAGGAGACCCAGATTCAATTCCTGGTCCATGCACTTCCCCCAAAACAAAACAAACAAGCAAAACAAACAAAAACAAACAAGCAAAAATTCAGCAAATGGTGCTGCAATAATGGGATACTCACATGGAAAAATAATGAACTGTGACCCAGCTATTCAGCATACAACAAAAAATACATATACAATTTTTTGTTTAAGAAATGATTACTTTTCATCTGGATAGTAAATAGAAAGCACCAATGGAAGTACCAAGTGCATGGACCAGAGGTTATCTGAGAGAAACAAAGCTGGTTACAATGGTTCTTGTCAACCCAACATGAGGCATCTAAACAATTCCAGGCATTTATATGCCGTGACATGGACGATATGGAGAAGGGTTAGGTTGGAAATTGAATTATGTTCCTCACGAAAGGCAGGTTCAGTCCCAAGCCCTGGTCCTGTATGTGAGCCCATAAGTAAATAGGACCTTTGAAGACATTATTAGTTAAGGTGTGCCAAAACTGAATAAGAATGGACCTTAATCCAATATGACTAAAGTCCTTACAAGCAAAGGAAATTGAACACAGAAAGAGAAGCCATAGAGCAGTCAAAAGCTGGAAGTCAATGGAACCTGGAAGTAAAAGGAGAAGATACCACTATGTGCATTGCCATGTGACAGAAAAGCAAAGGAATCCCCAAGATTGCTGGCCAACCAGAAGACACTGACCTTGGGAAGAGGCACACCTTCTAGACTCAAGCCATGAGCCGATAAATTCCTCTAACAATCCAACTCTGTATAGTATTTATTTATTTATGCATTTATATATATATACATGTATTTATTTATGTGTGTATAGTATTTATTATAGCAGCTGGGAAACTAAAACAGTTTTTGGCATTGGAAAGTGGGGTACTACTATAACAAATACAAAAAAATATCGAAATAACTTTGGAATTGATTAAGGGGTATAGGTGGAATGAACTGTGAAGCACTTGTTAAGAAAAAACTTTGAAAAGACTGTTGGAAGAAAGAGGAATGCTAAGTGTACTTCTGAGGAGGCCTTAGAAGGAAATGATGGATGTGTTAAAAGAAATTAGAAGAAAGGCAATCCTTGCTATAAAGTGTCAGGAACTTGGCAAAATTGTGTTGTGATGGCAGGCTCAAACCGGAACTTGTGAGTAATGAGCCTTCAAATTTAGCTGAGTAAATTTTAAAGGTAAGTATGAAAGGTACAGCCTGATTTCTCCTTGTACTTAGAGTAAACTAAGAGAGGAATGAGATAAGCTGAGAATTAAACTTTCAAACACAAAGGAACCAGCAATTGATTATTTGTAAAATTCTCAGCCTATCAAGGTATGTGCTCTGAGACCAGAGCCAGAATTAGTTCCAACAATGACCTCTCTGAACTTTCAGAAAGTAAATCCTCAAAGAATAGAATTCCATGTGAGGGTTTAACTGAACTAATCCTGGCTAAATAGGGTGTGCCATGCATGGAAAGGTCTACTGTCTATCTGACGGTTTGAATCCCCTGGGACTACATACAAAGTCAACAAGGTTTTTGCAAAATTTGCATGGACAAAAGAAATGTATTAAAGTGAAATGTTGTAAATGTCTTTTCAGACAACGCTTTCTCTACTTCTAACATTTCTGAATGCAGACCATCTAATTTTGACTTTTCAAATTGCTTTGAATAAAGGACTGTAACTATCTCCTAGCATTCCTATGGAATTCCAACTTGGACACTGTGGAATCAAATTTGAGTGGTTTCCATGGCAGTGGTGGTGAAGGTACTGCAACATTGCCAATATGATTAATCCCACTGAATGGTATGATGGGAAGGGTTGAGATGGGAAGATTTATGTTGTATATATATGTTCACACAGTTACAAAAAGAAAGATAAACTAATGAGATAATAGCAATTAAATGCAATGTGTGATACTGGATAGGATCTAAGAAGGGAGGAGAAAAAGCTCAAGAAGAAATTATTAGGACATAAGAAAAATTGTAATATAGAATATAAGCTTTATATTGACATTACATTTCTTGAACCTGCTAACTGCATTTAAGGTGATTACATAAGTGAAATCCTTTTTCATAGGAAATCTACATCGATGTATTATATGTTCAAGGATTATGATGTAGGCAACTTGCTCCCAAATGTTTATAAAGTAGATAGATAGATAGATAGATAGATAGATAGATAGATAGATAGATAGATAGATAGGTAAATAGAATACGTTAAACATTTAAAAATGCTAATATTGGTGGATCTGGGTACCTGGGGGAAGTGGGAATATGTTTGATTTCTTTGTATGGGCTTTGTATTACTTTTGCATGTCTTGTAAATTTGAAATTATTTCAAAATAAATGTTTTTTTTTTTAATTATGTCACCTACGGATAGACTTCCAAAGAAGGACTGTAATAAACATTTCATTACTTCCTTAACTCCTTTAATATACATGGAATAAGCTAGCATTTTATTGGGTCCATATCAGAAATTCTACTTCATTGAATGACAAAACTGTACTTACCTTGTCCATGCTCTTAGTTCAGAGGTTAATATTCTAAGACTCATAGTCTGATAAATGGTTTGACCAAGGTCATTCAATTATTCTATAGAAAATTTAGATTCCTACAGACTATATAACCCCAATTCTTGAACCCTTTGGGACCATCCCTCACTGTATTAGATATTTCAGGAAGAACAGAACCCTGTCCAAATCCTCGAAAGCTTTTGTGGCAAAGCAGGAAACAATTTTCTTTAATAAACCTACCCCCTAGATGACTTCTCCATTAATATTCTTTTCCTGGTGGTTGATTTTGGCTCCTGGGTTCCTGGGACTGGTTTACTTCCCTGGCACATTTCCACTGCAAATTTCTTGAGAGATCCTATTAACCAGAAATGTATACATTTACATTCACATAATGTTTCTAATTTTTCACTATAATTTTATGTGGTTTTCTTATTATAAGAGGCATCCTTAGGAAGATAAGAAGACTCCCAATGACTGAAACCAGTAAAATCAAGACCCAATGGGTGATTTCAGTCATAGGATATTGAATTGTGGCCTCTGTAAAAATATTTTGACCCTCTCACTACCTGCTACTCATGAAAGTGATATTATTTGAAGACAAGATCTTTGCATCTGTAACTAAATTAAGATGAGGTAATAGTGGCTTAGAGTGGGCTCTAAATCCAGAGTCTGCTCTCCTTAAAAAGGGACAAATATATGGAAAGCTGCAGAAGGAAGAAGGTCCTGTGAAGACAGTGGCAGTAATTGGAGCAATACAGTTACAAGCCAAAAGTGTCAGGAATGTCTGGTAAACTCCAACAGCTAGGAAGAGGGAAGGAAAGCTTTACTTGAGCCTTCAGATAGAGTATGTTTACTGGCACCTTGATACACAACTGCTAGCCTCCAAAACCATGAGAGAACACATTTCTATTGTTTAAAGCCCCTCAGTTTGTGATCATTTGTTACAGCAGCCCTAGGAAATGAATATACCATAGCTTGGGGGAGGACTGCTGTGAACATAAGTCTTCAGGCTATGGAAATTCTGTTCCTCTTCTCCCTGAAACAATTAAGTTATCATCAATGTGTAGTGAGATAGACAAGTGGTGTTAAGTACAACCTTGTGAATGCAGCATGGACAGAGCAGTGTGAGATCCAGTGTGGGAGGTCAGGCAAGGAATGCAGAGTCTATGACTTTAGATCTGAATTTTAAGGAACATTTAGGAGTTCACTGTATTTATGTGTGCATGTGTGTGTGACATTCTGATTGAGGAAGAAATACGAACAGATATGCAGAGTTAAAACAAACCAACACTTGTAGAGAGCTATGAGCCATTAGCTTTGTTTGATGTGACCTAATCACACTTTCAATTCATGGGCTGGCTCAGTATACTGGCTTGAAACTGATGCAACTAGAACACAATGCTTCCACATTTAAAGCATAAATAGTCTTCCAGACATGGCCATGGGTATTTTGAAACTTAGAGGATACTACAGCTTCATATAAAAAAGTCAATATATTTAAGTTGTTTGCTTTGATTTGCTAAAGTTTCTGGAATGCAATATAGCAGAAATGGATTGACTTTTATGAAGGGGATTTATTAGGTTATAAATGCACAGTTCTAAGGCCATGAATATGTCCAGTTTAAGGCATCAACAAGAGGATACCTTCCCCAAGAGAGGCCAATGGCATATGGGGTTTCTGTGTTTCATGGGAAGGCACATGGTAATGTCTGCTAGTTCTTCTCTCCTGGGTTGGTTTCAAAACGGCTCTTAGCTCCTGGGGGTCCTTCCTTAGCATCTTCCAGTGCATATAGTCTCCAAGCATCTGTGCTTTCTCCAAAATATCTCCCTCTTAAAGGGCTCCAGTAAGTGGATTAAGACCCACCATGAATGGGTGGGGTCATATCTCCATGGAAACAATGTAAATAAAAGGTGCCATCCAATAATGTGTCTGCCCCACAAGGTTGGATTAAAAGAACATAGGCTTGGGCGAGCCACAGTGGCTCAGCAAGCAGAGTTCTTTCCTGCCATGCTGGAGACCCGGGTTCTATTCCTGGTGCCTGCCCATGCAAAAAACAAACAAAAAAAAATAGGCTTTTCTAGGGTACAAAACAGATTCAAATCAACACAATGTTCATTGGTCTGCCAATATCATATCTGAAATTCACAGGTCATTTATCCTTTAAGAGAAACAGATTGTGGAAATCTGTAGCTGCCACCGTATATAATCAAAACAAAATCATATATTTTACAACTTGAGCTCTAAGAAGAGAAATGGATAAAGACTCCAGAGGTACTTAACTGAGATCAAACTGAGGTTAGAGAAGATCCCCTCTAGAGAAGACTAGGGAAAAGGGTGGCAAGTAGCAAAGGGTGAGTAAATATTAAGGATTTCTTAAAGACATTCATAACTTCCTCTTCAGTCAACACTGCCAGGCCTGGCCGGAGTGAAGAGAGGAGAGACCTGCTTGGAGTCATCAAGGGCTAGAGCCAAGGTCTGATAAGGTCATCTCTATGCTATGCAGGGGCAGTGTTGGCAGTAACCCAGAGAAAGTGTCCGAAACTGAGCCAGGTGACAAGGGTTTATGTGAGGGAGGACAGTGATCGGGAAACCAGAGATTCATTGGCTGCATGGGGGACTGATTCACAACTCAATGTTTTAGGCTAAAGAGAGCAAGGTTTCTTACTGCTGAGAAGGGAGATACAAATATGGAATGAGTACAAGAATGAACTCTATGGCATTGGATTGGAATAGATTTGTGAACTCATAGTTTCTGATTTATTGAGATAGAGGTAAAAAATATATAAATTGAGGGTGTGTGTATGTGTGCGTACATGCCTTCCCTAGCTCTCTTCAATGAGTGGGCTGGGAATAGCTACATCCCAGCAGTTAAGAGCTACTTAACTACTCATCAGGCAGTGCCCAGATCTTGGTTTCTAAATATTATGTTCCACTATAAGAATCTTGGAGAAATGACTGATTATAGAGCAGGAAAAGTACAAGATGAGCCTGGAATATTTTGTGGTGCTAGAAACAAAGGAAGCACTCAAAGAATGGCAAGAGCTTATGAAAAGAACAGATTGGCCAATTTGGCGTGGTCCCTATGGGATAAATGGGGAAAAAGTGAATAGCTAAATAAATAATGCTATCCATAAATTATATCACACTGAATAAAATAGGAATTCATGAGTTTCTATAGATATAAATAAGTGATTAAATTAGTAAATGGGGTGAAGAGAAAGTTTTCCTTATGGTACAAGACCAAATAATAGAAATAGAAGGAATGGTGGATGGAGAAAATCACATTTTTGTAATCATAATAGTAGCAGTTAATAAGGCTAAGAAACATTAGAAATACAGAAACAAGAAGTTATTTGATGAGAAATGAGATATGCACAGTCTTAAAGAACCTCAACAGAAGTACCTATAAACTATAAAAATAAAAAAGTATAACTTCACAGGGAAGAGATCAAAGTTATTATCAGTAATAGGAAAAATAAAAATTGTGTATCACTTGGTAAGTGTGATGATTAGGTTCTGGTGTCAACTTGCCAGGTGATAGTGTCCAGTTGTCTGGTCAAGCAAACTCTAGCCTATCTGCTGCTGTGAGGCCATTTCATGGACTCAAATCATGAGCATGTTGGCTATATCCACAGTTGATTACATCTACAGTTGGCTAAGGGGAGTGTCTTTTGCAACAAATGACACTTAATCTAGTCACCTGAAGCCTTTTAAAGAAAGTTCATAGGAGAGAATCTCTCTTCTCCAACTCAACCAGCCAGTCTCTCCCAGGGAGTTCATTGAGGACATTCAATGGAGCTGCCAGCTCATGGCCTGCCCTACAGATTTTGGACTCTTACATGCCCACATTTGCATGAGACACTTTTATAAATCTCATATCTACAGATATTTTGTGTTGGTTCTGGTTCTCTAGAGAACACTCACTAGAACACATTGGGAAGAACACAGCATCTTTTCTGTGATATCTTTGCTCTAAATCAATAATCCCAATTAATCATGAGCAAAAATCTGACAATGCCTAAATTGAGGGAGAGTCCACAAAATGACTGACCTCATTCTTCAAAGGAAAAAATTTGTGAAAGTCAAGTAAAGACTGAGATTGAACAGATTTGATACCTAAATTCAATTCATGACCATTGAATACAGGTAACATATCAATGGCAATAATATATTTATATGGATTTCCAGGTTTACTTTTTCATTCGTTGAATTATGATTTTTTTTTTGAAATAATGTCTGTGCTTGTTGGAATGATGCACTAGAGTATTCTAGAGTGATGTGAGATCATATTGTCAGTTTTTATTCAAATAGCTCAAAAAAAGTGCTTTATACTAGTTTTACAAGTTTATGTGATTTTGAAACCACTTAAAATATAAAGAGAAAAATGTTAATTATGATCATATAGCTAAAACTGATAGATTGCTGGGGTTCAGTTTAACAGGTTGCTTCCAGCTGCAGCTGCACCCCTAAATCACTGTTTGAACTTGAATGAGTAATTTCAACGTGTATGAATTCTGCACCTATTAGATATTATAATATTTAAGGTTTTCCATTGAGGTACAAGAATGTGAACTGCTGGGGCAGAAGACAATGTCTATGAGGTTATGGTAGTGTGTTATGTTCGTCAGTAAGAATTTTTGCCCAGAATTGGAGTAAGAAAAAAATCCTCCTGTCAGTTCAGAGAAACAAAAATAATAAATTTTGATCACTGGACTTCACCTCCCCACAATGGCACACATCACAGTGCCCATGCTCATATTGTTGGTTTCCAACTCTAGAAATGATGGTTCAGCAAATGAACAGTATGTTTATAGGATGGTATATCTCCTCTAAGCAACCTCAGAATTCAAACTGAACAGTGCAGGACATATTATAAATATTTAGCTCCCATGATAGGGAACATGAAGTACTTCAACAGTATCGCATGTCTGCCTTATTTACAATTATAGCCACAATGCCTAGAATAGTAAATGGGACATAGCCATCAGGCAATAATTATTTCTTGAATGAATCAACAGATAAGTGAATGATGGAATGTGTATAAGTGAAAACATTCTGTAAGCAGCATCAGCACCCCTTTCCTTTAAGGAATGACTGCTAATTAAGTTCACTTACATCCATGTGGACTCCAAATTAGCCAACTGTCTTCATTCTTATGTTTTCTTTTAACTAGAAATATCACCATAAAAAGCAGATCCTTAAGTTACACACCACAGTTTAATATGCTTCACTGAAGGGTGGGTCTAATTAATTTATCAATTATATTGTGTTTTCTTCTAACTCTAGTCTTTGAAACAGTATAAGCAAGGAGAGTTTGAGACTCAGTTAATTTTGAAGGGCAAAGGGATTTTTAGTCCCTGAGATCCTGTCACTGTTTTAGTTTGCTAGCTGCCAGAATGCAATATACCAGAAACGGAAAGGCTTTTAACAAGGGGAATTTAATGAGTTGCTAGTTTACAGTTCTAGGGCAGAGAAAATGTTCCAATTAAAACAAGTCTATAGAATGTCCAATCTACAACATCCATCCACGGAAAGATACCTTGGTTCAAGAAGGCCGATGATGTTCAGCGCTTCTCTCTTAAGTGAGAAGGCACATGGTGAACACAGTCAGGGCTTCTCTCTCGGCTGGAAGGGCACATGACAGGCACGGCATCATCTGCTAGCTTTCTCTCCTGGCTTCCGGTTTCATGAAGCTCCCGGGAGGCGTTTTCCTTCATCACCAAAAGTCCCTGGCTGGTGGACTCTCTGCTTCATGGTGCTGCGGCATTCTCTGCTCTCTCTGAGTCTCTCATTCTCCAAAATACTTCCTCTTTTATAGGACTCCAATAAACCAATCAAGCCCCACCCAAATGGGTGGAGACATGTTGTCCCCTAATCCAGTTTAACAACCACTCTTGACTAAATCACATCATCCACGGAGATGATCTCATTACAGTTTCAAATATATGGTATTGAATAGAGATTATTCTACCTTTATGAAATGGGATTTATATTAAAACATGGCTTTTCTTAGGGGGCATACTTCCTTTCAAACCAGCACAGTCACTTTGAACTAATTTGTCCCACTTTGAAGAAGGACTGGTGATACATTTATTAATTTTGCTGTGAATTTTAAACCTACATATTTCATGAAATTATCTTTCAAACTAATAAGAAAGAGATTTCAAAGCAGACGTGTGTATGTTTTTGCATGTGTGTGTTTATGTAACTACTTAAAGGTACAAGGCAAACTTCTTACTGCTAATTGCAATTCCCGTATTAAATTCACCTTAGATATTGGTTCAATTATTTCAATCTGATTGCTTATTTATTTTTAGTTTAGGAAAGTTCTCACATACTTGGGAATTTTCTCTTGGCTGTTTCTTCCTTTCTCCTTTATCTCGCTCCTTCTTTTTTTCCTTCTTGCAGTCTATTAGATAAGTGTTAGAACTACGCTATCTTTTGTTGTAACTGTCTTTTATAGTTTCTTTAACTTTATTCTTTTGAAGAATTCAAGGCATTATTTTCAGTCAAATTTCCCGCATCACTAGTCAGGGTTTTTGAGTTTTATTTTTATTACTCATTATAATTTCATTTGCAAGATTTCCAATGAGTGGTTTCACATAGCCACCAATATTATTTTGTTGTTGTTAACTTTTTTATTGTTTAGTATAACATATATACAAAGCAAATAAATAAAAAAGCAATCGTTTTTAGAGCACTTTTCAAAAAACAGTTACAGGACAGATCTCAGAGTTTGTCATGGGCTACCATACTATCCTCTCAGATTTTTCCTTCTAGCTGTTCCAGAATATAAGAGGCTAGAGAGCTTAAATATATTTTTATCATCACAATCGACTTTTTAAAAAAATAACATATATACAAAAAAGCTATAAATTTCAAAGCACAGCACCACAATTAGTTGTAGAACATATTTCAGAGTTCGGCATGGGTTACAATTTCACAATTTTAGGTTTTTACTTCTAGCTGCTCTAAAACACTGGAGACTAAAAGAGATATCAATTTAATGATTCAGCATTCATATTCATGTGTTAAATACTTTCTTCTCTGTATAACTCCACCATTACCTTTGATCTTTCCATATCTTTCATTAGGGTTGTTTGGGCTATGGCAATTCTAACTTTTTGATATTAGTAGGGTCTGGCACTAATATGGGGTAGGGAGATGGAACTATCTGATGTTTTGGAGAGGCTGGGCTAGGTTTCAGGACTTATCTGGACCAGGGACATATTTGGAGGTTATAGGTTTCTGGAAAGTTACTCTAGTGCATGGAACCCTTGTGGAATCTTATTTATTACCCTAGGTGTTCTTTAGGATTGGCTGGAATGGTCCTGGTTGGGGGTTGGCAGGTTATGATAGGTAGCAAGGTCTACCTGAAGCTTGCGTAAGAGCAACCTCCAGAGTAGCCTCTCGACTCTATTTGAACTCTCTCTCCCACTGCCATCAATATTCTTCTATCACAATTAAAATAGCTTTAATTTTCTCTCTCAAAGAGTTTCATCCATTAAAGCTCTAAAGTACTGCTGCCTGGTGTATTAGCTCTGTTTCTCTGGGTAGCGTTTCTTCACAATGTCAGTGATTCCAATTTTTCCCATAGATCTTACTCCCTTACTGCAGTTCATGTTTACATTTAATATCCACTTAAAACCTTCATCTGCTTTTACTTTATGAATTTAACTGAGTACCTTAACTTTTCCCCACCCAGACCTACTTTCACTGCCTTATCTCCCTTCTATGATTCTGCTTCTACCTTAATTAGCCCTGTCCATCAGTTTTCTGCAAAGGCTTTGCTGTGCCATCTTCCTCTGATAAATTCCAAGTCGCCCTCAGTCTCTCACTGCTACTTCAGAGCCCCTTTCCTGCAAAGATTCTCCTCTATTAGAACATGGCCTGGCCTTTACTGATTTTCTCCTCAGCACCTCTGGATGTTGATACAGCACAGCATCTTGAAATCCCAGTCAGGTGAAGTGATATGTCATGCTATTACCTGAAATAAATTCACAATTGGAAAAACATTCTGAGAAATCAAAACCCCAGATCACAGTGAGTGGGCATTTTGCATAGATCTACCTTTTTGTAAAATATGTGCTTTCAACCACATTGTAGCAGCAATAGTAAGTTGTACATGTTTCATAGTTTTCCAACTGCTGGCTCACCTGTTATATTTCATTTTCTTTTTGATGCTAAAAAATCTCCCTGTGTAGTTCGTGGGACAAGCATAACTTACTGCAGCTACAGATGAGAAGAAGATATATTATTTTTTATTATAATGGGAAAATCATGAATTGTTCTTGAACATACTTGTTCCAAATTCAGTAAATTTCTTTATGCCATGGTAATATTTGCTAAATAATGAGAAAACAGCCTCATAAGGCATAAGCAACTTATTCAAGGGCAAATAGCATGAAGCAAACAAACACACATTCAGCCCATTATCCAGTAATCTTCCTTCATGAAGAACATAGTACTAGCATTTGTTTTATGCTCTAACTTGGAATAATGGCATATAGTACAAGAAACATTTAAACGCAATACAAAGAATCCATTTATAATGACACAGACACTCACTATTTAATGTTCTCTGATGAGGTTAGAACCTAAATGTATTTAATTCATCTTAACAACAAAGGTACCCAAACAAAATATTTCTTTCATTTCTCATAATGACTCTTGAGTAAGTAGTAGAGGGAGTTTAAAGAAATTATTAAATCCATTATCTATAATATGCTATAGAAAATATTCTCATATCTAAAGAGATTGTTAAGGTTCAGAAAACTGTCTTCAAAATACGAATCTGATATTTTCACTAAAACACATTTCCTTGACCAGGGAAAAAGCTGATCTTTTTAAATAACAAATGAGCTTTTACTATTCAAAGCAAAATCGATGAGCAATTGGCAGAGAGTGGTACTATTGACTAGAAGGAAGAAATCTAGAAGAGACTCAGGTGTGGGGATAAAAATATAGAATATCTATGGGCATCTGAGCATACAAATAAATATTGTTCTACTTGTGTAATCTTTTTAATAACATTCCTTTATGCAATTGTTTCCTCTTACTGTATTTTAGAGATGAATTTACTGTATGAGCACATGCAAACGTGCATTCCTCTTTCTTCATTATATTTGGGTAGTATTCTATTGTATTATTAAATACATTGACTGATTTTCAAATATAAAATCAATGCTTGGGATAAACCCCAATTAATCATGATGCATCATCCCTTGTATAAATTTTTGATTCCATTTGCTAATTTTTTCACTTATCTTTGTGTCTATTTTCATAAGGAATATTGGTCAGTAGTTTTATTTTTCCATAATGTCTTTGGTTTTTGGTATAAGGCTAATGCAAGTCTCATAAAATAAGTCTGGAAGGGTTACTTTCTCTTCTATTTTCTGAAATGTAGAATATGTAGAATGTTATTTCTTCATTAAATGCATTATAGAATTTTCCACTGAAGCCAGCTGGACTTAGAATTTTAGGGAGAGGAGAAGGTTTTAACTAAATCTTCATTTTTAAAACAAAAATAAGGCAGTCTTTCTTGATTGAGTTTTGATTTGATATTCAAAGAATATTTTCATCTTAATTAAGCTGTCTAATTTATTAGTGTATAACTGTCCTTTAAAATCATTTTAGTGTCTGTACCATCTGGAGTGATGTATCTTCTTTCATTTATGATATGTAATTTTTGTATTCTTTCTTTTTTCTAATTAAACTGGTTAGAGAAGTGTTAATTATATTGGTAATTTCAAAGAATCTCAATTTTTAGTTTCATCAATAGCCTCCATTAATTTTTATTTTCCATTCATGGCCCAACCTACATTCTGGAGAATGTTCCATGTGCTATTGAACAGAAAGTATATACAGCAGACAATGTGTTGAGTGTTTGAAAATATAGCAATTGAGTAAAAAAAAAACCTATATGTTTGATGATTTTCGTACTGGTTTTTTATACTTAACTGATTGTTTGATATTAATATATCTGACTATTGATATTGAATTTCTTCTTTCTATCAATTATGTCAGTTTTACTTCATGTATTTTGGGGTTCTGATGTTAGGTGGATATACATGTAACATTATTATGTCTTCCTGATACATTAACACTTGTTTCATTATAATGTGTTCCTTACTGTCTCTAGTAACATTTGTTCTCTTGAAGTCTATTTTGTTTGATATTATTATAGCTACTTCAAATCTTTTATGGTTACTGTTTACAAGGCTCATCTTTCCATCTTCTAACTCAATTTATTTGTGTCTTTCTATGTAAAATGTGCCTCTTGTTGACAGTACTAGTTGTGTTTTGCTTTTTAGTCCAATCTGTTGATATATGCCTTCTGAGTGGGGTGTTTATTCCATTCGTTTTTATTGTCATTATTGATATTAGATTTTCCTACCATTTTGCCATTTGTTTCTCTGTATTATAGAATTTGTGCTCCTCTGTTCCCTCTTTTCTGCCTTATTTTGTTTTAAATAAATATTTTAATAGAGCATTAGAATTCATCAGTTGCTCTGAATTCAACAGTAGTACTATAGATATTGATTTATATAATTTTGCATCTAATTAATTGCATAGTAAGATGAGATGAAAAGAAATATTCTTATATGTTATTTATATTTCTATTGTATATGTTTACAGTCTTATTTTTGTAAGAATTACATTATAAATATTTGTATGCTTATATTTACCATATCCTAGCTCATCCTTGTTTACTATGGATTCACATTACACCCTGCCGTCCTTTTCTTTCAGCCTGAAGTACTTCGTTTAGCATTTCTTGTAAAGAAATGTAGCTGTCAATAACTTATTTCCTTCTTCATTTATCTGTAAATATCTTTATTTTGCCTTAAATTTTAGAAGAAAAAATGTTGCTTGATATAGAATTATTGTTTTACAATTTCTTGTCTCACAGTACTTTAAAAATGTCATTCCATTGCCTCTGGCCTCTATGTTTAACTGAGTCATTAATAGTATTGTTGCCTCTTTGTACATAATGAGCCATTTTTATCTTGGTGCTTTCAGCATTTCTCTTTTGCCTTTAGATTTCAACAGTTTAGCTATGTTGTTTCCAGGTGTGGGTCAGCTTGTGTTTATCCTCTCAGGATATGTCTAGTTTCTTAAGTCTATAGATTAACCATTTTCTTTAAATTTGTAAATGTTGTGTGCATTATTTTTTCATATATTTGTTTCTTTCTCCTACCCTTCTGGCACTCCCATTATACATATGTTTATGCACTTAGATGTGTCCCACAGGTCATCGAGGCTCTGTTTATTTGTCTTCAATCTTTTTCTTCTTTTTAAATTGGATAATATGTATTGATTTATCTTTAAATATACAGATTCTTTCTTCTGATTTTCTTAATCTGCTGTTGAACATTTTAGTGAATTTTTAATTTCATTTATTGCATTTTTCACTTTGAGAATTTCCTCTTCTTAAAATTTCATTATCTATATTGTTCTTTAAACATGATTTCTTTAGTTCTTTGAGAATATTTATAATATGTGTCGTGAAATTTTGTCTTCTAAATCCAAAATATTGGAATACTTAGCATCAGTTTCTATTGATTTTTTTTTAATTGAATAAGGGTCCCACATACTTGTTTCTTTGCATGGCTTATGATTTTTCATTGGATACTGGGCATTTTAGGAAATGTAATAACTCTAAATTCTGACATTTTCCCCTCTGGGTTATTGTTGCTGTCATTTTGTTGATTTAATAACGTGCCTGAAATTAATTTGTGAGGTCTCTGTTTGGTAAATTAAATTCTAAATGCCAATTCCTTGTGATGTTTTTGTTTTTGTGGTTTCTTTATATTTATATTTAAGCCTAATTTCTTGGGGGTTTTCATGGCTTTTGATCAATCAAAAATGTGTCAAGTTGTTTTCAAAAACTTTGGGCTAGTAATGTTTCCACTCTCTGCTAGAGGATTTTTGTGGTAGCTGAGGAACCCATGCAAATTTCAGATGATTTTAATGTCTTCTCCAGGTTTCACTTTCCAATAGTTTCTCTCACATCTTGCCTATACATACAGGCAGGGTTTTTCAACAAGGATATGTGGGTGTGCCCTTCCTGATCTCTGTTTCACATGCCCCAAGTCTCCAGTCAACTTAAGGCACATAGAGTTTATCAGCTGCCTTTGGTTGTCTTTTCTCCCAGAACATCACATTCAATCCTCAGCTAATTTGCTGTCCCATTGTTTTCTACCAATCAGTCCTGCAAACCACTGACTCTTCCTGAATGCTTCTCAGAGAAAGCCTTTTGAATTGTTACAATACTGCTTCTTTAAAAGGGAAAGAAAGACACAGAGGAGAGAGAGGGAGAGACAGATAGATAGAGAGAGAGAGAGAGAGAGAGAAGAAAGAGAGGGTTTTCCAATTAATGAACTTTTTTATGACCAGTAGCATGTTAAAATTTTCTTCACATAGATCCTGTGTAATTTTAGTAAGTGAATTCCTAGTTATTTTATCTTTTGGGTTGCCATAAATGACATCATATTTCTCATAAATAATCATATTAAATTTTAATTGTTCAAGAAAATTCCAAATGTAAAATCAGGTAGCATTTCTAACAATGGAAAGATTATTATTTTTTGCATTTACCATCTTATTACTGCTTGCTCATAAAACACTATAATTATCAGCCTAAATTCAAACACAGCTTCTGAAGAAGGGTAATATAAACTCTATTCAAATGTCATGAATATTTTATTAGAATTTTAATTCCCCACGTACATTTTTATAACATTTATCTCAGAGATATGGGCATCAGAACTTGCTTGGAAAGGTTTGGAAAGGGAATCATTTCCTTAGAATATACTGGAGGTTGTCAGTGAATGCTGATCACGGAAATTCACTGATGAGAATTCTAAATGTCAACAAAAGCAAGGGTATGTATTGTGATTTCAGCATTTTAGACATAAATGAAACTCCAACACTGTGAATTCTTCTGCTCATTGAAACACAGCAGGTTTTATTCATATTCCTAGAATATGGGACTTAAGATTAAGATTAGGAACTAAGGGAGAAGAAATACTCAGTATAAGTGCTAAGATTTATTGTGAAATTTAATTCAAAATTTCCCAGAAGCCAATGCTAAAGTGGAACTACAGGTAATTGTAGGGTGACCCATACAGGCACGCATGTTTTCCATTTTCCAACCAGCAATGTTCTCTAATCCCTTTTACATTTTTGTGTACGTTGTGGGAACTGGGTTGAAAGTCTGAAAAGTACATTGCCCAAAGCTTATTGTCAGTACATTCTAGTTTACATCTTATCAGTGAGTTACTGCCGTGAGAATCAGAAGGAAAAAGAGCAGCAGAACCCTTGTTACACAGGTGACATTGCTCAGGCACAGGCACCCCTGAGGCTCTGCGGCAGCTCCCCCAAATCTTCCTGGGACTCACCTGTCCTGGACCTATAGACACTAGGATCCCTGAAGTGATTCACACAACCTCCCCTTTCTCTGAGGTTGTAGTGACCTATGTATCTCTGACCTTTTCGTTGGCAACACTGATAGTTTTTGCACCGTCTTTAAACCTCAGCAGCTTAGGGCTGATTGTTCAGTCCTCATTGGCCACCCCTGACACCTACTTATGCAAGATAAACAGCTTCTCCCTCTGCTCTCCATGTTCTGTCTGGGTTCCCACCCCTGTGAAAGTCAAATACAAACTCCCAATGTCCACTCTTGCTTGACCAATGGCTACAGCTCTACGCACGCAATGGCTAAGGGTCCATGGTCACCTTATGTCCCCACCTGTGTGACTGAGCCTCTGCTCCTGGCATGTTTCCCTCTGTGACTACTCTTATTAATAAAATATTTTATATCCCTGTGGTGTCACCTACCCCTCCTGCAGCTGGCTGTCCATATAAAGATCCATAAAACCCAGGGGTCAATTTTTTTCTGATGTTCACAACCCTGTCCCTTCCAACTGCATTCAAAGTCTCTAACTCCTGGTATGAAGTAACTAGAATAATTTCCTAAGCAAAGTCTGATTTATACAGTATTTGGTATGAGTAGATTAAAAAAGCAGCCTCTAAATACTGCAACCTAAGATTAATTATGTGGCAGATACATTTACTGCTCAGCTATTGTCCATCTTTCCTCACGTATTTCCTAACCTCCTTTTAGATAGGTGGGGATCATGTCTGGTTTTACCATTTAGGCTCTGAGAAGAAGTTATTGACATAGGTGCAGGTATGAAAACCAGACTACTAACTGGATATTAAATCATTTTGTTGTCTAGTGGCTTACCTGTGTTCCTGTTAGAAAAACAGGGCTTTGCTCTCAGACATGATGTATCAGCCTGCTCTAGCACTTTGAACAACATTGCACCGAGACCCCAAAATTGAAGTCAATCCTTCTTTTACCCTTATTTTATTTTATTTATAATTCTATGTAATGCAAGTATATTTCATAGTATGAGAATTTACTACACATAATTACCTCAGCATGATTATACACTCACAAAAATGAAATGTGTGCAGTTTACAAAGCAGCATAATATAGCTTTCATTACATGTTTGTCAGTTGATTCCTATAGATTTGAAGGATGTCCTTGAGATATGGAGTTGAGATATCTATGGCCACAGTGAGTATTGAAAGATCTCTGCATTTATTCCTTCATTCAATAAATATTTTCAAGCACCTTCTTTATACCAGGCATTGCTCTAAGCATACAAGCAAAATTATCACAGAAATTTATTTTCTCAAGAAGGGTCTGCATTAATGAAGATGTAAAATATTTTACGTATTCCAGAATGAAGATGTAAAATATTTTACATATTCCAGAATGAAGAAAGATTTAAGCAAAGTAGCAGGTTCCAACATTTAAACTATTTAATGCTGCTGAAACAATTTCAAATGAAGGTCTTCTGATTTTACTATTTAATATTTAAAAAGTACTGATATAAATTCTATAAAAGCAGTTTTATGAACTTAATGACACAAGTTTTTCAACTTTTTACTTTCCAATTCTTGATTAACTTCATTGCTAGTATTTGCCTCCTAATTTCAAGATTTTAAAATGTACTTTCGAAACTGATTGTCTTTAAAATATGAAAATTATTCAGCATCTTCAAAAGTAAAAAGCAGCACTTAAAAGTTATGTGAGAGGTCATGTACTTTAAATCTTTGGTATTAAACAAATGCTGAAACAAAATGAATCTGACATTTCCTTGGACGTCCATATGTGAAGGAAGTTATCTACTCCTTTGACTTTACATATTACATCAGTTGGGCTCTTTAATTATGCCTACATTTGGGGAAGTTTCCAATCCGTTGTTACTCTGGCACATGTCAAAAAAATATATGGCTATTTAACTACAGTGTCAAATAGAAAACTTCAGAAGAGGATTCAGTTCCTGAGAGAACAGTGATATTTTAAAACAGAAAAATTTATTATACAAATAATGTCCTTTATTCTGTCTCTATAGAAACAAAAATGGCTGCTTTATATATTATCAAATTATTTTATAACCTTGTGACATTAAAGCAAAGCAACAATTCAATATCTCCCCACTCCCCTCCCATTTTTATTTTCTGGTTCAATTAATAATCTGTTACACTTAGTACACATACATTTTTTTTTCATTTCTCCATTATTAAAAAAGATGAGACACTTTTTTCAAACCTAGCCTTTATTGCAAATTATTTTTGTGCGTTCCCATTAGCTCTCCTTGTCTTTATCAGTAGCTCTCAAACTTTAGTGCACACTGATCATCATCTGCAGGGCTTCTTAAAGCACAGAATGCTGGGCCCCTTCCCCAGTTTCTGGACACCAGGTCTGGAGTGAGGTATATCATCTTACTTCTTTTGAATATTTTTAATCTCATTTTCTTTCTCTGCCTACTTCTGGGTATTTTCCCTTAATCTCTTTCTCAGATCATTTATTCTCAATTGTGTTGTCAATAAATATTTCTTGAATGAATGAATAAATGTTTGGCTCCTGCTTTGCTGTTAATCCAGACCCTTGCATTGCACCCTTGTGCAGACAACTCAAGTCCTTTATCACCCCTGATTCATTCATTTATCCACTTTCTAGATTCTAAGAAAAAATCTCCTTCAGTATCATCATCCATATACCCTGGTGCATGGAACTGGGCCATTTTGATACCAACTACTTTCCTAAATGTATTAGTTTCCTATTGCCAGATAAGAAATGACCACAGACTTATGACTTAAAACAATACACCTTGATTATTTCACAGTTTCCTTGGATCCTGAATTTGGGTGCAGCTTAGCTGGATCCTCTCTAGGACTCATGAGGCTGTCATAGGAGTTGGCCCAACTGAGTTCTCATCTGGAGACTTGACTGGGGAAATACATGCTCCCAAGCCCGTTAAAGTTGTTGGCAGAATTCATTTCCTTGTGGTTATAGCACTGAGGACCTGAGCTCCTAGAGGCTGTCTGAAGTTCCCTAAATAAGGCAGTTCAGTTCATAGGATTTTGCTTCTTCAATGCCAGCAGGAGAGTCTCCAGGCCATCCATTAAGACAGAGTGTTATATAACCTGCCATAACCATGGAATTGTCATCCCCCCAGCTTTGCAACATTAATCAGACACAATCTAATCAAATGTAATATAATTAAATATAATACAGTATAATATAATATAACCAAGGAGTGACATGCTGTCACTTTTATCCTATTCTATTGGTTAGAAGTAAGAGATTCTGCCCAGACTCAAGGGGAAGGGATTATCTAGGAAGTAGGACTAGGTCCAAGACCATGGAGTCGATTTGAAAGTATTGCCTGCCATGCTAGATTTCATCTGACAGCAACTTGCACACATTTAGGTCTGCCTAGTAAAATCACCTTCTTCACAGCACCAGTAGTTGTCCTCCCAGTGCTGTCCTATCTTAGGGATCAGGTTTAGTTCTTGGTCTTGGTCTTATCCAAAAAGTGTCAGTCTGACATTGCAGCAGCTACATGTAACAGCCTCTCTCCTACACAGTAATGCAAGTGTAGGAGAAAGATTTAGACTTTAAAGCATACAAAATTGGTTTCCCATTCTGGCTCCAAAATAATGTGAAGTGTAAACATTCAGACATTATTTGTTCTCTCATTCTCAGTTGTAATAAACTATAAAGTGACAGAAAGGACACATAACCCATAAGAATGTGTTAATGCAGATGGATTGTTTAGCATATGGCAAGCATCCAATCATTGATAATTATCTTCTCTTTTATTTATTTTCCATCTTCTATATATGATGAAGATTTTCGATCTTCTTTATCTGGGTCTAAAGCAAAATTAGAAAAAAAATCACATAAATGTCTATGGTTGTTTTATCTCAATGACACACACAATAATATGTTCTTTTCTCCATTTCCTGTTAAAAGGTGAAATCAAAATTTCAATAGTTAATGATGTATACAAAACATTTTTTCCCAATCAAATCTACTTGTTGTTTCCTTCTCTACTTTAAGTACACACAAATCTACATCTTGATTACTAGCTTACTAATTCAATAGATAAGATCACATGCATGTGCCAGTGCTAATCAAGGTAGGAGCAGCTGCTTATCTGGATGCTAAGCCGTAAAATTATAAAAGACAGGACGGGGAATTATGATCCCACATTGTTAATTTCACATGCTTATAAATATGGCTGACTATGGGAACCTGCTCTAAACAAAAAGGATGCAGGATGCAGGGTTAATATCAATGCAAAAGTGATTGCAAATTATAGTAACAGAGAGGAAAAATATGTAAGTGGATTCCTTTTTTCCAAAGAGAAAAACAAGTCTAAAGCCTGGCAGTGCCAGTGATGGTGAAGATTCATGGTCATCGGAACAACAGCTCTTTCTTTTCTTGCTTTTTACCCTTATATCATGGTTTCCATGTTTAATATCTAAAATATGTCAAAGCATATTTTAAGATGAATGGTAGCACTTTCGACTATGGCATCTGCATTCCAAGTGGGAAGCAGGAGAAATGTGAAAATGGCAGAGCCGCCTTCAAGTTTTTTGTATTCCTTTTAAAGACACTTCCAGAAAAAACATTCTGAGAATTTTTTCTCATGTATCATTATTGGGGGTATGGTTTCATAGTCATATCTAGCTGCAAAGGAAGCTGGGGTGCCTTTTAGCTGGGTATATAGTATCCAAATATTGTCAGAGTTTTAGGATAAACATAAACTTAAAGGATGCATATTTTAGACTACAAACAATGTCTGTCATGGTCTGCTCCTTTTGGAAAGCATTTTTTCCATGCACAGACAACCTCAAAAATCACATCTCATCCACATCTATGCAGTTCTTTCCATTAGTTCCAGATGGGATCCCATCCAGTGACCTGCTAACGAACAGATAAATTATCTCTCCCAAAACACTCAATATATAACGATGAAGGTGGGAAGAAAACAAAATTGTTATATTCTGAAAGGCTCTATAGAAAAGCGGAGAATAGGAAAAATTCCCAGACACTGGCCATTACACTGACCACATCCTGCTTGAAGGATGGTGTTACTCTGGCCTGGCTATGGAGGAGGTTCCTTCCTAGTCTAAAGCATGGCCTCATACTCTGCTCCTTTGGTTAAACTCCCTTGTTAATCATCCCCTGGATACCCTGGCTTTGCCTTCTGGAGGTCTGCTTGAGTAAGTATATATGTATGTGTGCATGTATATATGTATGTATGTGCATGCATGCCTGTATCCTCCAAGAATAAAAGAAACACTTTCCAGTTTCTCTTCCCATTTATGAAAGAACCACCTATACCCTCTACCCATACCTTCTAATAACTCACTGGTCAGAATTTAGCCACACGAGTATGCCTAGTAGCAATATGGACAAGGAAATGCAGTGTTTGAGCTTGATATACTGCCACCTTTAATAAATCAGGGTCCTCTTCTTAAAGAAGGACCATCTCTGGATGGTCTCTACCATAAACCTCAGGAACCACCTAGAAATTAGTAGCCCAGAGTTGACTTAGTATAAGCCTTACTTGATGAGACTCATAATATGATATAATATGAGTGGAATATTATAATATGATATAATATGAGTGGAATATTTTCACAAAAATGCACAGAAATCCTCCCTTGATCGAGTTCAAATTTACCATTTTACTTTAGATATTATAGTTTCATCCCTATCAGTGCACAACTTGGATCTACACTCAAGCAACTGTTAGCCACTCTTAGCCTAACTTTCTTCTCTCTTTAAAAGCATCACTGAAATCCTACCATGGTCTACATGCTCTAACAGTTCCAAATAGTGATGATAGTCTATGGAAGACTATCAGAGGTCCAGAGAAGTTGAGTGAAACTTGACAAAAATTGGACAGAAGGTTAGCATCCAAATCAAATAGGCAGAGTTGTATTTTTGCAGATAAGCTGGAAGAGGCTCAGAAAATGAAAGCTGAATCTAAGCCATGAGAATATGCAAAGTGAGAATGAAGGCAGGGCTCAGTTTTCTTAAACATTACTTAAAGCTTATCCCTGAAAGACTAGCTATGCCATTTATACCAAGGAAATTCACATCTTCTATTCTCTGTATTCCTGAAAAGCCAGCTTAAGTTAAAAGCAGAGCTGAGCTGAGCTGGAGGGAGCTGAGCTGCCAGGAGTTAGAGTGGTCTATTAAAACAATGAGCCAAAATGAAAATAACAGTAGAGCCTTTAATCACTTACCATGATAGTAAAAGCAAGAGGCTAAATGGGAGAAAGTGTCAGCTCCTCCAGTTTTCCAGTGGTACCCATGGAATGTCACTGGGTGAGGATCGGGTGGACTACTGCAGACAGGGGGATAGTCTCATTGATGGGGGAGCCCTGAAACAAAGGCTTCTGTCATTTTATGCACTCATGTGCCAAGTGGAGGGAGACTGAGGAGGACTGGGAGTAGTAGAACATTGAATCCTGAGTCAAAGTGGAGAAAAGTATCTTCACTCCCATTCCCTGAAGCAGAAATCTCAGCAGGGATGTCTGGGTAAGGCCTTGAACAGTGGTCTCCAAATTGAGGTACCTAGGCTAGGAATGCAGATATGTGTAAGACCAGCCAGGGGTCCTGAGTCCTTGACTGAGTCTTTGACTGCAACTCCCTTCAGAGACTGCCTGCCCAGGCTGTGCACATGTCCTGGGTGGGGAGGAAGCTTTCACCCATGAGGTCTGCCAAGTACAACCTTTGTAATTGCCTTTGGTCAAGCCTAAAGGATCAACCATAAGACTTTGACCAGTAACTAGAGTCTCACTCCACAGAGGTAATTTTATTTGTAATTTTCTTCATTTGCTCCAGCACTATAAGAAATGATATATTCTTGCCTACAAAACTTTTGTATAGTTCTAACACTCACCTAGAAAAGGAATATATCTTGGCATAAGGATAAGAAAGAAAATGAAACAAGGATAGAGCTGGGGCTTGATAGACACAGGTTCTCCTCCTGGCCGTTAATTGTCCAACTTATGGTATCATTTCTCCTCACTGGCCTCTTTATTTCTCATTTCTAAAATGAAGACTTTTGAATTGATGATTTCTAAGGTCTCTTCTTGCTTGAACCTCCACAAATTAAGTAGTCAAATATCAAGGAAAAATAAATTATGTTCAGTTCTTTGCAAAAAATGAGATGAGATCCTTTTCTTCTGTGCTCTTTATATTTTATTTCTGAATGTGTACAAATAAATCCTACCTTTGGTCATCACCCCAAGTAAAAGCTCCAATGGTGATTGCATGACTGTGATCTCATCTGAACTTTCAAAGACCATGTGGAATGGAGTGACCTACAACAGAGAACCTGGAGTCATTATTTTCAGGCAGAAAGCAATATTCTGCTTCTTCCTTGAGTCACTCTCATTTCCATGTAAATGCTGCCGATTACAAAAGACAATGTGCCTTTGGCACCTTTGAGAAAATAATGATGAAGCTATTTAGGGACACCATTTATGTTTCCCTTTTGACTCCATTATTTATAAATTAATAGAGTTCTGCCTAAGCTTCTCTTATTCTCTGATTCTTTTGCCTTTCCCTTTTTTTTTTCATTTGAGTGAGCAGTGGAAGAAACAAGCGCAAATCAGAGTTCAAAACCATGAGTTTGCTAGTATCTTTGCATTTATCTCCATGAGTAAGAAAGGGAAATCCCTACTCTGTATAGATGAGTATTCTTTTTTAGTCTTAAAACTATAAAGAAGTAGTAATCCTTTGCACCATTTTAGATATAAGTAGACTATGGCACAAGAGGTAAAAACATGCATCAAGTCAACAATAAATAAAATTCAATTTCCCTGATTCCCCAAATCATATAATTTTCACTCTGCCAAGATGAAATGAAGTAGGGATAATAAAGGAGAAAAAAAAAAAAGAAAAGAAACAGAGCTATCTAGTTAAATCTGGGGTTTTCAAAAAGCAATAGGACAGAAAATAAATTTTAAATTAAAAAAACATCCTGTTAATTATATTTAATATGAACATCAAAACTTAATAAGAGGGAAAAGGTGGCTCAGTGGCAGAGTTCTCACCTGCTATGCTGGAGACCCAGGTTCAGTTCCTGATGCCTGCCCATGCAAAAAAAATATCTTAATAAGATGTTCCCCTAAGCTTGTTGGAGTTGGGATCACACCAAGACTCAAAGATGTCCAGTTGTGCTAGTTTGAAGCTGTTATGTACCCCAGATAAAGCCATGTTTTTTCAATCCACTCCTGTGGGTGCAGTCTGTTGTAGGTGGGTCCTTCTGTTTAGGTTATTTCAATTTGATATGTGACCCACTCCATTCAAGTGGGTCTTAATCTTCTTATTGGGGTCCTTTATGAGCAGATAAAGGACAGAAAAGCTGAGAAAGCTTAGAGAGAAAAAGTCCCAGATAAGCTAAGAGAGGACCCACAGAGGAAGCCAGAAAGCAATGAAACCCTGGAGCAAAGGGTCAGCAGACATCAGGCATGTGCATTCCCATGTGGCAGAGGTGTCCCAGATGCCAGCAACCTGTCTTCAGAGTCCAGGTATCATCATGTTGATGCTTAATTGGGACATTTTCACTGCCTAAGAACTAAATTGTAAGTTAATAAATACCCATCATAAAAGCCAATCCTGCTATATTGCATCTTGGCAGCTTTAGCAAACCAAAGTACCCATGTACAGAAAATTGTTTAAATTAGGTATCTGTTCAGTAGATAAAGATGTTTGAAATTCATAGCTAAGGAAATCTCTGTTTCAGTTGTTCATATGTCTGTGATTATAGAATCTGGACTAATTTGAAATTTTCTCAATATAATGTGGTTTTATTGACAGTTTGTCTTCGTAACACTTTGAAATATATTTGAGCTTCCGAAACATTATTTGGGATGATTCAATTGTTTGGCTAGCTACTCTCTAAATTAGGAATGCTTTTCAGTTGGATGCAACAAACAGAAAGGTGGCTACAGTGGCTTAAATAAATAGAGGTTTGATTATCTTAAATCATAAGAAGTCTGGAGTTTTGTGGCTGATAACATTATTCCATTGGCTACCGGCTCTCTAGATCAGCACTTCTTTTAAACTCTTGGACTTTTGTTAGTATTTTTTTTTTTTTTTGTCTCTACATGGTCAGAAAATAGCACCTCTTTCTATAGGACAGGAAGAGGGTAAGGCAAGGGGCAAAGATATGTTTCAGGTAATGTCTCATTTCTGTTAGGTAAGCAAAATGCTTTCTGGGATTTTTACCTAGAAGAATTTTTCTTATTTCTCCTTGGCCAAAGCCATTACAATTTCATATGACCACCTCTAGCTAGAAGGTGTTTAGATAGAAAAGGGTCATATATGGTGAGGCAGCACAAAACAAAGCATATGATTGTCAAATCAGACTCATAAATCAAAGTTCTTACCCTGTATAAGCTCATTAATAATTTCAAGAATGACAACAATGAAAAAGCTTAGGAGAAACAGGGAGAACTCTAGGAAATGAATACAACTTCCCAGGTCTTTCCCTTTTGCACTAGACACCTACTTTTTGACCTAGAAGAGATAAGGCCTCTGAGTGAGGTAGGAGTTACCACCTGCTACAGCAGAAGGCATTTAGTCTATGAATTGTCTCCAGTTTACACATCAGCTTACATGGCATTTTCCAGGGAGCCATTCCTCATAAATACATTGATGCTGGTGCTTCTTTTTCTTCTCCTTCTTTTTCTTCATTATCCAAGCAGTCCTTAACCAGGAACATTCTTACACAATAAAGACCCCTTTCCTGGCAAATATTATTAATCTGTGTGCTCATAGGCCCAGTCATCTTGTCAGCAGGGGCTCAGAAAGGCAATCTGCCCTTTTAATTTCCCCTGGGGGTGTCTCTGGTAAAAGGAGTAGGAAAATTTGTTTAATTTCTTCCTCCCTAGACACAGTTTCAAATACAGATGATAAGCTAATTACATATGGAAGGTCTGTACAAACACTTTCTCCAAAGGAGTGGTTATTTATAAAATCACTAATTTGGATAAAAATATGATTTGCTTTTAGTGACTTTTATGTCTAATGAAAAGGAAGCTGTCCATGAGGACTCTCTTTCTTTCTACGGCTTAACTTAACCTTTACACTTTGCCCCTTTCCACCCATTACCACCAATAAAAAATAATTTATTGTGCCAGCAACTCAGTGGATGTTTGTTCTTGTCCTCTCCTTTCAAAGGCAATTTGCTTGTAAATATTTATTTTTAAACTGATTCAACAAATGTTACTCGTCATCTATGTATGCAAAGAAATATACTAGATGTTAAATACACAACGGTTAACCCAACAGAAGTGGTCTTAGCCCTTCATGAATCTTATAATAGGCTAGAGAGCAAAAACACAAATAACCACACATTTATATAATTAAGAATTTTATCTGTCCTGTAAGGATAATTTAGGGTATAATGTTAGATCATCATGACAGCATCCTCTTAGGGGAGGGGTCCGGAAAGTTCCCTTCCAGAACATGTGTCTGACACCAAGATATGAAGGGTGAAAAAGAGTAGCTATGAAGTAAAATAAAACCATGTCAAGAGAGTGATAAAAGAATTGATTAATCATCCTAGGCACTTTTCTAATTCCCAGCACATAATTACTCTGCATGCCTGAGTAGAGGGAATAGAGGGAAACATTCTTCTAACTCCTGAAAGTCTCAGTTTCTCTTTTTAAGACATTCTAACTGATTGGATGAAGATACATCCCACATTAGCTGAAGGCAACTTCTTGTTTGATTAAAGATGCAATCAGCCAGATACAATCAACTGACTGCAGATGCAAATCCATCTATAAAATATCCTCACAGTAATAATTGGGTCAGTGCTTCGGTTACCAAACAACAGGAAACCATATACCAGCCAAGTTGATTACATGAAATTATCCATGGCAGGGTCAATATTTGACATATACTTTAAGGTGCTTCAGTTCTTTCCAACATTTTCACTCCCTTAATAATATTTTACCAAATTATTGCTTGCAGCAATCTCAGGCAAGGGAAGAGGCCTGGAAAGATATGAAATAATTCAATATATCCTTAAGGAAGACACATTCACCATCACAGCAATGGCAACCTGCATGAATACGAAAACTGATTATCCAAACTGGGAAGTCACAAGTTCTGCACAACCATCTGGCTGCATTTAGAGTTGGGAATAAGCACTGTCTCAGTAGAAAGTATTTGATACTTTGAATTTAGGGAAGAAATTAACCAGAGATCAAAATCATAACATGGGTTCTTATGAAGGCACATTTTCATGGTTCATACACTTAACCTTTGGAAAGTAATACAGTTTTCAAAATTAATCAGATAGCACTGCAATTAAGCTTCTAGAATACAAAAAATATATGTGCATGCAAGGGAGTTTTTCACAATGTGTATGTAATTAGCATGAGAAAGATTTTAACTAGAAATTCTCACCAGATGATCATCCTAGAATTTTTCTAAATTGTGAATTATAATATATTCATATAAAAAGCAATAAATACAAAAAGCAATAAATTTCAAAGTAGTTATAGGATAATTTTGAGAGTTTGATATGGGTTACTGTTCCACAATTTCAGGTTTTCCTGCTAGCTGCTCCAAGATACTGGAGACTAAAAGGAAACATCAATATAATGGTTCGACAATTATACTCATTTGTTAAATCCCAACTTCTCTGTATAACTCCTCCTTCTCCTTTGATCCTTCTCCCAATCTTTAAGGATATTTGAGTTATGCCCATTCTACCCTTTTTCATGTTGGAAAGGGGTGTTGATAATATAGAATAGGAGGATGGAACTAGTTGACATTTTTGGAGATATGGCAACTCTGGGTTTTAGGACTTATCTGGCCTAGGAACCCTCTGAAGGTTTTAGGTTTCTGAAAAGTAAATTTAATGCATGCAACTTTTGTGGGATCTCTGATAGAGCCCAAGATGTTTTTTAGGGTTAACAGGAATCATGTTGGTTGGGGTTTGGCAAACTATGGCAATTTGCATTATCTAGATGAAGGCTGCTTAAGACTAGCCTTCAGAGTAGCCTCTGAACTCTATTTGAACTCTCTCAGCCACTGATACCTTATTTTTTACATTTATTTTCTCCATTTTGGTCAGGAAAGTATTCTTGACCCCATGGTGTCAAGGCCAGGCTCAACCCTGGGAGTCATGTCCCAGATTATCAAGGATATTCTCACCCCTGGATGTCACGTCCCACATAGCGGGAAGGGTAATGGTTTTACTTGCAGAGTTGGCCTTAGAGAGAGAGGCTATACCTAAGCAACAAAAGAGGTTCTCTAGAAGTAACTCTTAGATATAATTATAGGTAGTCTTAGCTTTTCCACTACAGAAATAAGTTTCATAAGAACAAGCCCCAAGATCAGGAGCTTGGCTTATTAACTTGGGAGTCCTTAGCTCTTGAGAGAGTATCATGGGTTTCCCAGATGGGAAAGTTTAATAGTTTCATATTTTTTCTTCAGTCCCTCAAGGGAAATTGCCAATTCTTTTAAATTATCTGCCCAACATATTCTGGGATGCATCTGGGTATTACATTAAGCTTACAGAATTACAAGCCCACAATCCATTCTGGGCTCCATGTGTTTGGGTTGTTTAAATCAACTATCCCAAACGGGTTGAGTTAGAGTGTATGCTACACAAAATTTAGGTTTTGGACCTAAAGGTTTGGTTCTTTTGGTCTCATACAGTAGACGAAGTTCTAAAATACAGAAACTATCATACTTTACCCTATATTCTGATTGACCTTAGTCCTAGCCAGATCAGTTTTGTGCTTATCTCTAGTTGAAGCCTGATCTCTTTTTCAGTCTCTTTATCCATTGTTGTATGTAGCAATGCTGACTTTCAGAGCTGCGCAATTTCAGTTCTGAGTCTTATGTGTCACACAGTACCCAAAGTTCCAGGGAAATACCAGGTTTTACACATATAATATAGCATGTCAGAATCTGGAAATAACACGTAAAGCTCAAGAGTAAATGGAATTGCTTTAAGCACTTACAATATAGGCCCCCCCAAAATATTCTCTGAAGGAGAACAAATAATAATTGTCCTTTCATTTCTAGCTTATTTTGTACAACATAATGTCTACGAGGTTCATTCACTTTGTTGCCTGCCTCGCAATTTCACTCCTTTCTGTAACTGCACAATATTCCATCATATGTATGCACCATAGTTAGCCTTTCTGATTCTCAGTCATTGTCCCTTTCAGCCACCTCTTATCCATTGGGGATCATTGATGATGCCCAAAATAAACAATCCTTGTCTGACAGTATCCTCACTTAGTTGTACAATCATCAACACTCTCAATTTTAAGTGTTTTCCATTGCTCCAAAGAGAAAATTAACAGATAAACACACCCTCACCAAAGATAAAATCCCAAACTCCCCTTGACTTTTGTCCTTCACCCTGTTATTTTCCCCATAGTATTGGCTTGGTAGTGGTGATATCTTCCTATTTATACATAGGCCATAGCATGTAATAGGAGTTTCCCCCCCTATACCCCTCTATTATTTACTCCTTATAAAAGATTCATAACATTGAAGTGGTTCATACAAAACTTATTTATAGTTGTAGTGTTAATTGGTGAGATGCATGGCTTTATACAACCCCTTTCAATCATACTCACCTTCAATATGGTAATATTATTTACAAACCCACTAATAAACTACCATCACTTCTATCCATTTCCATATGTTTATGTGCAACCTCATTAAGTAATCATTAACCTATCTCTAGCTTATGTGCATCTCTAGGTCCCCTATATTCTAAGACTCCAAGTTTACCTTTAACAGGGTCGTTTTAGCGAAATTATACAGTATCTACCCTTTTGTGTCTAGTGTATTTCACTCAGCATTATGTCCCCAAGTTTCATCCACATTGTCATATGCTTCAAAACCTTATTTTGTCTTACTGCTAACTAATATTCCATTGTACATACATACCGCATTTTGTTTATCCACTCGCCTGTTGGTAGGCACTTGGATTGTTTCCATCATTTGTTAATTGTGAATAATGCTGCTGTGAACATCAGTGTGCAAATGTCTGTTTGTGCCATAGTTTTCAACTATCCTGGGTATATACTGAGTAGTGGTATTACTGGGTTGTAGGGCAACTCGTTATTTAGTTTTCTGAGGAACAGTCAAACTCTCTTCCACAGCAGCTGTACCATTGTATATTCCAACCAGCAATGAATAAGTGTTCCAATTTCTCCCCATCCTCTCCAACATTTCTAGTTTTCTGTTTGTTTAATAGCAGCCATTCTTATAGGTATGAGATGATGTCTCATTGTAATTTTAATTTGCATTTCCTTTATAGCTAATGAAGATAAACGTCTCTTCATGTGTTTTTTAACCATTTGTGTTTGCTCTTAAGAAAAATGTCTATTCATATCTTTATCTATACTGGATATCAATCCCTTATCTGATATGTGGTTTGCAAATATTAATTGGCTGTCTCTTCTCCTTTTTGACAAAGTCTTTTGAGATGCAGAAATGTTTTATTTTGAGGGGTTCTCATTTATCCCTTTCTTTTCTTACATTGCTTGTGCTTTGGGTGTAAAGTTTAAAGTGCTATCTCTTATAACTATGTTTGGAAGATGTTTCCTTATATCTTCTTTCAGGAGTTTTTAAGGCACTGGCCCTTATATTTAGGTGTTTGATTGATCCACTTTGACTTGATTTTTGTATAGAGTATAGGGTAAGGGTCCTCTTTCATCCTTTGGCAATTGATATCCAGTTTCCTCAGGCCTATTTAATGAAAAATTATTCCATCTCAGTTCCGTGGATTTGGAGGCCTTCTCAAAGATCAATTGACCGTAGATTTGATGGTCTCAATTGGATTTCATGGTCAATATGTCTATTTTTGTGTCAGTACCATGCTGTTTTGACCATGGTGGCTTTATCATAAGCTTTAAAATCAGGAAGCATTAATTCTCTCACTACTTTCATTTTTTAGAAGATTGTTTGCTATTTGATGTCTTTTTCCCTTCCAAATAAATTTTGTAATTAACTCTTCTAGTTTTCAAATTAGTTTGTTGTTGGAATTTTGATTGGTATTGCATTGAATCTGTAGATCAATTTGAGTAGAACTGACAATCACATTTAACCATCCATGAACATGGAATGTCTTTCCATCTATTTAAATCTTCATTGGTTTCTTTTAGTAATGTTTTGTGGTTTACTGTGGGTCCTTTATATCCCTGGCTAAGTTTATTCCTAATTACTTGATTCACTGAGTTGTTATTTTAACTGGAATTTTTTCCTTTATTGTCTCTTCAGTTAGGCCATTTCCATGTGTATAGAAACATCACTGATTTTTTGCGCATTAATCTTGTATACCACCACTTTGCTGAATTTGTTTATTAGTTCAAGTAGCTTTCCCAGGATTTTCCAAGTATAGGATCATGCCATCTGCAAATAATGAAAGCTTTAGTGCTTACTTTCTGATTTGGATATCTTTTATTTCTCTGTCTTGTTGGTGGATCTAACTGGAACTTTTAGCACAATGTTGAATAATAGTAGTGACAGTGGGCATCCTTGTTTCATTTCAGATATTAGAGGGAATGCTTTCAGTCTCAAAGGAAATTTCCTTAGATTCCTACCTTTTGAGGTGTTTTTATCAAAAAAGTTGCTGAATTTTTTTGAATAATTTCTCAGTGTCAACAAGATGATCATGTGATTTTTCCCTTTCGATGTTTTAATGTGTTGTATTGCATCGATTGATTTTATGTTGAACCATCTTGTATTCTTGGCAGAAACCACACATGCTCATGGTGTATAATTCCTTTAATGTGTCATTGGGTCCAGTTTGCAAGTATTTAGTTGAGACCCTTTGCATCTTTGTTCATTATAGAGATTGGCCTATACTGTACCTTTCTTGTAGCATCTTTATCTTGTTTTGCTATTAGAGTGATATTAGCTGCATAAAAATGAGTTAGGTAGTGTTCGTTTGTCCTCAATATTTTGGAAGAGTTTGAGCAGGATTGGTGTTAGTTCTTTTTGGGATGTTCAGGCAAAATTCCCCTGTGAAGCCAATCTGGTCCTGGGTTTTTCTTTGTGAGAAGATTTCTGGTGACTGAGTCTTTTTACTTGTATTTGCTTTGTTGAGATCTTCTATTGCTTCTAAGTCAGTGTAGGTTGTTTATGTATTTCTAGAAATTTTTCCATTTGATCTAAGTTGGGAAGTTTGTTGGTACATAGTTGCTCATAGTGCCCTCTTATGAGTTTTTTTTTTAAATTTTTTTCTGGATCCATAATAATGACTCCCCTCCCATTTCTGATTTTGTTTATTTACATCCTCACTCTTTTTTTTTTTTCTTTATCAGCTTAGTAGGGCTTCCTTTGATTTTATTGATTTTCTCAAAGAACCGAATTTTGATTTTGATTCCATTGTTTGTAATTCTCCAGTTCATTTATTTCTGCTTTAATCTTCGTTATTTCTCATTTCCTATTTGCTTTGGAGTCAGTTTGCTCTTCTTTCTCTAGTTCTTCCATGTGAGAAGTTAAGTGTTTGATTTTTGCTCTTTCTTCTTTCTTAATATTGGCCTATAGGGCAAAAAAAATTCTTTCTCAGCACTGCCTTTGCTGCATCTCATATGTTCTGATATGTTGTATTCTAACTTACATTCATTTCCAGGTATTTATTGATTTCTCTTGCAATTTCTTCTTTGACCCATGGATTGTTCATTTAATCCCCATATATTTTTGAAAGTTCTGGTTCTTTGGTGATTATTGATTCTAGCTTCATTCCATTGTGGTCAGAAAAAATGCTTTGAATAATTTCAATCTTTTCTAATTTTGTAATACCTATTTGTTTGTTTTTTGCCCCAGTAGCATATGTGAATATTTCATGAGCCTAGAGCAAATTTGAATGTGAGCTTTTCTTATTGCTGATCTAACCTTGAGTATCTCATTTAAATGTGTTATTCCTCATCCACAAATCATCATCAGGATAATACATAATATTTCTGACCAGTTATCTTGTGTTAAGTGCTTAACATGCAATATTCCTTCAAGCTTCATAACAAATTTTGGAGTCATGCATTAATATTTCACATAGGAAGAAATAGAAGCAGAAGTGTTACATAAGTTGTTCAAGGAAGGTAAGCCAGGCTGTTGGACTTCAGTGCCCATCTGCTTTCACCACTGTACCATTTCTGTGATGTGAGGTTGACTATAGGTCCCAAAGCCCCAGCTTGTATATTTTCCCCAGGAATGTTTTTATATCACTGCATATGAGAGAGGTGGAATTGCATACAGATCTGTTTCCTCTCTTTGCAACAATCATAAACACTGTCACTTCTTAATCTCTCAAAATGGACTCTACATCACTTAACAAAAGAGTATTGTTCAATCTCCAAATATCTGGGTAGTCTCCAATCTGGGCCACTGGGCATGACACTGTGTGGAGTCACTTTGAACTGGAGCCTCAGCCACAAGCATGTCATTATTGTGTATTGCTAAGGACACTAGGAGGGACCTAAATTTCAATTTGATTTCTGCAACATACTGCCTGAGAGGCCTTGGGTAAGTTCATTTCTCTCCTATTTTTTAAAGGGCCCATTTAAAAAGTAACATATTAAGATACAATACATGCTAAATAATGAAAATTGCCTTAAACCTGTATTGATTCTCATTTCTCTTTTTGACATTCAGCTTTCCCCATCTGTAAAGATCAGTGCAAGAATGAAATGAAATCACATATATAGCAAAAGCACTTTGCTTGGGATATAAAATAGATGCACTGTACAAACAATCTCACTCCTCTGCCACTACACCTGTTCTTTCTAATTTTGGAAAAATCATTAGAACGTTTATTCTCATTTCTGATTATCTCAAGGGATGGAGAAGGCTAATGCTGTGAGAAGAGCTAGTAAATTGCCTAGAAGTACTCTGCTTTCACAGATTGAGAAGATTGTCTTACTCTGCGATTATGGACCAGCGAATGGAGAGTGTGAACCGTTCTTATACACATCAGAACTCTGCACATTCTAATCAAGGCCCCTCTCACCTCTCTCTTTCTAGACTAAATTATTCTAATTGGCTTTCTTTCTTTCTTGCAAGCTTTGCTTCATCGCTGACAACCTCTTTCCCTTTTCCATCATTTTAATAAGATTACTCACTAATAGAAGCATCTGTGGTAGGGAATTGTGCCTACAGTAGTGATACTCTGTTTTGCATTCTGGAAACAGCTCTACCTCATACCCATCTAAGAGAATCTAAGATTAGAATGGAGCAAATGGGGTTCAAACATGTGAAGCATAAGCACTCAAACACTGGCTCTCTGCCAAGGCATCAGATGTCCTTTCTTCTGGCTGACACAGTCCACAGTGGTCTCCATTATACCCTCCACGGTAAAGGAAATAACCACAGAGACAAGCAAGGGCTCTACCAGGTAATCTTCAATCCAGAATCTGAATTCTTTATTCTATGGATTTGCCAGACAATCCTTACTCAATCCTTTGGGCAACCATAACTAACTACAGCTTAGTGGAATGTTAGGAGAAGTGACTGGCGGATTTATGAAGAGTTCCTCCTATCCAAGTGGTCTGTTTACCAAACCACTTTAATAGTTGATACCCTGCAAGGTTGAGATTTTACTTTATGATGTAAATCTGCTACACACACAATGAGGCTTTATCTCTGTTTTTCAGAGATCTCAAATCTATAACCACAGGAAATAAGATTTTCTTTCACGGCACACATGGAATTTTTCCATCATTCATACAGCATTTAAGGTGAAAATTTGAAAACTTCAGTTCATCCCTTTCCATCATCACTGTATCCAGCCTACCTAACAATGACCAGCCAACATCATTATACCTCTTAATTCCACAAAACTCCATAAAGGTGTCAAAAGAATTCTCACCCAGAGCCTTGCCTCATATAAGTGTACAAATACCAGAATCTAATGGTGATATTTTAAGTATCTCTTTTACAACTCACCCCAGGGACTGCCAGTGCCATCTTGATAATTGGAAACAAAGTTGTTAGTGCCTCTGAGTCTAGTTAGAGTAGAAAACCAATCGCAAAAACCATTTTTAAAATTCTGTTTCTCAAGAACCACTCCTGGTACCAACCCGTGTTAGTCAGGGTTCTCTAGAGCATCAGAACCAACAGGAGGGATCTGTAGATATGAGATTTATAAAGGTGTTTCATGCAAACATGGAAATGAAAGAGTCCAAAATCCAAAGGGTAGGCTGTGAAGCTGGTGGTTCAGATGAAAGTTCTGGAAGAACTCCATAGGAAAGGCTCACTGGCTGAAGAAGCAGTGAAAAAGTCTCTCTGCTTCTTTAAAAACCACCAGTTGATTAGATTATCTAATTGTGGAAGACGTGCCTGAGCTGATTACAGATGTAATCAATCACAGATACAATCAAATGATTGATGATTTAATACACCAGCTTTCTGAATTATCAACCAGTCATGAAATATCCTTGCAGCAACTGTCAAGCCTGTGCTTGCCTGACCAGACAACTGGGCATAATCACTTCACGAAGTTGATACTAAAACCTAAACATCACATACAATATGTGACCTTTTGTGCTCAGAGTCTTTAACTTAGTGTTATGTTTTCAAAGTTCATCCATGTTGTAGCATGTACAGCACTTTATTCCCTTTTATGACTTTTATTTTCATTCCTTTTATTCCCTTCCATTACTTGAATATATCACTTCTAAAAATATTTCCTCAATTGATGGACATTTGGTTGCTTTCACCTTTTAGCAATTGTGATTAGTGCTTCTGTGAACATTCATGTACACGTTTTTATTTGCACATTTGTTTTCAATTATTTTGTGTATATACCCAGGAGTGAAATTGCTGGATAATAATTCTATTTTTAACTTATTGAACAAGCATATAATCATTTTCCACAATGACTGCAGAGTTTTGTATTCCCACCAACAATGTATGAGGTTTCCAATTTCTCCATATCTTTGCCAACACTTGCGTTTCTTACCCATTTTTATTTATATTTATTATAGCCATGCTAGTAGGTGATATTTCATTGTGTTTGAGCATCTTTCTATGTGCTTGTTGGCCATTGTATATATATATATTTTGGAGTACTGTCTATTCAAATGTTTTGTTCATTTTAAATTTGGGTTGTTTGCCTTTTTTTTAAGTTGCAAGAATTCTTTATTTTTTATGAAACTTAGATCCCTATCAGATATATGATTTGTAAGTATCTTCTACCTCTCTGTGAGTAATCTTTTCACTTTCTTGATAGTGTCCTTTGATGGACAAATGTTTTTTTTTATTTTGACGAGGTCCAATTTAATTATTTTTGTTGTTGCTATTTGTGCATTTGGCATATATCTGAGAAACCACTACCAAAGTCAAGGTGTGAAGAGCAATCAGATGACTTTCAACATGCTTTTTAACCTTGTTTTTCCTCTTCCATCCTGTTTACATTTTTTCAAAGCATAATTATGACACCAAAAAAGAGTAACATTGAGGCGGAAAACCCACAGGCCAGGGCTGGATAATAGTATTGACCTAGAACCTCAGGTAGGGTGATCTGATCAATGGTATGTTTTATCTTTTCCAGAGGACATTCAGATCACATAATAATTGGCCCCTTTTTAAATATCTGTGGTCATCTTCTTTTGCCATTATATCATTTTGTTATGCTACCTTTCATTCTGCCTCAAGTAAGTAAGAGTAAGAATATAATTTTCTTCCTGGTCTTTTTATTTTCTGCCTTTTCCACTTGTTCTTAATCATGAAGAAGACCAAGAGATCTCCTTGGCTGCCTATTGCCAGCCTCTTCCTTTTTCATCCCTGAGTTTCATCCCAGTCCTACACGAATCAAAAATGCTTTTCAAGTCCATGAGCTCACCACCATCATGGCCGTATTCCAAGGAGAAAGGGGATCTCTAAATCTCAGAGATGTAAAAGATTATAGATCCGAATGGCCATCCAAAAACTAAACAATTAAGAGCAGTTGCTTTTCATTCATTCATTTTCATTCTTTCTTTCTTTTCTTTCATTCATTCATTTTCCCTCTGATTACCTTTAATTAGTATCTGGAGGTGCTTAATTGGTTTATATCTTGATTTTGATCCCCTTCAATCTGTTTTTGTTAGCAGATATGTCTTTTCCAAATAGAACTTGTCATTCATATCCAAAATATGCCATCCACGTTCCCCATGTCTTTTTGTTTTGTTTTTCTCCCCATGTCTTTCGATGAAAAAAAGCCCAATGGCTACCTTCTTAACATGACCTAGAAGACTGGATAAGCTATCCGCTCATTCTTGTGTTCCAAAATATATTTATATTAGAAAATTTTATCATATTATATACCCTTTGATGGGGTTAGGTTCCAGAGGAGAAGCATTCTCTTTGTTATTATTATCCACATCTGCAAAATTGGTATTTTATTCTACAGCCAACTCACCCACAAGTTTCTTAAAAAAATCAAATACATTTTTTGTTCTTCTAAATGAAGAACATCTCAAAGGCTATAGATATTAATATAATAGTAACATGATAATACAACGTATTGTTCCAGGAATATTAACTAAAAATTAATTGACTCATAGTTAAAAGATGCCTTGTATCTGTTTCCCAAACCACTTATTATCAAAATATAATTTATATGCTATTTTGAGCATAAATATGATTTCCTCTCAGGTATCATCTCAAACCAATTATGTTACATTGAAATTCTGGCTGAAGCACTTTATTGGGAATGATTATGGGAGTAATTTATTTAGGAATGACTATCATGGGTCCAGAGGAGTGGCAGTTTAAGTATTTATTATCTGTAGCTTCTCTAAGTTCTTTGAAATTAGAAAGCCTTCCTTGTTTAGTTGTCTCATCATCGAAAGACTGGCACAGTATAGGTGTTAAGTGGTCAGTAAATTTCATGGAAGTAATTAGTAAACGAACAATCAAATGAATGAATGAATAGCATGCTAAATCAAGAAGAATACCTTCTTTGGTTATGGATAAAATTAACAAGCAAATTAAGTACGTGGATCCTTGTAATCCAGTGGTTATCAAACTCTAGGACGTATCAGTGCCACCTGGAGGACTTGTTAAAACACAGATTGCTGGGCCCCAGGACCAGAGCATTTGATTCAATAGATTTTGAGTGTGTTCCAAGAATTTAAATTTCTAGCAAGTTCCCAGAGGATGCAACCAAGGCTGCTATTACTATTCTGGGACCAAAGTGTAAGAATCATTTATGTAACCTAAAGGTCCATAAGTAAAGATAGCAGGATACAAAAGGCCAAGATATTTCTTGGAGACACAGTTTCAATCTCTTTATCTTTTGACTCTGTTATCATCTGTGGTGAGCTCATGTTCAAGCAAGCGTCATCACCAGTACATCTTAGTCCATGTAGCATTTGCAGCAATACATTTCAGAGAATGAAGTCCACCTTCTTCATGGTTTCAGCAAGATTCCAGGGCTGATTATGATTCGTCCTGCTTAGGTTACATGCCCAACTTGTGATGGATAACTCCATCAAATGAAAGAGGGGCAGCACTTAAAGGAAATTGAATGCTGTTGGAGAAAAAAGTACTATACTCACGGCCAGCCTGTTTGAAAATAATCACTTCCAAGGCCAGTGTGGGGCAATGACCTTACCTCACTGTGTCACCACAGAGCAATAAAAACAGAACCAAAGTCTCCTCTCTCCCAGCCCAGAACACCACTTCCCATTTACCTCCACTTCTTCCCATTCTTCTTTAACAAGAGAGTTTCCAGCTCTTCCAACAACAAAAAAATTCATAAGAGGATCTGAATCATCAGGAACATATTCATTAGAAACACTTGGAATGATTTTAGTCAAATGAAAATATGAAATATACAAATTCTGTTTGACTTCCTAGAACCAGGATGATTGAGATAAATCTTGCCAAAGTGGTCAATAGAAAAAACAAAAGTGCTTTGCTTCATTTTAGGAAGATGTGAAAGCTCAACAAGAACATTTGTATTTTATAGGCTTAAGGTTACTTTTGAGGAAATAAGAGTTAACTACATCGACATAATTATTGCAGAGAACTCTACCATATATCTCTGGATGGGTGTTACATGTCCCCTTCCCTATAATTATCCATGCCATGACAATAGTGAACAATATCATAGACACATCCATGAAAGTGCAATTCTCTGCCTAATTAAAATGGGTACAATAATGTTCATGCCTTTGGGTCCCTTCCTTAAAGATATCTTTAGTCCCTTTATGCAGATAGACATGTGAAGGAATGCACGGATTGTTAATGTAATACCTTCATCAAAATCCCTTCAATTCCTGAAGGTTTCAAGTTCTCTCCCTTCCCTGAAGGATTCCAGGTTTCATGGGTTTTCTCTGCATGTCTTTCCTGCTGCTGAGTCCGTTTTCCTTGCTGTCCCTTGATGCTTTCCCCCCTCCTCAGCTGCTCTTTGTACTACTTCCTTTCAGAACAACTTGTATCTCCTCAGGTGCATGCCAGTAGTTTATCACTTATGAGGAGGTACTGCTTGCACTGGACAATCTTGAAATTAGAGGGGACTCCATGGGTAAAACATTAGAAAGCATCTCGTGAGGAGGTTTGTCTGATTGTTGGCTTTCTCACCAGAGGGCAAATTCCGAATCCTGCAGCTTTCTTATATGGCCCACCTCTTTCAGCCAACCTGCCCAAGATTGTGGGAGCTTTCACTTCTCATTGGTTTCAAACACCATGTCCACCTCAGCTTTCATCTCAGATTCCTAAAATTTCCACAGAGGAATAATAAATAGAAAAACGCCTGTATTGAAGGCAATATTTTTCAGAGGCTGGATTAATCCCTACACATATATAATCCCCTCTCATCTTCCCAACAAATGTAATGTGGTGGTACCTTAGTATACTAGGGTTGACATAACATAGTAACATAAACTGAATGGCTTAAAACAACAGAAACTTATAGTCCCGTAATTCTGGCAGCTAGAGTTCAAGATCAAGGTGTCCGCATAGCCTCTCTCCATCTGAAACCTGTAGGGGAGAATCTGCCCTTACCTATTCCGGCCTCTCGTGTTTGCTAACAGCCCTTAGTATTCTGGGGTCTGTGCATGCATCTCGCTGCCTCCTCTGTTTTTGCGTGGCCTTCTCCTGGGTATCTATGTCTCCTCTCCCCTTCTTAGCAGAAGACCAGTCATCTTGCCTTCAGGTCCACCATAATCCAGTTTGGCCTCATTTTAACTAAACACATCTTCGAAGACCTTAACTTCAGAGGAGGTCACACTCATAGGACCCTAGAATAGGACCTAAATATGTCTATTTAGGACACACAGTTCAATCCATAGCAGGTTTTTATCATTATGAGGAAAAGGAAATCAACTGTCCAAGGTCACAGAAGAACTAAGGAGAGGTATGAAGTGCCAAAGCCACACAGTCTGTATCTGAGTCTATATCTTTCACAATTGCATTCTGCTACAAAAAAAGTTTTGGTGACTAGAGTGATTAGGGTAGGCTACGCTGCTGTAACAAATATCCCCAAATATGTATAATGATTAAAACACATCAGCCTCTTTATTGTCATGTAACTAAGGCTCTCCATGTAGATGGGATGTTCTCCTCCCTTCAATGTTTAAGGATCCAGGTCCCTTCATCTTCTTCCAGGGCTTATCATCACTGGCATCCAATCAGCAGAAGAGAAGGAACATGAAGGAGCACATGTCAGATATTTAATAGGCCAGGCAGAATCACTGCCATTTACATTCCACCATACAAATCTCGGGGTCTCAGCCACATCTAACCACAATGGAGGTTGAGAAAAGTAGTCTAGGTGGGGGCTGAGGAAGAAGAGGAGTAGCTAGTAGTTTCTATCACTGTGACCTCCTCTGAGATCTTGGATTTTTCCAAGAGGATAATAAAATATTCGATCCTACCAATAAAAATAATAATGCATGCCTACATACATAAACAAAAAATAAATAAAGTCTCGATGCTGGCAGCAACCAACTAGCTTAGTACATGACACACAGAGGTTGCTCAATTAATGAAGGAATCCCACCCTCTCTACCTATCTCAGAATCATTATTAGATCATTTATTATTTCCAAATTTGTTCCATTTTCGTTTTTAGTTTCCAAATAAATATGTTGATATTTGTGATTAGACAATGCATTCATGAGTGTCTAAAAAAGTGTAAATTCAGTTACAATCATAGAATATAATAGTCTTCATGTGACAAATTAGTCTCACTAAAACGCTACCCCACCCCTTTTTGTTTACTTCAAATACCCAAGGAATAAAAAGCACCCATTTGTGGGGGTGATTTGTTGTTTCATTAGGGAATCTGTTATATTGCAAAATGTAATAACAATTTGATTTATATGGTGCAATGTCAAGTAAATTTAGCACGCAATATGTAACACAGTTTTTTCTTTGTGTGGTGGCCTTTCTCTTTAAATAACTCTTCGTTTGCTGTAATAAGGGAATATTATGATTTCACAGGCACTGCCTAAGAAAGAAATTTAATTAACATGAGTAATTTCAAAACTCATTTAAAATCTTGCAGAGAAATAGTTTATGGACAGTTAAGGTAGTAAATTATTGATTGGCTAATCAAATTCTCAATTACTGACTAACCAATAATTTGCCATCTCTACAATAACAGATATACTCTGAATACAACTGCTGAGGTTAACTGACTCCCGTAGCATCCATCACACTCTCTAATAATTTAGGAATTTCTTAAGTCTCTGCCTTTCGTTTCTATTCACAGCCCCGGGTAATAAGTTTGTGGTCACCACCACACCCATCCTAGGTCAAGCTCCTTTCCATGATGTGTAACATAACTGGTATCACAACAAGATATCAACAACAGTTGCAAATACTCTGAGACTAATGATCAAAAAGGGAGGCAATTTTCCTTTCCTAATCCCAATCACATGTCTGGGATGACAGCCTTCCTGTTTATTTAGTTCTTCTACACTGGGCTCGTGGAATTTCAGGCTCAGATTATGGGGAACTACTTTCCAGCTGACTAATCAAGTCTGGCATTAGCCTATTCCTTTTACTGCCACTGTCCGAAGTGCATAGAGTTATAACTTCTATCTTACGATGGATGGTATACTCAGATTTAAAAAAAAGAAGATCCAAGAAAAGAATAAAAGAGCAACAATGCAAGTACATGCTTTAGAAAGCTATTTATGATAATTCCACCCTTTTAACCTAAGTGGTAGTTCATCCAAGCTCTACACTTATTGACTCAACAAATATCTATTCATTACATGGCATTTTAAATGGCATTTCTCTTCAGAGAGTTTAATGCAGGGGATAAAGGCAAGCAGATAGGCAACTTTAATAAAAAAGGATAAATCTTTTGATAGGTTAGTAGAGGGAGATAGCACAAAAAGGGGGAGGTAAATTTTGGTGAATGAGCTTAACTGTTGGAACCCATTTACCATACCATGGAAGCTCAAGTAAAGTACATAGCACTACTGTATGTTAAGCCTAGCCGAAGAGTGTTATTAGCACCAAATCATTAAAATGTTAATGGTCTCATTAAATCCAAATTAGGAATATCAATAAATAGACAGCCTTTCCAAGGACAAATTCTCACAATATTACTTCTTCTAAATCAATTAATAGTGGATATTGTAAAGTCATATATTAAAAGGAAAGCGATTTAAGGTCTGAGAATAAATTTGTTATGATACGGCGTATACATGATTTATGTAAATTCAAGCATCTTGAGGAAAACACTGAGAAACCTGCTGTATCATCACTGTTTGAGCTAGGAATTTCCTGTTAGAAATCTTGGACTTCGGTGAAGAGAATTCTGTTATTTTGCCTCTTGCGAATAGCTGTGTCTAAGCAAGAGGGTTAACGGTATGAAAAAAGTTTGTCAGTTTCAAATCACAACCAAGTGCTTTGGATTACAATGGCACAAATTTAGGTGGATCACCTCTATTAAGGGTAAGGCAGGACTCTATAAATAGGAACTGGCTTCTTTTTCAGAGGATATGTGGTAGATCCCCGAGTGATTCCTGAGATCAGTAGGGGGCATCTCTTTGTAGCAGCAGTAGAAGATGCTGAAGCTTTTGGCAAGAGTTTGTCATGCAAGTATCAGAAAGCTTAATTTGCATTTAAAAATCTGCATCATTTACTGATAACAATATACATACCTTATGCGATATAATGATATACGCACATATACGTGCCATGATCATAGTACTTATAAAAATCTGTACCGAGTGATTATCATGTGTCGAGTACTACACAAAGCTCTCTACATGAATTAGCTCATTTAATTCTACATCCGTCTACATTGCTGGATTTCAAACTGTTTTTTACCTCGGTGCATGTTACATGCTACCAAGAAAGTACACGTGCACGCAGATCTATTTCTTCTATTATATTCTACTGTGGCTGGAAGAATGTTAATCTTAACCTTCTAAATTATTCCATAATCCACTCATGGGCTTGGAGTCACTGGAAAACATTATATTGCTGAAAATACTAGTATTGTCTCCATAGTACAGAATTAACAGTTATAATCATTTTTTTTAATTTTCAAAAGTAATGATCTCTTTAATGTATTGTGATCATTTCTCACATCAATGTTATAGTTAACGTAATACAGCATATGGTGTCTGTATTATATATGTCTCCATATACATGCATATATAAATCTCATTTAAAGTTTGCCTAGTTTAAGTGGGATTAGCAGTTAGTAAAAAATATTATAACAGATAATGCTTATTGAACTCTTACAAAATGCATGTTTCATGTTTAAACAGACTGTGTGAGTGTATATGCAGCAAACACAGTGTGATAAACATCACTGTGAAATTTCTTTGCATATCCGTTATACTTTCTTTAAATATATCAATTATGATGATATCTCCTAGTACATAGAATACCAATAACAATTACCAGATATAATAATGGAAATGGTTATTCCTAATATAATGTGAATAATTGTAAGTGGAATATGTGGAACAAAGTGTATAAACTATTTGAAATCTAAAACTATTTAAATTTTTTATTTGAATGGCAATATTACTAAATATTACCAATTTATATTCAACCAGTTATCTAGGGAAAGGTCCTAAACACAACAATGAAATCTTATGTTTTAAAATACCTATTAGGTGAAAATATACGTACATTATTTATTTTGCATTTTTGAATTTTTATAGGCCATATCTTATGTATTTCTTCTTTTACTGATCACCTGCATCATATTTTCCCATTTTGTATTATAGTGATGATTGTTTTTTTTAAATAATAATACAGTGATATCTTAGTATAGATTCATGGGAATTCATTGTATGTGTATATATTTACTATATGCACACCAACACCAGCACACACACACACACATATGATTTCACCAAAATTAAAGACTTTTAATTTTGGTTCTCTCAAAATAGCTGTTGTTAAATGAAAAGACAAGACACAGACTCTGAGATAGTTTTTGCAAAGCATACAACTAATGGAGAAAGTTTTTCCAGGTTATATAAATAGAGGAGAAGAGAAAAATAGAATGAGATAGAAAAATATGTGAAAAATTAGCGGTCAAATTGTCTCCATATATCATTATAAACAGCAACCCACAGATCCAGAATGCTCAGTGAACTCCAGGCAGAGCAAATACAAAAAGTTATTACAGTTGGGTATTTGATTGCTGTTTTAGTTTGCTAAAGCTGCCAGAATGCAACATACCAAGAGATGGATCGGCTTTCAATAAGGGGGTTTATTTAGCTAAAAATTTATAGTTCTTCAGAGGAAAGGCAGCTAGCTTTCATCTCGGGCTCTCTGTTACATGGAAGTCACGTCTCTTGGTCTTCTTTCCTGGCTTCTGGGTTCCATCAGCCTTCCCTGATTCAATTCCTTTCTGCATCTCCACACTTCCGGGCTGAGCTGTGAGTGCTAATATGAGGTATGCTGAGCTGCTGAGCTCTGTTCTGACCTCTCTCTTTTAAGCCTCCAGGTAATTAAATTAAGCCTCACTCATTGTGGAAGCTTCTCCCCCTACCTGACTGTAGATGTCATCAGCCATAGATGAATTTCACATATTGATGACTTAAGTCCACAACAACAGAACAATGGGGCATCATCACCTGGCCAGTTTGACACCTGTGGCAGCTCACACGAGCCAATGGTTGAATTTTCAGAAATTTTGTGAGCTTCTCGATATCGCAAAATAGACCCATGAAATTAGTCTATGTTGTAGATGCTGCTCTCTGACATCAATAGCTATCACTGTTCTCTTCCATGGTTAAGGTCTTTGCCATTTTCCTTGACATTTACAAAGAGTTTCTAGAGTTCATTCCCCATGTTGCTAATTTAATTTTCTGGAATTTAATTCTGGCTTCTTAAAATTTTCCATGTAATTTTAAATATTGCTATTTTCTCACCCCTTTCATCACCATAGGTCTGTTTGGTCCATTTTCTTTTATTTTCCCTTTTAAATTTTCTTGGATTTTTAAATCATTATTATTTTTTTAATAGCACAACATTTTCTGGATTTTAAAAATAGTACAATGTACATGCCATCCTAAATTTACAAGTTTTCCATGACAACTGATTTCAAAATGCCTCTGTCCTCTGACATGTTCTCTTCCTCTTTTAGATCAGAGTGCGTTTCTATTTTATATGAGTTGAAATTGCTAAATTGCAATGCAAACTATTTTTGGCAATTGCACTCAATCCTAAAATGTTCATATTTCCCCAACACTGAATATTTTCAGATTTTTAAAACCTTTGCCCATAATAACATGAGATAGTATTTTAATTTACATTTTCCTAATTGCAGAAAAACTGAGCATCTTTTTGTATTATGGAGGTCATTTGTGTGAATTGTGAATTGCCCATTCTGTCTTTGCCCAGTTTTCTATTGATTGTGGGCTTTTTCTTAATTTGTAATTTTACATATCCTGAAGGTTTTGTGTCATGTGTGAGTACATCTGTTAGGGTTCAATCAGAGAAGCAAAGTCAGTAGAAAATGAAAAGGTGATGAAAGAGAGAGAGAGAGAGAAAGGGGGTGGGGCAGACATTTACTACAATGAATTGATTAATACAATTGCGGAGACTGCTAAGCAGTCTTCCTAAGGCTGTCTCTGTGTTTAATGTTGAAACACAAAATCCACAGGCAGGTAGCAGCCAGGAAGGGAGAGAACAGGCTGAGCCCACGAGAATATGTTGGGGCCTGAAGTCCAAACAGTGAAGAAGGAAAGATCCAATGGTCAAGGAGAACAACTCCAGCTCAATCGTTCTTCTTCCTAACTAGATAAATAAGTAGATCGGCAAAAATAAGGGGAAGTATGGAGGTCCCAGAATGTGGACACACAGTTTTACAGTTTTCCTTCCCCTTTGCTTCCTGGAGTCTCTGAAAATTAAGGGGGACCCAGCTAGCCCCTTTAGAAAGGACTTTCACCTGATTAAGTCAGGCTCACCCAGGATGTGCTCTTTTTGATTCACTCAAAATCCAGTGATTCTGAATTATAGACCAGATTTTGCCGAATCAAATTGCACACAATTTTAAGTGGCCATTATTTTGAAGTCCCAGTTTACATTCCCACCAATGGAGTTTGAAATTGTTCTTTTCCCTACACTGTCTCCTACACTGTGTTTTGTCATTTCTATTTTTCGCATCTGATTGGAAAAAAATGTTCTCTCATATTTGAATTTTTTATTAATAGTAAAGTTGAACATTTTCTCATGTGCTTAATAGCTATTTGTATTTCTTTTATAAATTGTGTGGTTTGTTCTTTGCCCATTATCTATTAAAGAGTTACTGTTTATATGCTTTCATTTAAAAAAAAATCAATGGATAATGAATTTTAACTACATCTGCAAAATCTCCTTATAATAGTGTCTAGACTAGTGGTCGATTGAACACCTGGGAAAAGGTGCTATAAAATGGCTGCTGCCTCCTCCCACTGGAGAATCTTCCTTGTAGCCCATCCTAACAAAAACCCTATCAGAAAAGGAATTCTTAAATAGTTCAGCCAAGTCAAGTTGAAACATCAGAAAGCTGTCACAATGAGAGAAAGATCATCTTTCAGTCTTATATTCTTACAATGTTTGCAGTGACTTCTTTGAAGAGAAAATTTATATTTTAATATTTAAGATTTATAAAGGTGTCTCAGACCACTGTGGGAATGGAAGAGTTCAAAATCCATAGGGCAGGCTGTGAAGCTGGCAGCTACAATGTAGAGTCTGGACGAACTTCACAGGAGAAGCTTGCTGGCTGCAGAAGCAGTGCAAGAGTCTCTCTTCTTCTTTAATAGTCTTTGGCTGACTGGATTGTTTCATTTGTGGGAGACATGCCCTAGATGTAATCAGCCAATCAGCTGCAATCAACTGGCTGATTATTTAATAAACTAGCCTTCGGATTTATCAACCAGCCACAAAATATTCTTGCACCAACAGTCAAGCCAGTGCTTGCTGACCAGACAACTTAGCACATCACCTGGCCAAGTTGACACCAGAACCTAACCATTAGAAGGCCTTATTTATTTTTTGTTACATTTTCTTGCAGTCTTTGTGTGTTTCGCTTTCCTCAACATTCCTGTTAGTATTTTTTTTTCTGATTTTCACATTAGAGGATTTCATCAAATATATCTTGATCCTTGCACTATCATGAGTATTTGAGAATGGGGTTACCAATATGTTGATTGTTATCTGTATGTGTGTGCAAAGGAAGGTTGTAAACTGGGGGGACTGAGTGAAAGGTGAGAAGAAAGGGACCCAGCATTGTTATTGTCAGGGCTTCGTCAGTATCCAGAGGTCTTTGAAGAATTGTCTTAGTCTAGCTGGAACTAATAAACTTGGATGCCAGAGTGCTGGGAACTGATTATGGGAAGCCAGTAGGCAATTACCTTCCATTTTCAATATGGCACTGGTATTCTCAAATCCAAAAGATTCCTGCTGCAACCTGTCCTAATAATAATATTCCAATCTTCTCCTAAGGGGAAGTGCAGTCAAATAGTTGCAGAAAATGAAAAGGAGATATCCATGTGTGTTTAAGGTTGCTAACGCTGTTGAAATACAGATACCCTGAAATGGGTCTGCTTTTAACAAGGTGAATTTATTAGCTTAGAAGCTCACAGTTTTGAGGCTGAGAAAAATGTTGAAATTAAGGCATCATCAGGCATTGCTTCCTTCTCATAAATGGGCTGCTGGCAATCGTGGGCTCCTCTGACACATGGTAAGGCAGTTGGCATTGTCCGTTGGCCTCTTCCTTCTTCTAGATTACCTTGCTTTCATCTTCTTGCTTCTGTGGGTTTCTCCTCTTTGTCTGAATTTCATCCACTTAAAAAGGACTCCAGTAAGAGGATTGAGATTCACCCTGAATGAGGTGACTCACATCTTAAGTTAAAACCCCACTCACCAAAACATCTTACTTACAATGGATTTACGCCCCCAGGAATGGATTATCTTTAAGAACATGATTTTCTGGAGTCCATACACTGTCAAACCACCACAATGCGGAAGTGCTTCTCGCATGATTTTTATGTAGTCTTTTTTTTTTCTTAACACTCATTCAGATGGACAGTGTCTCTCATTCTTAGCTCTTTTATTTTACCAATTTGATACTACAAAAAACCCATTAAAACCCTTCAAATTTACCAATTTATTTTATTTATTACTTTCTTTATCATGGTTTCTTTGATATCTTTTTTCTTTCTGAAGTCAATCTTATTCATATTGTACCCATCCTTTATTAATTTTTTCTTACTGATAGTTACTGGTGATAAATTCATAGTCTTAGGTTCTCTGAAATGTCAAAATATTTTTGCAAATATTTGGATAGTCGTAAAGCCTGGGTATTTTCCGTCAAGGCTTTTAGATTCATAGTCTATTAGCTTCTGAATTTTCTTGCTGCTAATATGAAAAGTTCTTTTAGTTCAGTATTTTGTTTGTGTGTTTATTCTTTATTCTTGGTATACTATAACTTAATTAAAATGCATATTGCTGCGTATTTGTTTGTGATTACACTCCGTTACTTGGAATGAATTTTCACTCTATGAAACAGTGTATTATTTTCCGCCTCCTGGATGATATTCAGTTATTAGTTACTGAATGTAGTAACTATTCTTCAAATGTGTATTTATCATTACGTGACCCTGTAATGTGCTGTAGTTCTCACTGATCTCTTCCCACTCACTAATGTGTCTTTCAGCTGGACCTGGTCAAAATGTATTACAAATACTGATTTTTAGATTTCAATAACTAAATTTTTTTAGTTCTCAGCTTTTTTTTTTTTTCAAATAGGTAGGCACCAGGAATCAAACCCGGGTCTCTGGCATGACGGGCGAGAACTCTGCCTACTGAGCCACCGTGGCCCCCCCAAGTTCCCAGTTTTTTATTGATTCTTTTCTGTATGCCTGTTATTTTCTAATTCCTGTCAAATTTTCTTATAGTTACTGATATAGTTATATAGTTATATATCTTAATGAATGCAATGCATTGTTTATTTGTTTAAATATTTTAATGTCTATATATTTTCAAGTTTTTATCAACTCTTGCATTAAAGTGTTTCAAGCACAGTGAATTCATAATCTGGATTCTGATTTTGAAGCTGATTTGCTTAGCATTAGATTTTATCGCATAGTCTGGGATTTTTGTCTGAAGGGTTATTTTGAAGAGAAAACGTGATTATTGTTGCAGTTGTAGGTGGCAGTGGTAAATGAACTCTATTTTCAACTCTCCTTTTGCAGTTTTGCAGTAACCTAGCTACAGATCAGTCAGTCAATATTCAATCAGTCCACATGAAATCCTATCACGCTTCACACATTGCTGTAGAATCATGGGCTACACAAACGAAAATGCAGATAATCTCTGTATTGTGGAATGAGGGAGGCAGACAATGAACAACAAACATAGAAAAGAGTTAATTCTTATAAACGCTAGAGGTATCACATGTTAGGTAGATGAAGAGAATCACAGGTCCTTTCTCATTCCAGTAGGCAGTTTCTTTTAGTCCTGGTCTTATTTTTTTTTCTAGGAATGTCTATCTCCTTAGATCTGTTGGCTCTCAGATGTACCAGCTGGTTGAGTTTAGCAGTGGTTTTTCATTTATCTTATACTTGGCAAGACTTTTCCTTCTCTAATATATGCAATATTAGTTTATTTTTCCTTCAGGTGCCCATAAGGCTTGATTGGTTTCATTCAGCCCTTAATCTATTTGGACGTTATTTGTGGTGTTAATTTAGGAGTTAGACATCTATCTGTTTGATTTTTCAAATGGAAAGCCATGGATTTGAAATATGTGTGAATGTGAGTGTGTTTATTCAATGTATAGGAAATCTTATATGCGTGTAGGTGTGTGCTTACATACATTATTAATTGTTATAGTTTCACTCTCAGCAGATTTCATCAAGAAATGGCATGATGACAACTGGCCACATGTTTGGCAAAAGTAAAGTTATTAAACAATTTCACACCTTACTGTGAAATGCAAATTAAAATAATAATGAAATACCTTTTACTATCACTCAGTCTCTGCTGGAGTGAATATAAATGTGCATAAACTATCTGCAGGGTAATCCAGCAATGGGCATCCAAAGCCTTAACAATATGTATAAACAATGATTCTAAAATTCAATTACTAGAAATTTTTCCTAAGGAGATAATTAAGCATATGGTAAAAAAATTTAGCATAATTAACCAAAAGTCTGTTTGTTTTACAATTGTTTGTAGTATTGAACAATTTGAGACGACCAAATTTGTCAACAACTGAGAATTGATTTAAGTGTAGTAATACTCATATAATGGAAAGCTACTGTGCCATTAAAATGTCATGAAGAGATGATTATGCCATGTAATATATCATGTAATGTATATACCCAAAATATCATGTGAGATGATTGTTTTGTTTAAAATATAATATAATATATACATGAAATGTCATGTAAGATATGAGTATTTCAATACTCACACTGAAAAATGTTTACAGCTTTTACACAAAAAAATACAACTTAAATAGGTATGTGATTAAAAGAAATAGATTATTGTATTGCTTATCAGAGTTGTATAAATTTAGGGAAATTTAGGGAAACAAAAGGGGTGGCTAATTATAGCAAGAGCTACTATCAGCTCTGCTATCAGCTCAGGTGAGTCTGATGTATCCCCAACCGAGCTGCTGTATAGGAGCTGGAGAAAAAAGTAAGGCTATAGGGAGAAGATGTACAGGAGAGACGGCTGATGGGAGAAAGATGAGATGGAGGAGGAAAAATGGAAAGAAAAATTAAAAATGTCTACTATCTTTTCTGCTCTCTAATGTCCCTGCTGAAATCTTAAGAAAGTTACAGGAAGGCTGACCTCATTCACGCAAGCCTTTTTTGGGTTGGATTGCTCTTTATTTGACTAAAACTCTGGGCTCAGCCTGATTCTGAGGTGCCCATTTTTATTTGTTTCATATTAAAATATTTAGCAAAATTAATAAATAAAATGTGAATTGTAATACATGATCGAATTCTACTCTTTCATTCTTACAATATTTTCTTGTATTTTTTTAAAGACACTAATAAATAACAAGCTGTATTATCCTCCCACCCCTCATTTTATCTGTGTCCTTATCTTTAAATAGAATGCTCTGAACTGCTTTTCTTGATGTCATGCAGGTACATACTGGAATATCTGGCATGTGTCAAGCCTTAAATCATGGTGCTGGTATTACTACCTTTAATGGCTCTTACTGAAAGGTACAGGTTTCTATTTCTATTTCTATTATTAGCCCCAGTATCTTACTGTTTTATCTAACATTGCATTAATAATTCATAACGATAGAGATATCCAACCATTCCCCCCCCCCGGTTCTCTTATTACACATCTATGGTTTTAATTCATTTGAATTTTAAAATTATTAACTTTTTAATTCCAAGGATAATCCTTTGAGTTTGTGCACATTGGTGTTAGGTTTGGGTTTTTTTTTTGCTAAAGTTTCAAATTTTCTATTCACAGAGGAAATATTCACATGTCCGTGGCTTTACTGCATCTTAACTTTACATCCATTCTATTAACTCATTCAAACCTCATAAAATCCCATGTGATAGATAGTATTAAACAAGGAATTTACGGATGAGGAAACTAAGGCACAAAGAGGTGAAGTAACTTGTTGAAGGTCACAGAGCAGAAAAATGGCAGAGCTGAGATTTGACAATTTGGCTACCTAAGTTTTCTTTTATCTAATATGCTAAGTTAATTTATATTTTCATGACCCTGACTTACTAACTCAGTGAATTTGTTCCTTTGTTTTTTTCTTCTTCCATGATACCTGTTTCTGAAATATTTCAGTATATATTTAGTTTATATTATGGCTGTTAGAGTTTATTTCACTTACTTTATTTTCTAGATAGCCATTTCTGCAACATAGATTAGGAAATGATTATTTCCATACTTAACTTGTTTCTAGACATTGAATCCATTTATTAAACCTAAGTGTCTCTCTATATTTTTCTAGCATATAACCATATCATGGCTAATTTATTGGTCATGTTTTCATCCAATGAATTTCATAATGAACTTGTTGCTTATAGCTATGTTTCTTTTTCATCTAATTTATTAAGCAGTGCTTGAATAATATTAAAGGTCAATACTGATTTTGAAAATTTATTTTTTACTAGTTTAAGGGGAGTTCATTGGTTTCTTTTCCCAATTTTAACATAAAATATACTATCAATTATTCATTTGGAGAAACAACAAACCTTTATTTTGTTGGTGTTATCTTACATTTTGTATTCAATTTTTTGAAATTTTATCTTTCTTTGTGATATTCTTCTTAAATATTAAGTGTAACCACATCTTCATAAATGACTTTTTTTGTAAACTTTTTGTATTATTTTAAAAGTTAAGGTGAATACAAATAAATTCGGGAATATTTGACCACAATGAATACATAATTTCCATATTTATAATTTAAGTACTATGCATGTTTTTATTATGACAAAATCTTTGTGTCCCCCACTCTTTTTTCAAAACAGCAATTAAAATTAACAGCACTGAAAAGTAGTCTATAGTTATATTTAATAATACAACTACAATAATGTGCTTTCATCAGTTATGTCAAATGTACCACATCAATGTAGGGGGGAGGGTGTATGGGGATCCTGTATTTAATGTATGATTATTCTGTAAACCCACAGATTCTCTAATTAGAAAAAAATAAATAAAAGATTGCACACTACACATTACTTTCCAGTGGTTAATAGACTTTTTAAAGCAAATGTTTGGTGTTGAAAACTGTCAAGGGCAATTTGCTGATCATAAATTAAACTTTAAAATGGCACATCAGAGTTTGGAGAGTGTAGTTATAGGTAAAAAAACAGTTATAGAAAAATCACCATAATGTAAAATAAGCTGTTTAAATGTTAAATAAATAGAACTAGGTGGTATGTTTTGAATAATTATCAACCTTCCAAATTAGACTGTTTTTCCTCTCATATGTTTAACATTAAGTTCAAGCAATCAAAGTAACGTTAAAATAAACCTTAGTATGATGATACATGAATCCTATGGTCCGCTTATTCTCTTCTCTTTGCAGGAAATAAAGTTCACAAGGCAGAATGTTAGTTCATCCAACACAGCCTAGGTTAATAGAGCAATCGACATTTTAAAGAATGAGACTGAGGGAACAATTGTCATACATGATAAAATAGTACTTAATATTTTCCTTGACAATATTCAGAATACGCAACAGCAACCTGGAACATCAAGTTCTGAGACTGAATTATATATGGGTCATGTGGAAGAAGTCTATAGAGGGAATATGGAATTAGACAGTAGAATCAGGAGAGCGAGAGAGAAAGAGAGAGAGAGAAGAGGAAAGGAGGGGAGGGGAGGAGATAAGAGAGAGAGAGAAGAGGAAGAAGGGAGAAAGGCCTGTGTATGTGGCTGGCCTTTGGGGTACATGAAACTCTCTAGTATCCTTCCAATAAATGTCCCATGTTTTGTTGAGGCTAGAGGGAGTGTGTTTTCATTACTTGGAGTGTGTTTTCGTTACTTGTAACTTAACAATCCGCTTTTCTACACAGACCCAGCAGAGAATCCTCAAGATCTCTAAAAGATAACTAGATTTCTCTTATTTAAAAACTTTTTTTGATGTCCATTATAGCTATGACCTTAGCTACACTCTGCAGGAAACTCTTTTATCTATGATTATTTTGAAGATATTTTCTTCGAGTATTCTACAGTTTTGTTGCCGTACACTGAGGACAGCTCCTATTTTCACTTGTCTTCTGAGGATTTGTGGGGATATTTTCATTCATAAAGACTTCTATTCAACTATTACATTCCCCTATTGTTTCTAAGATTAAACTTTACATCCTTTCACATATAAACCATCATTTCTATTTCAAGTTCATGAGCTTTTCCAGTTGGTTGCATTCTGGATAATGTATCCAGATCTTCTAATGCTCTAATTTATCTTCTTCTGTGTTTAATCTCTACAAAATACTCATTGAGTCTGTAACGTTCTTTTTCTGTTTGGACAGTTGTATGTTTCTTTGACAAACATGCCTTCCTCAACGTTGATAGTCTCTTGCTAACTAGCTATATACCCAATACTATCTTTCATTTTTAATTATATTTAATATCATTGAGCAGATAATATTTCTGCTGTAATTTGCTCATGATATGATTTCTCTTGGGTCTTGAAGTTGTTTGTGATTTTGGTTTTTTAAATTTGAGCTCATTTCCATTGACATTTCACTTAATGAAATTCAAAGGACTGGGTCAAAATTCTTCCCCTTAGTACAGGATTTATTTTGCTTTTTTTCAGATGCATTGGGTCACCACAATTTTGTGGTTAGCTCTCTTTCCCCCTTTACCAAAATCCATGCCTGGAGTAGTTGGTTTTGAGGTGTTTCATTCTGATAGGAGAATTCCAACTTGAACTTCCACTCTGCAGAGACCTGAAACTCATGTCTTCTGTCCTTCTGCACATGTTAAAGCCTGCTTTAGCCATTTGACTTCCTGACGTTACCAGGGCTCTTCACAACCTAAGTGTTATTTACCTTCCCAGATTCAGTGTTCCCAATCACTGAGGATTTTTTTATAAATGGCTACAGATATGGATACACAAATAGATATGGATATCGTCAAAAGAAATAAAATCAGCAAAATCAGTAGCTGCAGGTTTATTAAAAGAAAAACTGCCCGAGCAGGGACATCTCAAACTGGAGAGTTTGGGGTGAAGGTTTCTAAGTGGCAAGCGGTTACAATGCAGGTGACCATTTTATCATATTTAATGTTATAGATATAATATTTTTTCTATTTTAGAGAAAATGTTATATATTCTGCACTGAAAATATTTGTTCGGGTATTTACTTACCAATATTTCCTGAAACAGAAATATGAAGAGACAATTTTTTCCCCATTAAATAATCTGAGAATCTCTGTCAAAAAATCAGTTGGCCATGAATGAAAGAGTTTATTTCTGGACCTCAATTCTATTCTATTAGTCTATGTCATCTTTATGCTAGCACCACCCTGTTTTGCTCACTGTAGATCTGTAGTAAATTTCAAAATTCAGAAATGGGATTCATCCAACTTTGTTCTTCCTTTTCAAGATTCTTTTGTCTATTTGGGGCCCTTGCAATTCCATAAGAATTTGAGGAGCAGCTTTTCCATTTCTGCAAAGAAAAAAAAAAAAGCTGTCAGAATTCTGATAGCGACTGCATTGAATCTGTAGATTGCTTTGGGTAGTTTTATCATCTTGTACTATTAAGTTTTCCAATGCATGGTCACAGATGCCTTTCTATTTCTTTAGGTTTCTTCAGTTTATTTCAGCAATGTTTTGTAGTTTTCCATGTAAAAGTCTTTTATTGTCTTGGTTAAATTTATTCTAAGGTGATTTATTCATTTAGGTGTGATTGCAAATGGGATTGATTTCTTAATTTCCTTTTCAGACAGTTCATTGCTAGTGTATATAAATACAATATCATGCAATTTTTATCTCATCAGAATCAACTTCAGATTTATATTAACTTAATTCTAGGAAGTGTAGAAATGTAACTCCCATATAGCTCTGTTGGCTTTTCCTTCTTTTTTCATGTTCTGTGTTAACATACCAATTATTTCATTGGTAAATAAAGCCCATGTAGTAGTTAATACAAGTCAGCCTTCTAGAATAGAAAGTACAGTTGAAAGGAATGGACAGTAAATCTGAAGGGGCATAGGAAAGCTGTCCAACCCACCTGAAGGAGTTATTAGGCTGGAGGCATACACTGTGTCAGACACTAAAGGTCAATGAATGTATCACAGCAGTTGGGCATTAATTTAGCTTTCTTGAGTATCTGTTGCTTGGAAGATGGGTACAAGCTCTAAAAGCGGAGTTAAGGAGGAGACAATACATGATGAGCGAACAGCAGGAAAAGTCACAGAGACAAAATAAAGATATCAGATTATTTATTGTAGCTCTATCTGGGTAATTAGAACAGAGCAATTAGTGATAGCATTTAGGATAAAGCATCATTAGTATTTTTGTTTATTATTAAATGACTTATTGATGAAATAGGCTGTATGTCAGCTTTGGAACAATTTATCACATCCCATCTTTCCATTAACTTGCATTTTCAGGGCCTGAGCTTCAGCAAACGGAACCATTTGGGAGACATCCACTCTCTCGCCCTGACACCCCCACATTTATTTTATCCCCCTACCTATTATAAATGGTTTATTTGTAGGTCAACATCAGTAAAAAAGAAAAGAAAGAACAGAATAGGGTTTAATGGGACAGGAAGTAGAGACTGTGATCAGGGATCGAGGTAGGGGTGGGGAAATAATTTTTCAATCCAGGTCTTTGCAACACAGTAGTACTTGGGAAGGGATTTTTGTTTTGCCTCTTTCATAGTATTCATGAGATGACCCACTTCCTGAATAGGATGGAAGGCCCATTGTCCTGACTGCTGAGCTCACAAAGCAAAACAGATCTTGCATCTGTAAAATGAATACAGCAATCACAGATTATCTAGATTCCCTTTCAAAAGATAAATGTTAGGGGGAAAAAATTGTTTGTATGCACCAGGGTCATAGCTTAGCAAGAATGCACCAGGAGATGCTCAAGGTATGAAGATGTGGGTTTGTGTTCGTAAATACTTCACTTTACATGCAGCTGCTGCTCCAAAGCCAGGGAAGATTTTATGTTCTGCCAGATTTAATAAACGCTTCTCTCTAGTGTTTGTGGTCAGATGCAAAGCAGCAGTGACTTGCTGATCTGCTTTAGGGTTATTTTCTGTCATCTTCTCTCAGCTGCTAGAGTCTCCATTGGAAATAAGCCAAATATTCAGCATAAATTTCTTTGTAGGACAAAAGAGTTACAAAAGGCCTGGCCTGTTAGCAGAATACCTGTGATTATTTCCTTAAAGAAGCAACCCGGGATAGTTTTATGTTCTTCGTTAAGGGATTCAGCTGAGAGCCTGAAAAAATTTCCAGATAGTGCCCTGAGGATAGTGTTACATTTATTTTTCTGTGCATTTGCTCATATTCAAACATTCCTTATCTACCCAGACATTTAGAACACCTTTAAGTTCATACTGTTTCCCATTGGAAAGAACAAAGCGTGTTCATCCCTCCCAGCATTCTACGGCAAGAGTTACTTCTTATGTTTGTTTTTTTTAATCTGCAGATTTTTTTTGAGATATATTTGCATGCCATGCATTCCATCCAAAGTATACAATCAATGTCTTACAGTATCATTAGTTGTGGAATCATCATCACACTCAATTTTGGACCGTTTTCATTGCTCCAAAAAGAAAAATGTCTGATAGACACAAAAAAGAAAACTCAAAACACCCCATATCCCTTATTCCCCATTCGTTATTGACCCATAGTATTTGTGAGGTGCACCTGTTAATCTTGATGAAAGAATATTAGGTGTTACTGTCAAGTATAGTCCATAACTGGGAAAAGGTTATGGACATACCACTCTATTATTGACTCTTTGTACAAGTGTCATATGTTTGTACTCATTCATGCAAGAACTTAATTATATTTGTAGTGTTAATCAATGACATGCATGAATCTAAACAACTCTTTCAACCAAATTCACCTTCTAAATGGCACTATTATTTATAATCCCAATAACGACTTACCCTCACTTCTATACATCCCCAAACATTCAAATTCAACCTTTATTAGGTAACCACTCCCCTTTCTCTAGCTTCTGCCTATCTCTAGGTATCCTACACCCTATGTTTTAAGAATCTGAGTTTACATATTTTAGTTAGTTCCTATTCGTGATATCAGACCATATCTGTTGTTTTGTGTCTTGCTTGTTTCGCTCAGCTTTATGTCCTTAAGGTCCATCAATGTTGCATGATCCAGGACTCATTCCTTCTTTCTGTTGCATAATATTCCATTGCATGTTGTGCTGGTTTGAAAGGATTTATGCATACTAGGAAAGCCATGTTCTAATCTTAATCAGTCTTTTGGAAACAATGGTTTCTTCAGATCCCTATTCAGTACTATAAACTGGAAACTTGATTAGGTTATCTCCACGGAGCTGTAACTCAATTGTGGGTATTAGACTTGATTAGATGGAGATGTGTCTCCACCTATTCTATGTGGGTCTTGATTAGTTTACTGGAATCCTATAAAAGAGGAGAACAAAGAGAATGACGGGAGAACAAGGAGATTCTGAGAGAGCAGAGAATGCCTCAGAACCATGGCGTAGTACACCAGCCAGTGACCTTTGGGGATAAGGAAGGAAAAGGCCTCCTAGGGAGCTTCATGAAGCAGGAAGCTGAGAGAGGAAGCTAGCAGATTGTCATCAGGTTCACCATGCGCCTTTCCTGTTGAGAGAGAAACACTGAATACTGAACTCATCAGTCTTTCTTTCTTTTTTTTTAATTAAAAAAAATTTTTTTAAATACCTAAAAACACCAAACACAAACATTCGTAACTTTTGATCATTCTGTTCTACATATATAATCAGTAATTCACAATATCATCACATAGTTGCATAGTCATCAGCATGATCATTTCCTGGAACATTTGCATCTATTCAGAAAAAGAAATAAAAATAAAACAGAAAAAATTCATACATACCATTACCCCCCACCCCTCCCCCTCACCGATCACCAGCATTTCACTCTAAATTTATTTTAACATTTGTTCCCCCTATTATTCATCTTTATTCCATATGTTTTACTTGTCTGTTGATAAGGTAGATAAAAGGAGGATCAGACACAAGGTTTTCACAATCACATAGTCACACTGTGAAAGCTATGTCATTATACAATCATCTTCAAGAAACATGGTTACTGGAATACAGCTCTACATTTTCAGGCAGTTCTCTCCAGCCTCTCCACTACATCTTGATTAACAAGGTGATATCTATTAAATGTGTAAGAATAACCTCCAGGATAGCCTCTCAACTCTGTTTGGAATCTCCCAGCCGTTGATACTTAATTTGTCTCATTTCACTCTTCCCCCTTTTGGTTGAGAAAGTTTTCTGAATCTCTTGATGCTGAGTCTCAGCTCATTCCAGGATTTCTGTCCCACATTGCCAGGAAGGTCCACACATGTTGGAGTCATGTCCCACATAGACAGGGGAAGGGCAGTGAGCTTGCTTGTTGTGTTGGCTAAGAGAGAGAGGCCACATCTGAGCAACAAAAGAGGTTCTCTTGGGGGTGACTCTTAGACCTAATTTTAAGTAGGCTTGTCATCGGTCTTTCCTGAGTGAAGGTAACCTCTTGATAGTGCCTTGGTTTGGACATTTTTATAGACATGCTTTAATTTGGAAATTTTTCACAGCCTTAGAAATTTAAACTTGTTTTAGTAAATTCCCCTTTTTAAAAGCCATTCTGTTTCTGGTATATTGCATTCTGGAAGCTAGAAAACTTGAACATATGTATATAACACATTTTGTTTATCCATTCATGTGTTGATGAACTCTTAGATTGTTTCTATCTTCTAGCAATTGTGAGTAATGCTTCTATGAACATCAGTGTGCAAATGTCTGATTGTGTCCCTGCTTTCATATCTTCTGAGTATATACCAAGTAGTGGAATTGCCGGGACAAAAGGCAAGTCAATATTTAGTTTTCTGAGGAACTACCAAACTGCCATTCACGGTGGCTGTGCCATTTTACATTGAATAAGTGTTCCTATTTCTCCATATCTTCTCCAATACCTGCAGTTTCTTGTTTGTTTAATAGTGGCTATTATTAAAGATGTGAGATGATATCTCACTGTTGTTTTTATTTGCATTTCCCTAATAGCTAGCAAAGATGAGCATCTTTTCACCTGCTTTTTAGCTACTTTTATTTCCTCTCTAGAGAAATGTCTATTCATATCATTTTCCCATTTTATAATTGGGCTGTTTGCTATTTTATTGTTGAGTTGTAGAATTTTTTTATATATAATGAATATTAAAACCCTTACCAGATACATGATTTTCAAATATTCTCTCCCATTGAGTTGGCTTCCTTTTCATCCTTTTGACAAAGCCCTTTGAAGCAAAGAAGTTTTCAGCCTTGAGGATTTCCCACTTATTTTTTTTTTTCTTTTGTTGCCTGTGCTTTGGGTGTAAGGTCAAAGAAGAGACCATCTGTTACTAGGTCTATCACTACGTTGTTTCCCTATATTTTCTTCTAAGAGTTTTATGTTACCGGCCCTTATATTTAGGTCTTTGATCCACTTTGACTTAATTTTCATATAGGGTGTGAGGTAGAAGTCTTCTTTCATTCCTTCAGATATGGATATCCAGTTCTTCCAGCCTTATTTTTTTAAGAGCCCATTCTGTCCCAGTTCAGTGGATTTGGGGACCTGTCAAAATTCCATTTACCAGATACATGGGGGTCAATTTCTAAACTGACAATTCAATTCTATTGATCAATTTGTCCATCTTTGTGCTAGTACCATGCTGGGGCTTTATAATAAGATTTAATGTCGGGAAGTATAAGTCCTCCACCTCCTTCTTTTTCTAGGATTTTTTTTGGCTATTAAAGACCCCTTTCTATTCCAAATATATTTGATAATTTGCTTTTCATGTCTGAAAGTAGGTTGTTGGAACTTTGATTGGTATCACATTGAATCTCTGGATCAATTTGGGTACAACTGACATCTTAACAATATTTAGCCTTTCAGTCCTTGAACATATAATTTGTTTCAATGTACTTAGGCCTTCTTTGATTTCCTGTAGCAATGTTCTGTAGTTTTCTATGTATAGACTCTTCATATTCTTGGTTAAGTTTATTCCTAGCTACTTGATTCTTTTAGTGCTATCGTGAATGGAATTTTTTCTTAATTGCCGCCTTATTTAGGTCATCCTTAGTGTGTAGAAACACTAGTGATTTTTGAACATTAATCTTGTATCCTGAAACTTTGCTGCATTTGTTTATTGGGTCAAGTAGCTTTGTCATAGATTTCTTGGGATTTCCAAAATACAGGGTCATGTCACCTGTAAATAATGAGAGTTTTACTTCTTCCTTTCCAATTTAAAAGGCTTGTATTTCTTTTTCTTAGCTAATTCCCCCAGCTAGGACTTCTAGTACAATCTTGAATAACAGTGGTGACAGTAGGCATCCTTGTCTCATTCCTGATATTAAAGGGAATGTTTTCAGCCCCTCACCATTGAGTATAATGTTGGCTGTGGGTTTTGCATATATGATCTTTATCTTATTGAGGAAGTTTCCTTTAATTCCTATCTTTTGAAGTGCTTTTAGCTAGAAAAGATGCTAAATGTTGTCAGATGCTTTCTAAGCATCAATCGATATGATCATGTGACTTTTCCCTTTTGATTTGTTAATGCGATGTATTACACTAATTGATTTGCTGTGTTGAACCTCCCTTGTATGCCTGGAATGAACCCCACTTAGTAGTGGTATATAATTCTTTTAATGTGCCATTGAATTTCATTTGCAAGTATTTTGTTGAGGATTTTTGCATCTATATTCATTAGGGAGATTGACCTGTAGTTTTCCTTTCTTGTAGTGTCTTTATCAGGTTTTGGTATTAGAGTGATGTTTGCATCACAGAATGAGTGAAAATAATTTTCTTCATATTTTTTGGATAGTTTGAGCAGGGATGGTGTTGCTCAAACTTCTTGGTATGTTTGGCAAAATTCCCCCATGAAGCCATTTGGCCCTGGGCTTTTCTTTATTTGGAGATTTTTGATGACAGGGGCTTTTCTTTGTATGGAAGTTTTTGATGACAGATTGAATCTCTTTTGTTGTGATTGGATTGATGAGGTCCTCTATTTCTTCTCCAGTCAGTATAGGTTGTTCATGTGTTTCTAAGAAATTGTCCTTTTCATCTAAGTTGTCTAATTTATTCGCATATAATTGTTCATAGTATCCTTTAATTTTTTTTTTTTTTTATTTCTTTGGGGTCCACGGTAATGACCTTCATCTCATTTCTGACTTTATTTATTTGCATCTTCTCTCTTTTTGTCTTTGTCAGTCTAGCTAAGGGTTTGTCAGTCTTTGATTATCTCATAAAACCAATTTTTGCTTTTATTGACTTCTATTGGTTTTTGTTCTCCAATTCACTTATTTCTGCTTTAAACTTTGTTATCTTTTCTTCTATTTGTTTTACTGTTGTTTTGCTGCTTTTCCTTTAGATTCTTCAGCTGTTCAGTAAAGTCTTTGGTTTTAGTTCTTTCTTTCTTTTTAGTATAGGTGTTTAAGGCTATAAATTTCCCCCATGCACTGACTTCACTGCATTCCATAGGTTTTGATATGTTGTATTCACGTTTCCATTCATCTCCAGATATTTACTGATTCATCTTGCAATTTCTCTTTGACCCACTAATTGTTTAAGAATATGTTGTTTAACCTCCATATATTTGTGAAAATTCTGGTTCTTTGATGGTTATTGAGTTTCAGCTTTATTCCATTATGATCAGAGAAAATGCTTTGAATGATTTCAATTTTTTTCAAATCATTAAGACCCATTTTGTGCCTTAGCATATGGTCCATCCGGGGATATATAATCCATGAGCACTTGAGAAGACTGAATATCCTCCTCTTTTGGGGGTACAGTGATCTATATGTGTCTGGTAGGACTAATTCATTTATCATATACTTTAGGTTCTCTATTTCCTTAATGGTCCTCTGTCCTGTTGTTCTATATATTGAAAAGTGATGTGTTGAAGTATCTTACCATTAATGTAGAAAGGTCTATTGCTCCCTTCAATTTTGCCAGTGTTTATCTCATGTACTTTGGACCACACTGATTGGGTGCATAAACATTTATGACTGTTATTTCTTCTTGTTGAATTATCCTTTTTGTTTATATATAGTGTCCTTCCCTTGTCCCTTATGATATCTTAGCATTTAAAGTCTATTTTGCATGGTATTAATATAGCTACTCCAGCTTTCTTTTGGTTACTACTTGCATGGAATATCTTTTTCCATCTTTTCACATTCAACCTATTTATATCCTTGGATATAAGATGAGTCCTTGCAAACAGCATATAGAGGGATCATATTTTTTAATCCATTCTGCCAATCTGCATCTTTTGATTGGGGAATTTAGTCCATCGACAATCAAAGTTATTACTATAAAGGCAATTCTGGATTCACCAATTTTTTTCCTTTGGTTTTTGTCAGATTAATTTCTTCTCTCTCTTCTTATCCTTTAAGTTACCCTTATGGATACTGGTTCCTCTACCTTCCTCCAGAACTCTCTTTCCTATATATGTTTTTTTGTTTGTTTTGTTTTGTTTTTCAGCTGACACCCTTCCCTTTGTATTTCTCGCAGGGCAAATCGCTTGTTAACAAATTCTCTCAGCATTTCTTTTTATGTGGAAATTTTGAACTCTCCCTCACTTTTCAAGGACAGCTTTGCTGGATAAAGAATTCTGAGCTGGCGATTTTTCTCTTTCAGAATTTTAAATATAACATAACCCTGCTTTCTCACTTCCACAGTGCCCGATGAGTAGTCAGCACTTAGTCTTATGTGACTTTCCTTGTATGTATAGATTCAGTTTTCTCTTGCTGCTTTCAGGACTCTCTCCTTGTGTTCAGCATTTGACAGTCTGGTTAGTATGTATCTTAGAGTGGGTTTATTTGGATTTATTCTGTTTTGGTTTATTTGATTTGCATATTTATGTCTGTTATGAAGGTTGAGAAGTTTTTCCCCAATTCTTGCCTCAAATAATCTTCCTAGCCCTTTGCTTCTCTACTCTCCTTCTGGGAGATGATTCTTATATTTCTGTGCTTCATGTTGTCAGTCAATTCCCTGAGACCCAATTCAAATTTCTCCATATTTTTTGCTGTTTGTTCTTTTGTGCATTCGAATTCAATTGCTCTGTCCTTTAGTTCCCTTATTCTTTCTTCTGTCTCTTCAAATATGCTGTTGTGCGTTTTTAGTATATTTTTAATTTGATCTACAGTATCTTTAATTTCCATAAAATCTGCTGTTTTTCCATTTATTCTTTTGAATTCTTCTTTATATTCCTCTAGTGTCTTCTCTTTTTAAAATTTTTATTAGAGAAGTTGTGGTTATAAAGAACAATCAAGCATAAAATATAGGATTCCCATGTATTCCCACCACCAACACTTGCATTGGTGTAGAAAATTTATTATAATTGATGATAACATTATTTTGTAATTCTTCTGTTTTTTTAACAGTAATTACATTTGTTATAATTAATGAAAAATTATTAAAGTAGTACTATAATTATTGTTAATAGTTTACATAGGGATATTTCCCCCCATATTCTCAAAGTATTACTATTATTTTCATGCACATCTTCATTTCATTACTCATCTACTCATTCACAACAATCTCAGGTATTTCCTTCTGGCTATTCTGATATACTAGAAACTAAAAAGAAATACCGATATAATGAATCAGTCATCATAATCATTTATTAAATTCTAATTTTCAGTTAAACCTCCTTCCTCCTCTCATTTGATCATTCAGTCTTCATTGATATCTGGGCAATGACCATTTTAGCTTCACTGTGCTGAAAAAGGATGTGAGTCTTATGGGATAGAGGAATGAATCTGGTTGATGCTGTTGGAGAGATTGTTATCTCTGGGTTTTAGGGCTTATCTTGCATAGAAAAATATGGATGCCTTAAGTTTTTAAAAAATAAATTGACTAAGTAAAACATTTATTGAGTCTTAGACAGAGCCCAGGGTTTTCCTTAGGATTTCCAGTTATACAGTTGGTTGGGGCTTGGTATACTGTGGCAATTTGCGATATCTGGCTGAAACTTACATAAGTGTAACCTCCAGAATGACCTATAGACTCTATTTGAAATCTCTTAGCCACTGACTGTTTTGCTCCATTTCTTTTTCCCCTTTTGAGCAGAAGGCTTTCTCAATTCCACATTGCCAGGACCAGGCTCATCCCTGGGAATCATGTCCCACATTGGCAGGGAGATTTATAACCTGGGAGTCATGTCCCACACGTGGGGGAGGGTGGTGAGTTCATTTGCAGAATTGGCTTAGAGATACAGAGGCCATGTCTGAGCCACAGAAGAGGTTATCCGGGGGTTATTCTTTCACATAATTATATAGAGTTAGCTTCAGCATTGCAGAAATAATTTTCTGAAAGGCAAGCCTCAAGATGAGAACTTGGTTTATTAAACTGGGAGTCCCTAATTCTTGAGAGAATATCAGAAATTCTCCAGGTGCAGAAGTCTAATATTTCCACACTTTTTTTCTCCAGTCCTTCAAGAGAACTTTGAAAATACTTTTTTTTATTTTCTGCCCCAAGTACTCAAGAATATATCAGGATACTATGCTAACCTGTACAGAGTAACAAAATCTCATTCCCTATTCTAGGTTCCATGTAATTAGGTAGTTTAAATACAACTGACCAGAAAGGTTAAATTGGGTAGTGTACTACAGAAAATTTAAATACTGGAGAAAATAAACTTCTCTTTCTTTGGTTTCACACAGAGGTTGGAGTTTTAAAATGTAGACATTATCATCCTTTGCCCTGTATTCTGATTTACTTTAATCCTAGCCAGATCAGCTTCATTCATATCTCTAATTGAAGTCTGATCTTTTTCTCAGCTTCTTTAACAGTTGCTATATAGAGTATTGCTGACTTTCAGAGCTGCAGAGCACTAATCCAGTGTCTTCCTTATATTCTTTATCTCTTTACCCATCTCACTGAAGTTACTTTTAGATTTGTTTGACCACCTTTGATTAATTGTTCCCTATTCTTTATTTCCTCCAGCTTTTTAATTTGTTCATGTGGCTTGCTTGTCCATATCTTCTTGATTTTTCATGTACTGTGTTTTTTTGCGGGTTTCTTGGCATTTGCTTATCTTAATAAGGTTATTTTGAAATTTTCCTCACTTGTCTAAAGTTTTGTAGTTGCTTGGATTTGCACTGAAAGTCTCCTTTGACATTTGGAGTAATTTCTAGCCAAATCAAGGCTGGGAACTAATGCAAGGGGTGCAGCACTTTTCAGAGCTCTGTTGGAGGCTGGGCGGAAAAGCAGGTTGCCAGTGTGCACTTCCCCTGTTGTACCAGCAATGGTGCTCTTGGTCTACCTCTTCCCCACAACCCTGTCTCTCCCCAATTGTGGCAGCCCATTGGGCAGAGACCCAACCAGGCAACAACTCAGTCAGGCTTCCAGGCTTCCATGTGCGCTGGCAGCGACCACCAGCTCTAGTGGTGGGGGTTTGGCACTGTGCACCTTGGGGGAGATTCCACTTGCAGGTACAATGGATCTGTTAATTCTCAGGCTTCTGTGTATAAAAATTTCAGACCTCCAGGACCAAAAGAACTTCCCTAGCATACAGCTGGCCGAGGAATGCACTGCTTTTCACTGGCCTGCAAGACCAAGGCTGGTGCGCACCCATGGGCCTCAGGGATGGGAGAAAGGCACCTGGAGTTGCAATGAACCTCACTTTCACTGATCTCTCCACTTGTGTATGCAGTGAGCAAGTTGGGGCTCAGCAGAGAAAAGATCAAGACACCAGAACCCAAAGTGTCTTTCTCATCGACCATGTATCAGATCGATACTGTTCTGCATTCCTCTCCTCTCCTGCTGGAATCTCCTGGATTCCCCCAAACCAGGCATCCACAGTGGCCTGCCTTATGGATGAGGGGTAGGCACTGGGCACTGCTGCAGGGTCTCTGTATGAGGATAAATTGAGGCTGCTGCTCCTGGGTTCCCACACGGGAACTCCAAGCTTTGGGACTAAGCCAGTAGTGAAGTAAGGGTGTGCCATTCCTTGGCCACCTAAACCAGCTGACATGCAGTCATGAGCCTAGAGGTGGTTTTGACTGAGCACACTCAACCCAACTTCCCATTGTGTAGTTGCTCCATTCTTTCACCAGATCTTCCCTGTATAATGCAGCGGTCCTTCTCTGGTCGCCTGAACACTGGACTGCTGTCCTGGTCTTTTTCTGACTTTTCTACCGTTGTTCCGTGGTGTGGTAGTTAGATTCAGTTGTCAACTTGGCCAAGTGAAGGCACCTAGTTCTGTTGCTGTGGACATGAGCCAATGGTAGGTGAATCTCATCTGTTGCTAATTACATCTGCAGTCGGCTAGGAGGCTTGTCTGCTGCAATGAGTGCTGTTTGACTTAATTGGCTGGTACTTAAATGAGAGAACGCAATGTAGCACAGTCTAGCAGCTTGGCATTCCTCATCTCAGCACTCGCAGCTCAGCCCAGGCCCTTGGAGATGCAGAAAGAAGTCACCCCGGGGAAAGTTGTTGGAACCCAGGGGCCTGGAGAGAAGACCAGCAGAGACCATCCTGTGCCTTCCACGTAAGAAAGAACCTCAGTGGAAAGTTAGCTGCCTTTCCTCTGAAGAACCAACAAAATAAATCCCCTTTTATTAAAAGCCAATCCATCTCTGGTGTGTTGCATTCCAGCAGCTAGCAAACTAGAACATATGGTAAGGAGTGAGCTCTGCCTATCCTATTCTGATATCTTCCTGGAAGTCCTTGGTTACTTTTTGCTTCATCTTTGTAGTTTCCTTGTAAGATATTTTAATACAGGCTCATTTTGGTAGATTCATACTGAACTGACTTTCAGTCTATTCAAAAGTCCATAGGCATATAAATTTCCTAATTGAGAGAAGAAAGGAATAAAAGACTTGTGACTGTGTTGCTTTATATCGATCATCAGGCCCCAAGGACAAGTAAAGATTGAGTCAGAAAGATTGAGGATCAGTGAATCCACAGATTAGAAAGAAGAAAGGAAGGAGGGAAATCCAAAGTCCAGAAAAATCAAGAATTCTACACGAGGAATCACTGCTCTAAAAAGAAAATAGAAATTCTGTTATATTAATTTTGAATGGCAGTTTTTTTCTTCTAGCAAACACATTCACACCATAGAGAATACATAATACATAAAGTGACAGTCCATCATTACACTCCTCTCTGCACTTCCCTGACCTTTGCCCAGAGATGACCAGCATTATCATTTTGTTGTGAGTAGAGACAGAGCTGCATGGCCTTGAAGGCTTATTTCCTCCTTCTTTATGGTATTTTGTTGAGTATTTGGGTCTTAGTCCCCAGTGACGTATACGTTAAACATCAGCCCATGAGTTCCAGAAATTCTCCCTTTCTAGCAAGACGAGTTGCTCCACTAGGAAGCTTTTGTTATTATGTATTATGTGACTAGATGTTCCATGCAATCCCTTTCAACTTTCCTACAATTTTACAATGACATATTGGGTCTCTCTCCTGAAGTTTTTACCAAGGGGCACCAATGTGGGGACTAAATACACTTCACTGTGGGGTTTGCTGCCTATGGTCTCCCCAGCTGTATTAGTTAGGGTTCTCTAGAGAAACAGAATCAACAGGGAACACTCTCAAATATAAAATTTATAGAAGTGTCTCACGTGACTGTGGGAATGCAGAGTCCAAAATCTGCAGGGAGGGTGTGAAGCCGACAATTTCGATGGAGGGTCTGGACGAATTCCACAGGAGAGGCTTACCAGCTGAAACAAGAGGAGCCTGTCTGTTCTGAATCCTCCTTAAAAGGCTTCCAGTGATCAGATTAAGCATTACTCATTGCGGAAGACACTCCCCTTTGGCTGATTACAAATGGAATCAGCTGTGGATGTAGCTGACGTGATCATGATTTAATTCTATGAAATGTCCTCAACGCAGCAGATAGGCCTGCACTTGCCTAACCAGACAAACAGGTACCACCACCTGGCCAAGTTGACACATGAACCTAATGTGTGCATGAAGTATGCATCTTCATCAAACCTTTTCCATAAATTCATATGTTTCGAAGTGTGTTTATATATATATATATTTTTACACATGTGAAATGAATATATATATATATATATTTATGCATGCATCTCTCTCTATACGTGTGTGTGTGTGTGTGTGTGTGTGTGTGTGTGTTATTATTTCCTCCATCTTTGTACTGGAGTATCCTTTTATATAAGCTACAATGGCCAGCATTTTCACTCTATACACACACACACACACACATATAGTCATCAAGACTGTTAATTCAATCCTAATGAAACACACACACACACACACACAAGTTATGTTCTTTATTGGGATTGAATTAATATCTTTGACTAATTATCTAACTTGTTCCTAATGAAGTGAGGTGACCGTCTTAATACAGCTTATTGGACATATTACTTTTAATGTGAAATTTCTTTTCATGCCCATTGGCCATTTCATAGTAAAGCTTATTATCAGTGGAAATAACATGACTGCAAATTTTCCCAATACTCTTTAGTTACAAGATAATTTTTTCCCTATAGAATTGAATTAATGGCATTAGCATTATCATGCATTTCATCCTTTGTGCAGCTGGCTACATTTCTCTATTCTATGTTCAGAACTATTTGTTTATTCCTGTGCCAATGACCACAAGGTTACCCTTACTCCAGCTCTTAGCCTTTTTTTACAATGTGATTTCTATCCCATCTCATTGTTCTTGATTATTACAGCATCTATGGAGTTCCATATTTATATGTTTAGCCATTCAAGCATCTTAAATACTTTCTTGGGATTTGATTGAGATTGAGTTAATATTTTTCTTTAGAGTTGTTTATTTTTCTCCATTAATGTTTTATATTTTTCTTGTTAACTCACTTTTATCTAAATTTCATTGTATTTTATCTAATATTTCATTGCAAATATATTTTTTATATTTTATTTTACATTTGTAAGTTTGCCATTGCTGGTGTATCAACAAATAGATATATCTCTAATGAGGATCCAGACACCTTGTTCTAATAATTTGCATTTTCTGTAAAAGTAATTAGTTTCTCTGTAAATAATTGTATTTTTCTTCCTTTCTGATGTTTATCATTCTTTTTTCTCTCCCTATTTTCTTTTCATTCCTTATTGTATTGGCATGGCTACCTAATACTAAAATTGTCATGGTAAAGCAGCCATTCCTGTTTTTTCCTCATTTTAACATGTGTCTACCAGTTCACTATTATGTATGAAGTTTGCTAAAACCTTTTATATGAAATCACTTTTTAAAACTGCAGGTAAAGGGTGCATGGGTGGTTCAGTGGCAGAATGCTCAGTTTTCATGCAAGAGACCCGAGTTCGATTCCCAGATCATGCACCCCTACCCCATCCCACCCCCCAAAAATAAACTGCAGGTAAAAAGAAAAACATATAGTGGGAATATTCCTGCATTCCATATCCAAGCAATGCTTGGTTCTATCTAGCTGTAGGATTATTTTACAACTAATGAATATAAAGATTTCAATTTATGTTCCTAATGATGTTGAACATCTCTACCTGTGGTTTTTAGTTATTTGGAATTCTTCACCAATGAATAACCTGTCCATATCACTTATTCAGCTTTGTGTTAGGTTTTGTGTCTTTGGCTTGTTGATTTATAGGATTTCTATTTATTTCCCAGATGATAGGATCTCATCCACTTTAAACTTTTAAGTTTAACCTCCAATCTAAAATCTGTTTCTGCATTTTGTCCATGTTGCTTCTCACTGCGCAAAAATAATTTTGATGCTGTGCTGGTTTGAAGCTATTATGCACCTCAGAAAAGCCATGCTTTAATCCTGACGCAATCTTGTGGAGGCAGCCATTTCTTTTAATCCTGATTCAACACTGCAGGGTTGAAATGTATGATTAGATTATCTCCACTGAGACCTGGCATGCCCAATTGTGGGTGTGGCCTTTTGATTAGATGGAGATGTGACTCCACCTATTCAAAGTGGGTCCTGATTAGCTTACCAGAGTCCTTTACAAAGGGAAGCATTTTGAAGAAACCTCAGAGCCAATGCAGATACTTGGAGAACAGTTGGTTCAGAGCTGACAGAGCCAACAGAAGATCTAGACGTTTGGAGATGCTTGGACCCCAGCAGACATTGCCATGTGCCTTCCCATGAGATGCCAAGAAAGCCAGAACCCAGGGTTGTGTCCCAGAGGAGCTAAGTGAAGCCCACAGATGCTTAGAGAGGAAACCACTGGCATCAGAAGCTGGAAGCCACAGAACCAGGAACAAGGACCAGCAGATGCCAGCCACATTCCTTTCCAGTTGATAGAGATGTTCCAGATGGTGCCAGCCTTTCTTGAGTGAAGGCGACCTCTCGTTGGTGCCTTAATTTGAACATTCTTTTGGCCTTAGATCTGTAAACTTTTAACTTATTAAATTCCCTTTATAAAAGCCATTCCATTTCTGTATCTTGCATTCTGACAACTTAAAAAAATAATACAGATGCAATCAAAGTCATTTCTTTCTTCCCCACCTCCAATTTTTACTCTACATTTATCTTTTGGCCCCCTTCATCTTGATATCGTCTATAAACATTGTGGTTTTACTTTCACATTTTACTTTAATCCATCTAGAGTCCATTTTGTTTATAGATTAGAAAGGGGGTTTTCCTAACTTCACCTATTAAAAAAATAGTAGTTTTCTTACGATTCATATTGTCACCACATTTATCATGTCAAATGTCCATTTATCTGGATTTTCTGCTCTAGTAGTCTATTTACGTGTTCTACTGCTTTTATTATCATGGATTTTTATTATAATACTAGTTTTTATACCCATGAAATTTACTTTTCTTTTACCAAGTAATTTTGCTCTTAGTGGAATTTAATTCTTTCGTAAAATATCAATACTAAATTTAGCATGTTCTCAATATTTTTTATATAGAAAAAAAAAGCTAATGCTGATTAGCTTTAAATTGAATTTATAGAATAATTTTGGAGCAGTCAACATCTTTACAATATTGTTTCATTTCACTCTAATGCATAGATTTTATTAACTGTGCTTTATTTAAGATGATTACAGTTATGTCCATAAGCCAATTTATAATTCAAGTTTACTATGTTCTTAAGTTGGGCACCCATCAGAATCACCTGGTAGGCTTTTTTATAAACACAAGTTGTTTGACCTCGTTCCCAGAGCCTACATTTCAGTAGGTTAGAAAGCAGATTTTTGGTGCCCCACCCCAGCCCTATTAGAGCAGGCTTAAACAATGCAAACTTACTGTCTCACGGTTTCTGTAGGTTGGACGTCTGGGCATGGCATGGGCTCACCCCTGCTCCTTGTCTCACAAAGCTGAAATCAAGATGATGGCTGGGTTGGGGTGTCATCTGTGGCTTAGGGTCCACTTCCAAGCTCATCCAGGTTGTGGTTCACTTCCTTGTGGTTACAGGACTGCGGTTCCTCATTCTGGTTGACATCATTCAGGGACTACTCACAGCTTCTGAGGGCCACATGTCCAGCTCCATAGCTCACAGCAGAGCTGCTTGCAATGTGGAGACCAGCAGGAGAGTTTTTCCTCATGTTTTGAGTCTCTTCCTTTATTAAAGGCACAGTGTTTTACAGGTCTTATTTAATGAGTTCATGCCTATCCAGCACAATCTCCCTTTTGATATGCAAAAGTCAACTGACTTGGGGGTCTTAAGTTCCTCTACAAAATGCCTTTCCCTTGTTATGAAACATGATCATGGGAGTGGCATCCCAATAGAGTCTCTGGTCCTACTCACACTTAAGGAAAGGGATTATACAGGCTCACATACCGGAAGGTAGAATCTTGGAGGACATGTCAGAATTTTGTCTTCCACACTGACCTTATGACATATCCATAGTATTCAACTGGTCAGAGCATTCCCAGATGCACAGATTCAAAGGTGGAGGAAAGAATCCTCATCTTTCAATGACTATTGTCTCAAAGAATGTGTGACTTTTATTAAGCCACTTCAATCTACGTTCTGGCCACAAATTATTAATATTCTTCCAGTATGCAAAAACACTCAGTTACTTCCAATAACCTCAGAGTCTCATCACATTCTGGCAGTGACTTAAGTTCAGGATCGCCTATAAATCAATTTAAGGTACAAATAAGTTTCCTTAAGTACAGTTCTTGGAGTTTGGTTCCTCTCAGTGTGGAAAGCTGGCATGTTTTCTGTTCCCCACATGTCAAAGCTTACAATGGTGAAATGAGAGAGGATAACTACCAGGCAGCTGTATTTCAGAAAAAAGAAAAAGGAAAGCACTTAGCAATTACTGGTTGTAGTAGTTAGGTTCAGGTATCAACTTGCCTAGGTGATGGTATCAAGTTGTTCTGTTAGTGTGGGCTTCAGTCATCAGCATGTGAAATTCATCTATGGTTGATTACATCTGTGGTTGGCTATGAAGAGCGCCTTCTGAAATGAGAGATATTTAATTTTATTAGCTGAAGGCTTCAGAGAGTGAGGTCAGAAGAGAACTCTGAAGCTCAGCACATCCCAGCACAAGTCAGTTCAGAGATCTGAGCTGAGACAGACACAGACATTTGGAGATCTCCAAAGGAATCATCCTGGGGAAGCTTTTTGAATCCAGAAGCTGGGAGAGAAGGCCAGCAGACGTAGCTGTGTGCCTTCCCCTGAGACAGAGAGAGCCATAGGAAAGCCAACTGCCTTTCCTGGGAAGAACTGCAAATTTGTTAATTAATAAATCCTCTTTATAAAGGCCAGACTATTTCTGGTGTATTGCATTCTGGCAGTATTGATAAACTAAAACACTGATCAATAATGTTTCTAAAACCCAGTTGGGCACATGTGGTCAGAGCTTTAACTGGACCCAGTCCTGCTCCCTTAAAATGATTCTCTGTGGCTTTTGGCCTTACCTGCTAAGTCACCCATCCTCTCCATAATAAATGGCTAGTGAAGCTGAGTAGGTTTCTCAGACTGTTACCTGCCCATAATCATTTTGTTCTGACTCTGTTCTTTTCGATCCTTGTCCTCTAAAATATTTGTTGGCTTCTTTTATGTCAGATTATAATTAATTCCATTAAATAAAGCAGCACTCACAAATCTTGAGATAATCTTTTCTATATCCTGGGGTCCTTGTGAGACTGATGTGAGACACTGTACTTAATAATCTTAGAAGCTCTCTTTTATATCTAAAACCGTCTATAAGGCATACCCTAAATATCCTTAAAAACCCAAATCTTTCTGAGGTTTTAATAAAAACTTTAAAACCAGAATTTTGACTTTATCTTTACCCCTAGAGTATACTTTTCTGCCCTGGATTTGAATTTTGCTCTAAGGTTAATACTCACTTTGAGAACATTTTGAAGTTAAAAAGAGTATCCTGGGCCTTCTAAATTCTTTGCAAATTATTCTCAAAAACCAAAACTCCACTAAAGGTTCTCTCTCTGTTCTCATAAATAGCTAAAAAAAAAAAAAAAAAGCCATTTAACACTTTCTATATTTCACCTATACATTTTTCCATTAACATCCATAAAATAAGATATAATTTCTATATTTATCATGCTACCACAGGTAACCATGTTGCCAAACTGTTATTACATAAATATGGTCCTTTTTCTCCAGCCTCTAATAACACTGTCATATGTCCACCAAACCTTCAACAGTCTCCATGAGGCCCTTCCAGCTTGGGACATGTTTCCTTGAGCTACTTTCAGCTTCCATTGACTTGTCCTAAAGTCAGTATTATGTGATTTTTCAAATTTCCAGGCACCAAATCACATCCCTGTTATCTGTGTTGTGTAAAAAACTGACCCCAAATCACTGACTTAAAAAAAACAACTCATGTTATCTCAACAATTTCGTGAGTCACGAATTGGGGCAAGCTTTGGCAGGCCAGTTCTTCTGCCTCATGTTCCTTTAGCTAGTGGTATGACCCTGGTAGCTGGTCTGGTGTGGAATGTCTAAGAAAGTTTTACTCATGTTTCTGGCATTTTAATGGGGAGGGCTTGAACACTGGATTTGACTGGGCCCCTTTCCTTTTAAACGCTGTCTTGTGACATATCTATGTGGCCCTCACAGCAGGTTAGTTTTATTACCTGGTAATTTAGGGCTTTTACATAGACTAAAGTGGAAGCTTCTAGTTTTTGAAAAGCTGAAGCCCACAACTGGCTTGGTGTCATATCTGCAATATATTTTTGTTCAAAGTAATTACAGGGCTGTCAAAATTTAAGAAGAGGCGAATAGACCCCATCTTTTGATGAAGGAGTTTCAAAGAACTGGTAACTGTTATGGATTGAATCATGTGCCCCATAAATCCTAACCCTTGGTTCTATGGGTGTTAACTTATTTGTAAGATAGAAATAGGATCTTTAAGTCCTAACCCCTGGTCCTGTGGATTTGAACTGACCTGTAAATAGATGTTCACAGATCCTATTTTGATGAGGCCAACCTGAATGAGATGGACCTTAATCCAATATGATTGAAGTGCTTATAGGCAGAGGAAAAATGTACACAGTAGTTGCAGAAAAGGAGACCAATGGCCATGTGATGGAGGCAGAGAATGAGTTGTGGGTTAACGGCAAGCCAGCACCAGAACAGTACAGACTCTGGAGAAAGCATAGTCTGATGATACCATGAGTTTAGACTTCTAGTGAAACAATAAATTCCTGTTATTTACACCAACCAGACTAAGGTATTAGTTATAGCAGACTTGGCAAACTAAGACAGTATACCCTCCTTAATCTACCACAGCTCCCTGTAAAAAACCTTTGAGAGTGATCTTAATTTGAATATTTTTACCTGTTTTTTTTAGACCCTAACTGACACAATAATGGGTATCAGAAGAAGCTCCAGGAGACAGACCTTTAAAATGGGATTTTTGAATTCACATTAGCCAAGTATTTAAGTGGTACAAAGTTAATCTACTTTTCAGAGTGATGGAATTTGGATTATCTATTGCATGCAGTCATATTATAGTTATCACAATACCACCAGTGGTATATTCACAAAAAGCAGTCACTGGAAGATCATTGAATATGGTAATGAGTTTCTAGGGCAAGAATAGTGATTATAAAAATGGTAGAATAATTTTCCAGTTTCTAACAATCTTAGAAGACATCCATAAGGGCAAAGAGAAATAAAGTCTATGAACACATATGGAAAACCTTTAGGGCTCTGTTGTAGCTTTGCCAAAGCCTCTCTTTTCCTGTAGTCACATGACAGAAATGGTGAAACCAAGTTCATGGTCTGATGAGAAGAGTTGCAAACTGTGGTACCAATTAGATACCCAATCCTGCCAAGGTTCATACACTGAGTCAAGGAAGAAGATAAGATCTTAAGAAATGAGGTGGAGATATTTGATCAGACAAGGATAAAGCTGGAAAACATGAGTCTCCAAACTTCTTTGCAAACTCTTTGCCAGCAGAAGCAGTATTTCCTTTCAGCTGAGACAAACAGTGTCTCCTTCAAGAGTCTTCCCATGCCTGCACCTGGGAAGTTGCCCCATGAACTTACCTCTATCACTTCTTATTGTCTCTCACCCTTACAAAGATCTGAACACCTCCTAGATGTACAAGTATAAGAAGAGATGGCTTACCAAACAGAAGAGTTATAAGGCCTTACCATCAGTAAGGAAACTCAGAAGTCATTTCTCTCTTGTCTCAGGGATATTTCAGAATTCAAATTCTATATCAAAATATCATCTAAAGACCTTAATATTTCTCCTATCCCACAGAATTTAGCATTGGCCATTTGACTGATGACATTACAAATCATTATTATATAAGTTTTTTTCCATGTGACTTTGGTGTTTCTACTGAAAGGCAAATTTATTTTGCTACCTGCTATCGTTAAGCTCAACCCATTACCTTATTTGGCCAGTGCATGGAGACAGAAAAGATTGTCTGTTTTGACCTAAGGCTTAAGGTGTCTTCTGCTTGTTATCTTGTCCCTTTTGCCATTACCACAAGAAGGACATGTATCTGCTAGTTCCCTAGATTCCAGGTGGAAGATGAGATAGCCAGGTAGGGTTGCACACATTGAGTCATTCAAGCTGCCACAACCCAAAGAGCCACACCAACTAATCTGCAAACTGAATTAAGAAACAAATGATCATTTGTTTATGTGCCTAAGATTCTGGCAGGGTTTTTTGTACTTGTTGTTGTTGTTGTTGTTATGTAATATTGCTAAACAATCAATGGATACAGACACAGTGGGGAGGATACAATACAGAAAAAATTAAGGATACTGTCATGTAATTGGCATTTCTAGGGGTCCAGAGATCTTGGGCATGATGACATATCCCTTTTATAGTAAAGACAAGTTGTTAAAGCTTGTGTTGAATGAAAAATAAAACAAGTATTAACACTTTGTGGGCCCTTAGTATTTTGGAAGCAACAAACGCAGATGTTTCTGTTATATTAGGATATATGTATGAGCCTAATAAAATATGTATTTTGCAAAATCATGCACTAGATATAATAGGCACATTTTATGTTACTTAATGCTTTTATTCTACCTTTCTCCCACTTATATCCTCAATACTATATGACAAGAATACCCACTCATAACTGTTAAGGTTTCAGATGTCAGTATGACCAAAATGAAGGATCCATCTATTCTAATAGAAACTGGAGAAAATTTACTAATATGTTCCCAATTTGAGGCAGGGGCAGAAAACTTCCCTGAAGATAAAAGGAAATATACAATGTTGAGCAGTTAAAAAGATTGTCATTATTTTTGAGGATTGCTGTAACAAAGTACCTCCGGTTAGCTGGCTTACACTAGAGCACTTTATTGTCTCACCGTCTTTGAGTCTAGAAGTCTGCGTCAAAGTGTTAGTGCAATCAGGCCTCTTATCAGATTTTTAGGGTTCTGACTGGGATATGCCAGTAATGTATGATACCACTCAATCTTTGCCTCTGTCACATAGTTGCCTTCTCTCTGTCTGTCTTCTACTACCACTACTCACTTTGTTCAAACTTCCTCTGCTTATAAGGTCAAAACTCATATTGGATTAAGTGAACTAATCAAGTTTGACCTCCTCAACTAAAATCATCTTCAAAGATTCAAAAGGTTCATGTTTTCAGAACCAGGGGTTAGAAGGTGAACATATCTTTCTGGGAATATAATTCAATCTTTCGGGGAAATACAATGAACTGTAAAGGATGCCATTTATATGTCCTCTCTGTATACTATCTGCCTTTCTTTTTCCACCTCACTATTTGGCACCTTATTTGCATAAATATGGCAATGGGATCTCTTGTCTTCAGTCTTCTGGTTGGCTTCAATCAAGAGGAAGTCATGCCTGGAGACTGAGGACTTGTGTGTTAGTTTGCAAGCTGTAGGGATGCTATATACCAGATCTAGAACAGCTTTTATAAAGGGGAATTTAAAAAGTTGTATGTTTACAGTTCTAAGGAAAGTGAAAGTGTCCAAATTAAGGCACCAAGAAGAGGTTACATTGTTGGATGGAGGAAAGGTCGATGAGTCAGGAACATTTCTGTCAGCTGGGAATCACATGGCTGGCATCTGCTGGACCCTTGTTCTTGGACCCCATTGCTTTCAGCCTCTGTGCCTGTGGGGGTTCCTCATGTTTCTACTCCAGGGATGGCTTTAATATCTTGGCTTCCCTTGACTCCCCCCAGGTTCTGGCTTGCTTAACATCTCCACGGCAGTGTCTGCTGGGATCCCAGTATCTCTAACCATCCGTGTCTCTGTTCTCCAAGTATCAGCATCTGTGTCAGCTCTGCTGTGAAGGTTCTTTCAGCTTTGAGTCTTCTGTCATTTCTGTTAGCTCTGTTATTTCTGACTCTTTCCAAAATGTTTCCTCTTTTTTAGGATTCCAGCAAACTAACCAAGACCTACCTGAAATGGGTGGAATCATATCTCCATCTAATTAAAAGGTAATATCCAGAATTGGGTGTATCACATATCCATGGAGATAACCTAATCAAAAGATTCCAACCTACATCATTGAATCAGGATGAAAAGAAATGGCTGTTTCCACCAGATTGGATCAGGATTAAGACATAGATTTTCTGGAGTACATACTTTCAAACCGCCACAGCTTGCTACTCTGACTTCCTTCAAATTCATTTTGTTCTGGTTATTTCTCTTGTCCAAAGAGTCCACCAATGGAGTGTTTTCTCTGAACAATACTCCTCCTTTAAAATTCTGTTAGCCACTCACTCCTCTCATTGTTTTGAGTGACAACAGTTTCATACTCCTGGCTCTGGGATACTAAAACATCCTTACTTTGCTTTCAATTTCATCTCTATAAATGGTCTCTTTGCAAATTAATCCTAGTCAAATTACCTTATATTGAGTGTGCCATTTTCTTTTTGTGATGGTAACTGTTGCTCTGGAATATTCACTGCTCTATCCCATTTGATAATCTTGCTCTTCCATAACCTGGCTGTAAACATTTTATAGGCAGTAATCCTACCATTATGTCCTTAGCATTGAGTTGGCATTTAATAAATGGCGGTTAAATAAGTGAAAGGAGAAATGCATGGAGAAAATAATTATCCAAATACATGTAGAGTCATTCTTAGAGGGCAGATTGGAATGGAGGGCGATAAGCTCATCATCCTGGGCTTAGAGAGCTTTGATGTCATTGCTGGATGGTGTTGTCATCACCCAGGAGAGCCACGAGACTTTTCTTACTGGGTAACCCCTAGCTATACTATCTGAATTCAGGAGCTTACCTAACAAATCAAAACCCACACAGGAGTAAGAGGCAAACCTCAGGGGCAAATCTGGATCAGTTGGAATCTAAAATCTGTAAAAATTTCAACATTAGATAAATCTCAGGTAGGGCGGTGGGACAGTGGCTCAGTGGCAGAATTCTTGCCTGCCATGTCAGAAACTGGGGTTTGATTCCCGATGCCTACCCATGCAAAAAGAATATGTGTTATATGTGTATATATATATCATGTAGAAGATTTGTCAGGAAATAATTTTTCTCACCCTTTGAAATAATATGGAGTTCAGTAGTGGTATGTAGAGTTAAAGACAGATAGAACCCTGCTTCTCAAACTTTTGGAAACTAGAACCTGCATTGTTCATCAAAAGCAAAGATACCCATATGAGAACAAGAAACCAACCCATTTCTCTAGGTAAGGTGAGACATATGCAGGGTTAATTTTCTTCAATAAATAAATTTCTAGATGGCAGGAGACCTAGAATTTTATGCATACTGATGCTAGAAAATTGGCATGATAGAAAAATAGCCCATAATTTGTACTTCCAGGATGTTTGCCCAAGGAAATCTCCATTTAAGGAGCCTAAACTTCCATTGGCCTCTGACATCGAGCAAAACTGAATAGCATTCACACATGTAGACTTCACACCCTCTTTCTGGATAACATTCACAGAATCCTACCACCTGCATCAGGCTGTAAATGTGCAACTTTTCATCATAAAAAGTATTTTAGGAGGTGTTTCCACATTTTTTTCCTTTTCCTTTCACATTGTTAATACAGAGTGAATCATGTCCCATAAAAGGTTCAAGTGCAACCCCTCTCTTCTCTGGATCCCATGAATAGGAACTCATTTGTTAATAGGATTGTCGAGTATGTTATTAGTTCAGATGAGCTCAAACTGGATTAGGACGGGCCTTAATTGGATATGACAGGTGTCCTTATAAGCAGAAGAAATTTGAACATAGTCAGCAGGTGACAGATGGGGAAAGAAGTGTCCATGTGATGGAGGTAGAAGTTGAGTTATGGAATGTCAGCAAGCTACTATCAGAATGCTACAGATTCCAGAGAAAGCATGACCGTTCCGACACCTTGATTTTAGACTTCAAGCACCAAAAATATTAAGACAATAAGTTACTGCTGTTTAAGCCAACTAGCCTGTGGTACTTTCTTACAGAAAACTTGGCAAAATAAGAAAATTGCCTTCATGGGAATCCAGTAAGGCAGAACAAATCTAAACTAGGAATGCTCAGTTTGGTTCAAAGTGCTACCCAGACCCAAGGTATTTTGTAAAAACATTTTGCTGACATAATAGCACAAATATTGCAACTCTTGTTTGAAGTATGCCACATTTTCCCCTAAATATCATAAAGTACACTTTGCGTTGCCTTTGCTTCAGAGCACACAACAAGAAGATTAAAAGGTTGGAAGATGGGAGTCCATATATAGTATATCTTCCTGTGTTTGAAAAGACAAATCAGAAGGAAAAATCCAGAGAAAGGTGGGAAGAATGGAATGGATGTTTGTGAGAGAGATAAGTAGAAGAAAGTGATACCAAAAGAAAAGAAAATGATTCCTTTTCCAGGTGAGAGAAATTCAAGGGGAGAGACCCACTAGACTCAGATGACATTATATAAAGAGCAACGCTAATAGCGTTTTTAAAGACTTAACTTACTGAAGGATAAACATCAATGGAGCAGCAAAAGAACACCTTCCAAGGGCAGGGATTCCCCCTGTGAATTCAGATGGAAGCTTAACTGTGAGGCAACAGTCAGCCAAACTTTCCTTGTTCTCTCACTCTCTTTACACCTTATGACTGATCTAGAGACCCTCATCTCCAGTTTTTGTTTTCTCCTGTTTGATGTGGTTTTCCTGCTTACAACGAGATCTTAAGCAATTTTAGGTATGGCTCTGAAAAATATAACCTGGCCTTGAAATGGCAAAGTCCATGAAACCATCATTAGAAAATTAGCAAACCTCCAAACATATGACCCCTACTGGGAGGATAACATGACCTGCACATGAGGGTGTCCAGGTCCCCAGTGAAGTCCCAGACCCAGGCAGTAGACATCATAGCCAACAATAAAAATTCAATTTGTATGGAGCATGGGGCAGTGGATGTTTTAACTTTCATTAAAGTAATATGGAAAACTTGGCTCTTCCTTTATACCATCTGTCGTCCAACCAGAATAGCTCTTTGTGGAATGGATTAGACTGGGGATGGGGAGAGGGATGGGGAGATGTGAAGCCAGAGGCAGCAGAGGTGAGCTGGGGACTCACTGGTAGAGAAGTGGTAAACAGGAGGCACCTCATGTAGATGCTTCTGAGATACTAAAGAGTATAGAAAATCATGTGCCTGGAGTCAAACCATATCTGTGAAAGTGTATAGAAGATCATCAGGAAAGGGAAGTCACCTGGGGCATGGAGGAGAGAGCCAGGAAAGGATTTTTTGTTGTTTTAATAAGAAAGAAGATAAATTCAGGTGCATTTGGGTTTAGATAAATGAGAAGAGATGTTGACTGTTGTGTTGGGAGAGATTGCATGGGAACCAGTTATTACAATCATTTTAATAACATTTAGGAGTTTCCAACTGTCTTTGGTGGGGATGCTCTGCAGATGGATAGTCTTTTGTTGTTTTTTTTTAACAGATTTTTATTGGATTCAGTTTTCAAAGAGGTCATTTTCTGCCCTTGTCTTCATCTCCGGTATAGCCTGTAGTCAAGAATAAAAAAGAAAAGATCTGATGTGTCACTGAATAATTAAAATGACATTTAAAGAATGCTTAAATAATATCTGTGGTGCCATAGAATCCTAATTATTCATCGAATTTGATTATAGGAAAGTACATAGATTGACAAAAATATTGAATAAAGTGAATATATATAATATATATATGCATATATATATAAATATATGCTAAATGATAAAAGTGAAAATGTTGTTGCCATATTTAGAAAAGAAATTTTAAAAAATGCATCCTATAACTTGTTTTGATGATAATCTTCTTTTAGCCTTATCTTCAATAATCATTTCATTTACCTAATGAAAAACATATTTAAAGTAATGAGTACACAGTGTTTTAATTTGCATTTGCAAATAAAATTAATCAGTAAGAATAGCTGGCAGAAGGAAAGTGTACGCATATAATTATTTCAGTGACTACCCATTCTTTCAAGTTTATGAGAATACTTTATAGCAGGGGTTAGAAATTAATCTTTTAGGAGAAAAAGACTAGATGCTGAATGCAGTAAATGACCATAATGACGTTAGTAACTGAAAATTACTGAATCCTACTCAGTGTCATGCTTAGTCCATGTATGATTTAATACACAATGCCCAAACAAAGTAGATGTCACTCTTCTCTTTTTGGAGATGAAGAAAGTGAAGTCCAGTGAGGTAAAGTAATTTGCTGAAGGTCACATATTAAAATACCAAAACTGGGATTCAAACCCAGAGTTATTTGACTCGAAAATCTGTTCTCTTTTTACTACATGAAGAAAACCTTCAATTATCAATGTATGCTTCCCCACCCCAAAAAAAGTTTTTAGTTTCTACTGCTTCATATTTAATTTGGAGGTTGGGAAATAAGATTGCCAGTGGAAAATATTATTTTATGTCCAATAAGTGAGCATTGATAATATCACCTATTTACATGGATACTAGAAGTGGCTGTTTTAGCACCAATAGAACACATAGAAAGTACCACATTCGGAATTATTTATAAGAATTTGAAATGAAATATGATAGTAAAGACGGTGTTCTTCAGATTCTAGAGTTTGTTCTCCTAAGTATCAGTCCAATGGAAGGAAATGTAAATTTTTATGAATCAAGATGTGTGCATAGCTCCAAGACAATGCAGAATGTATTGTCAGGATTAGAGGAATGTTCTCATGAATGTACCTTCCATTTAAGGAGCTACAGAGAGCAAAAGAAAGAACACATGTTTCACAACTCCCATTCTCAGTAACAAGTTTCCTTTAATTATTATATTTTTTGCATGGACAGGCACCGGGAATCAAATTTAGGTCTCCAGCTGGCAGGTAAGAACTCTGCCCGCTGAGCCACTATGACCCGCCCTCTTTTAACTATTTTTATTTGTGATAATAATGGATAGACAATATAAAAATTGATTCCAAATCTAAGTTTTTAACATCTCCTATAAGGTCATTCATGATGTGATTCTTACTTGCCCAATGGTATCCTTTTGTCAAATGTCACACAAAAAATGTATTTTTCAGAGATCCCCAATGACAGCACTTTCCCAAGTTTATCCAATACTGACTTGACACCACACCTTTGTGAATTACTGTTCTCTGTCTGAAAAAAATCTTCCCCTAACTTCATCTGTAGAATCACTACACTTTCTTTATGGTTTACTTTAATTTGGAAGCTCTACTTTTGATGTCTCAGTCTTACCAAATTCTCTATCTCTGATTTTCAATGATACCTATGCAAAATATGTCATGGCTATCGTATATTCTAAAATTTTGGTTTATTTCTGTCTAACCCAGAATTTGGCAGCTTCCTTAGAATAAAGGTTGTGTTTTTCATATTTGGTTCTCTGATATTCATCATAATATTTGGCACATATTTGGAGAACAATGAGAATTCTTGCACTAAAAATATAAAGTGAATATTCCCCTTTTAAAAAAATTTTCATACCATTTCTTTGGCCATACAAAATTTTTATAGTTTTAACTAGATGTATTTATTATTTTCATTTTCCTTTGCATCATTAGCATTCCTGTATCCATTCCAAATTCTGGTAAAGAACATCAATTGATGGAAAACTAGAGAGCTAAAACAGATGACGAGGAATGCAACAGCTTCCAAACAACTGCCAAATGTGGGACTCTAGGAATAATGGGGGTGCTACCTTTTTGCTCTGCATATCTAGAAATCATCAACATCTCTTAGGAAAAATGTCAGCAATAAATGACTTTTATTGCTAATGTCTTTTTTGCTTAGAGCCTAGGAATACTAATATATATACTTCTCTGTTATTGTACGTAAAATGATAGCTTCTGATTAGGACTGTTTAAAAGGAATGAGAAAGAAACAGAAAGAAACTTGAATCACTGCATGATATAAGCAAAGAAGAACTTCGTTGCCCAGTTTCTTCATACTTACTAATATACGCTAAATAATTAATCAGTAATACACCTGCTTACTTCATTATTTTGGGCTCGTCATCTTATCCCTACCTGTCATAACGCTAGGCCACCACTGTAGAAATTCAAAGAAAGTTTTTTTTTTAATTTATTTTTAACTTCGTGTGCTAGGCAGAATAATGGCCTCTGAAAGATGCCCAAGTCCCAAGAACCTATAAACATATCACTTTACATGGACAAAGGGACTTTGTAGACATGGTTAAATTAAGGATCTTGAGATGGGGAGATTATAGTGGATTATCTGGGTGGGCCAATGAAATCATGAGTTCTTATCAGAGAGAGGCAGGAGGGTCCAAGAAAAAAGAATATCTGAAGGTTTAAGCAGAGTGTCAATATGATATGCTGTAGATTTGAAGATTTTACATGTGGCTCTGAGGAGGGGAAAGGGGTCACAAGCCAAGGAACGCACCTGGCCTCAAGAAGCTGAAAAAGGCAAGGGAATGGGTTATCCCCTACAACCTTCAGAAGGAATGCAGCAAGATGAAGACTTAATGTTAACCTGATATTTCGGATGTTATGTGAAATTTCTTTGGGTGAGGAGGTGCAAACACAGATAGCCAGCTGGCAATGCATGAAAGGACGGCTTTGTTAGATCAAAGACCAAGGAGGGGAGTAGAGAGAAAGAGGGCAATAGAGAGACCTGAGGGATTTACCTAATCTAGGCTTCTGCGAGGGCTGGGGAGGGAGGAATAAAGGCTCTATGTGGCTCTAAGGCTTTTACCTTTATTATGACCCAGAGCAGAAGGGTAGGGCTTTCCTGTGGATACTGGGGATTAAAAGTTTGAAATTGTACAGCATGGACAACAGAAGCAGCAAGGGCTATTTGCAGGAGCTGAGGGCAGCCTCTTATAATACAAACCATATGGAAGTACCTGCCCTGCTAGTAAATTAAGTGGTGAGAAAGGGCAGAAGGGGGAAGAACCATTAGGAGAGGCTAGAGGTAATTATCCAACTATATAGAAGTGTAGGTCTTTCTAATTGTGATTACGCTCAGGGTGATTATTCAGAAGGAATACTTATGACTAAGCCAGACACAATGACAAGACATCAAATATAATTTCTTTTATGCCATGATATCCAGTGAAACCCATTTTGGATATCTAAACCCCAGAAATGAAACATAATAAATTTGCATGGTTTTAAGCCACTAAATTCATAGTAGCTTATTATAGTAGCAATAGGTAATTAATATATTCTGTTTGAATTTCTCCAAACTTAAAATTATGCATCCTGAACTTTTGTCTTTAAAAGTATTTATTAAGATGGAAATTCTTTAGAGTAAGAGAAGAGAGTTTAATGATAGGGTCATGTGCATGGTTTATGGTTTGTAAATATTCATTAGGAAAACAATATTAGAAAAGTTATCATTAGGGTACACAGGTGATTCAGTGGTAGAATGTTCGCTTTACATGCGGGAGACCCAGGTTTGATTCTCGGACCATGCACCTCCCCCCTCAAAAAAAAGTCATCATTAAAGAAGAATTAGGAATTCTCTAAGAGACAACAGGTATTCCAAGTATAATGTATAGCACAGAAAAGGCCTCAAGGGTTAACAGTACTTGATGTGCATAATCAAAAACCTTGAAGTCAAGCATGTCTGATTGGGAGAGACTTCAACCTCTAGAGCTAGTTCTGAACTTGCCTTCCTACCTTAAACACCATGCAACTGGACAAAACATATGAGTCAGCTACTTCCTTGCATTGGAAAACAAACAGCATTTATCTTTGATCCTTGAGAAAATAAAAGTCTCAAGAGTTAAGCCCTTAATTTTCCTTTTCTCTAATAGAGATTCTTCCCCACTATGGTAGCAGGTAGAGAAGCCCAAGCAGAGTGATTTTACAGCTAAGAGTAGGAGGAGGAGCTGAGATTTCTGGGATGCTGAAGCAATAATAATTTGTGGAGAAAAATACCAGAAAGTAAGGAGTTGCTAGGCTGTGCATAGCAGGGCAAAATTCTATTCAGTTCCATTAAGGAGCTGGAGGTCCCCGAGGACACAAAGTGTTGAGAAAATGTGGAGTTATGCAGCCAGAGTATGTACTTGGCCATTCAGGTAACATTACAGAAAAATCATATCTTTGGAAGTAAGGAACATACTCTAGAGTAAGGGGCATGCTCTAAGACTAAGGAAAAAAAAAAAAGAAGAAGAAACCACCACAATGTTAACAAATAACAAAAATTTCTTTCAAGGTTCAAAATAATCAACAAGGGATGCAACTGCCTGACAGAATATCACATAATACTCTCTAAAGAAGTCATTATAATCCAGATTTTTTACAAAGCATTTCAATATTTATCATAAAATATTGTTACACATCTAGAGAGGGAGATTAGATAGATAGATAGATGATAGATAGATAGATCAATAGATAGATAGGAAGGTAGGTAGGTAGATAGATAGATATGAGAGAGGCAAAAAAGATGAGGCATAATCAAGAAAAAAATATCAGGTGGATTAGAAACAAGCCCTTTGAAGTTTCAAAAGTTGAATTTAGCATAAAAAAACTTTAAAGCAGCCATTATGTATATATTGTAGAACTTATAGGAAAACTTGGTCATTAAGAGTGACCCAGTAGAAAAACCTCAGCAGAGAAATGAAAACTATAATAAAACAATGGAAAAAGTACAATATGTGAAATAAATTCGCTGAATGAGAAAAGAAGGGATCAGTAAATCTGAAGACAGATTAGTATAAATTGTTTATTCTGAAAAAAAGAGGCAAAATTGGAAAAAAAAAATAAGATGAGCCTATATTACCAGTGGAACAATATCAAGCAGTCTAACATATATGGAATTGGAGTCCCTAAAAAAGGTGATAGGTTTAATCTAAGCATATCAAAGACTATATTAAATTTCAGTGGAGTGAGTGCTTCCATTTAAAAGCAGAGATTGTCAGGACAACAATAAATATCAAGTCCTGACCATCAACTATTTGCATTAGCTTCATTTTAAATTAAAAATCTGAAATGGAAAATGTAGTGGAAAAGATATAGCATATGATTAACAGCAATAAGAATGGCTGTTTAATATCAGATAAAATAGACTCAAACAGGAGCATTACTAGGCATAAAGATTGGCACTTCATAGTGATAAGAGAGTTAGTTAACCAAGAATACATGGTAAACATAAATGGCTCCACCTAAAAATGAAGATTCAAAATATGTGAAGCCATAATTGACAGAACTGAAGAGAGTTCTGAGTCGGGAATTTTGACAGAACTCTGTCATGAACTAGTACAATAACCTAACCCCTACAAAATAAATTTAGTAAGAATGCAGAGAATTTTAAATACCCTCTCAACTGATATAATCTACCTGACATTTATAAAAGACTTACCTAGCAATCGTTGAATGCATACTTTTATAAGTGCATAATGTGCATTCACCACCAAGATACACCATATGCCGTATATCAATAAATTTCTATCAATAATTTGGTAAAATAAAATCAATGAATTGTTTAAACTTTAAATCTTACAGACTACATGTTCTATGTATAGTAGAATTAAATCAGATATTAAAAACAATAACATATGTAGAAAATCTTCATTTAGCAATTTTTAAAAACTTACAGATAAATAACTCATGAGTTGAAGAAGAAATAAGGAAAATTAAAGTTATTGAACTGAATTATAATAAAATTGCAATTTATTCAAATGTATTTAGTGCTTAAAAGCTAGTTAATATATTTAAATATATATAAGAAAAGATTAATTGTTAGAAATAAAAAATCTAAGTGCCTAGTTTAAGAAGCTAGAAAATGAAGAGAAAATTAAATCTGAAGTAAGTAGACTATAGATAATAGAAATCCTTATGATAGAAAACAGATAATGAAAATTAAGAAAATAAAGATTATATAAACAGAATAATACAACTGATAAAAGAGTTAGCCACTTTGAGCAAGGAAAGAGAAAACACAAATGATCTACATCAGGAATGAAAGGAAGGGTATCATTTGGTACTACAGATATTAAAAGAAAAATCCTCTTTATACCAATAAATCCAACAACAGATTCACTGACCAAAAGCTTTGAAAGAAACAATTGGTCAAAAACACCAAACAAAATAATGAGAATCGGGCGGTGTGATGGTGGCTCGGCGGCAGAATTCTTGCCTCCCATGACGAAAACTTGGGTTCGATTGCTGGTGCCTGCCCACGCAAAACAATACAATAAGATAATAATAAGAGTAATAATAAAGGGAATCATGATAGGTTATATCAATTACAGAAACTGAATTTGACACTTTAGTTTTTTATACAAAGAAAATGCCACCACCATAAGGTTTAACCAAGGAAGTCAATCAAATATTCAAGGAAGAATAATATTACAATCATACAAATACTTTTAAAAAGCAGAGAAGGAGGAAAAACTCTCAACTCATTTGATGAGACAAGCATGGACAAATACGACAAAGATATTACAAGAGAAAAACTACTGATAAATATCCCTCGAAATATGCAAGCAAGACTCCTTGAAATTATATGAGCACATCAAAACCAAATCTAAAATACATATATACCCCATTTTTGGCTTATTTCCAGAAATGCAAGAAAATAGGGTTATTGACAATTAACTTTATTTTAACATCAGCAGAAACACTACTAGCTGGCTGTGACTGAAAAGAGTAAGAAATGTGACTAAGTGAAGGAAGAATGTCCCCAGTGGTCCAACTATGGAGACAGAGGTCTAGGCAGAAGGCATCTCCTCAGACCACGAGGGTGGGGCCACTGGTCAGTCAACGACGATGTTGAAATTAGGTCACTCAGTAACTTCACAATGGCCTGTACGTATTCAAGTGAGAGGAAGAGTCATTCATCTCTCACTTTAAATCAAAAGCTAAAAATGATTCAGGTTAGTAAGGAAAGCATGTCTAAAGCTGAGATGGGCCAAAAGCTAGACATGTTGGGCCAAATAGTTAGCCAAGTTATGAATGCAAAGGAAAAGTTTTCAAAGAAATTAAAAGTGCTACTCTAGTGAGCATGCAAATGATAAGAGAGCCAAACAGTCTTATTGATGAGTCTTATTGATGTCAGGTATTTGGACAGGGCAGGTCCTCCACCCAGATGATAAGAAGGGGTGGTTGGCCACCCTAGCAGGCCCAGAGGACAGGATATAGAGCTGTAGAAGATTACTTTCAACCCCTTAAATCCAACACAATTTGCCCTGCTGGGACTCATAACCCTGTTTTCCCTTCTACTATCTCCCTTCTGGAATGGGAATGCCTATCTTCTATCTGTCCCACTGTTGTATTTTAGAACTGGATACCTCGTTTGGCAGCTTTTACAGAACCAAAGTTGCAAAGAAACTTTTCTCCAGGATGGAGCATGCTCATAACTAATTTCAATGAGGTTTTGGACTTAGTGTTGACGGTGGATGACTTATTGCTTTTGGCTACTGAGACAAGGTGAATGAATTTTGCATGAGGGAAGGACAAGGATTTTTGTGGCCCAGAGGGTGAATTGTTATGGATTGAATTGTGCCTTCCACCAAAAGACAAATTCTAATGCCCAGCCCCTTAGATAGAATTAGGCAAGTTCAAATGAGGTCATACTGGAGTAGAGTAGGTCCTTAATCCAATATGACTGGTGTTCCTAGGGGAAAAAGAAACTTGGACACAGACAGTTAATCACACAGAGGGGAGAATACCATGGGACAAATGAGACAAAGAGTGTCATGGATTGTTAGCAAGCTACCTCCAGAAGCCAGGACAAGGGCATGGAATAATTTCTTCCCACTGACTTCAAAGGCAGTACTGCCCTATTGATATTTCAATTTCAAAGTTTTAGTCTCCAGAACTCTGAGACAATAATTTTCTGTTTTATGCCACGCAGATTGTGGGGCTGTGTTCCAGCAGCCTGAGCAAACTAAGACAGTGAGTGTGCACAAGAAAGTCTGTAGGCAGTGAAGTTCACCTCAGCTCAAGTGACAGGGTGCTTACTGAATTCTGAGAATGGTGAGGAGCACTGAGAGAAGCTCCACAGAAATTCCAGACCTTACAATCATTACAAGACAACAACTGTTTACTGGTTGGGAAGGGACAAGACAACTGACAGGGTACATACACCCACACAATGAAATACAGAGGCACAGATGGCAGGTGGAAAAGTGAGAGGAAACACAGCAGGTACTCTGGGTGTACAGTGAGAACATGGCCATTTATGGCTGATGACAAGAAGAAGAGGGCAGCGAGAAGACACTGCATGGCTGCACATGTGCGGGTTCTGCCGAAGTCTGGGAGTAGGTCAGTAGCACGAGACAAAACCTTCAGGCACTCAGATCTGAAGCTTGATAAAATGAAGATTGTGATGCCTCCATGAATAATTTGAAGGCTAAATCAAAATCAAACGCCAGACACTTCTAAGGTGCACGGGTGGTTCAGTGGCAGAATGCTCGCCTTCTAAGCGGGAGACCCGGGTTCAATTCCTAGACCATGCACCAAAAAAAACGAAGGCCAGACACTTCTAACTGCAGACCTCGTGGCCCCAAAATCCCACATAAGCAGCTTAAAAACAGAAGAGGCTGCTCTTTTCTGGCCGTAAATATGATTTACTTTATTTTCTACAAGCAATGCCCAGTAGTACATAATAACAAATTAGGATACGCACAAAATTTAAGAAAAGATGACCCAGAATGCCACAGCTTTTGGAATGATCAGAGTTGGATTTTAAATTAACCATGACTAAAATGCCAAAGATTTTATGAAAAGGGTTGACAACACACACAGAGATGAGACATTATAGCAGAGAAACGCTAGAGAAAAATGAAAATGCAAGATTAGAGACGAATTCTTATGATAAATCAATCAATAGACTGACAGAGCAGAGGGAAGTATCAGTGAAATATAAAATAGGTGAAGAGAAATGACCAAAACTGAAACACACACACATAAGTACTGGGGGAAAATGGAATAAAATTTCCCATATATTCGGAAAACATCAAAAGTTTTAATATTAAACTCTGAGGAGGAAAGACAAAGTGTTGTAGAAATACTTTCCATGATTAAAGAAAAGCATCAACTTCAGGTCCAAGAAGCTCACTGAACTCCAAGCAGAAAAAATACACAAGACAAAAAGAACTTATTGGTAGATTAAAAGTCCAAGAGAAAGGGAAAAATTCTGAAAAGAGAGAAAAATATATTTTATACAAGAAAACAATGAATAATAAGAATGAGGGCTACTGTTTCATCAGCAACAAGTGAGGCCAGGAGATAATGGAACAGCATATCTAAGTGATGAAAGAAAAAAAAATCTAGAATGCAATCGTCTGTGAAAAATTGTTGAAAAATGAAGGCAAAATAAAGACATTTTCAGATACCAAAAAGCAAACAAACAAAAAACCTGAGAACAAATTTGTCTCCATAAGACCTGTATTTGCAGAAATACTAAAGATGTTCTTTAGAGTCTGATTCCAGGTAAATCCCACTTTAGACAGGAAGAAATTAAGAACGTCCAAATAGTGAAAAAACAGTAAGTATAAAGATCCTTTAAAAATCTTTAAAAGATTATTGATGGTCAAGAGTTAAAATTGTAATGATCATATTGTTTATTTTATAGTGTAGGTAGAAATAAAATAAAGGACTTTTAAAACCCTTAGGGGAAGTGGGGGGATAAGTAGAAGTATGCTGTCATAAATTTATTACATTTTTGTGAATTAGTAGAATATTTTGGAGGGATAGCAAGATAATTGAAGATGTATGTTGCATATGAAAAGGTCAATAGAGAACATAAAAGAGAATAATAAATAATAATTGATTCACTTAATGACTAACAAAAAGGGAGAACAGATGAACAAAGAGCAGATGGAACAAAATAGAAATCAAAACACCAAGTAGGGAGAATAAAAGAAAATATTGCAAATAATTCCACAAAATTTAAATAAACGAATTGCTATAACTATGAGGCAGAAATTATAAAACTGGTTAAATAAACAAGAGCCAACTGTTTTAGTTTCCTATTGTTGCAGTAACAATTTTCTATAAACTTAATGGCTTTACACAATGAACACTTATCATTTAACAGTGCATCTTTTTGCACTGCAGGTCAGCAGTCTGAAATGTGTTGGCATCACTGCCTTCTTTCTGGAGCTCTGAGGGAAAATACAGGTCCTTGCCTTTCCCAGCCTCTAAGAACTGGGATTCTCGACTCGTGGCCCCGCATTGCTTCTTTCCCTGATTCCATCATCACGTCTCCTCTCTGTCCTTGACCCCCCTGCCTCCCTATTTCCCTTACAAGGACCCAGATGATGACATTGGACTTACCCAGATAATCCAGGATACTCTCCCCATGCCAACATCCTTAATGTAGGCCCTATTGCCAGACAAGGTGACACATTCATGAGTTCCGGGGATTAGGGTGGAGCATCTTAGGGAGGGACATTATTTTGTCTGACATATCTTACTGCAGATTGTGCACAAGAAACACACTTTAAACATAAAGATACAAGCATGCTGAAAGCAAATACAATGCAAACATTAAACATGAGAATGCTTATAAGGCATTATTAATATAAAAAAGTATAGACTTCAAATGAAGACTATTATTAGAGATAAAAGAAGCATTACATAGTGAGAATAGTGTTCATTTATCAACAATGTATAGAAATCTTATATGTCTATGAAATTCTAAGATCCCAAAGCATATAGATACATGCGACTTGACCAACACTATAATTTACCTTGATCTCTTTCTAAAGTAATGACTATTTTACCCAAAAACAAGAATACAGATTCAAATTATGTATCTAGAACTTTAATCGGGACCATAAAACAATTTCCAGTAAATATATCAAAGGACTGAAAATCATACAAGAATATATTCCCTGATCAAAATGTCTTACGCTGGAAACAAATAACCAGTAAGATATTTAGAAAAGAGTTTCCTGAAGACTGGAAAGTGGATTGAGTGGAACTAAGGAGACAAAGTGATTTTGTCTGAGAAAGAAGCCCAGAGGAAGAAAGAATGGCTCTTTCCCAGCTTCGCAGACAAGATCACTCTGCATGTGGAAAATATGCTATTTAGTGCTTGTATTCAACACACCTCCTTGTGCCAAAACCGTACGTGCAGGAAGGACCTCAGTATGGGCAAAAGATGGCCGTTTCTGTTTATTGCAACAGCATGGATTCAGAGAAAATAAACTCAAACATAGAGACCAATGGCCTTCCTATTTCCTCAGACACGACGATGTTGAAATTAGGTCACTCAGTAACTTCACAATGGCCTGTACGTATTCAAATGAGAGGAAGAGTCATTCATCTCTCACTTTAAATCAACAGCTAAAAATGATTCAGGTTAGTAAGGAAAGCATGTCTAAAGCTGAGATGGGCCAAAAGCTAGACATGTTGGGCCAAATAGTTAGCCAAGTTATGAATGCAAAGGAAAAGTTTTCAAAGAAATTAAAAGTGCTACTCTAGTGAGCATGCAAATGATAAGAGAGCCAAACAGTCTTATTGATGATATGGAGAGAGGTTTAGTGGTCTGGATGGAAGATCAAATGAGGCACAATAATTCCTTAAACCAAAACCTAATCCATAGCAAGACCCTAACTCTCTTCAATTCTATGAAAGCAGAGAATGAGATGAGAAACTTGCAAAAGGAAAGTTTGAAGCTAGTAGATGTTGGTTCATGAAGTTGAAGGAAAGAAGCTGTTTCCATCATGTAATAGTGAAATGTGAAGCAGCAAGTTCTAATGTAGAAGCTGCAGAAAGTTGTCCAGAAGATTTAGCTAAGAAAATGGATGAATGCAGCCAAACTAAACAACATATTATCCACCAAAATTAAACAGCCTTATGTTGGAAGAAAATGGCATCTAGGACTTTCATAGCTAGAGAGAAGTCAATGCCTGGTTTCAAGGCTTCAAAAGATAAGCTGACTCTTATAAGGAGCTAAGGCAGCTGTAAATGTAAGTCTGGAGCCAATGCTGATTTACCATTCTGAAAATCCTAGGGCCTTTAAGAATTAAGCTAAATTCACTCTGCTTGTACTCTAAAAATGGAAGAAAAAAATCCCAGATGACAGCATATCTGTTTACAACATGGTTTATTGACTATTTTAAGCCCACTGCTGAGACTTGCTGCTCAAAAAACACAGATTTCTTACAAAATATGATTACTGAATGACAATGCACCTAGCCACTGAAGAACTCTGATGGAAATATACTAGAAGGTGAATGTTGTTTTCATGCCTGCAAACATGATATACACTCTGCAGCTTGTGGATAAAGAAGTCAGTTCAACTTTCAAGTCTTATCATATAAGAAATACATTTTGTAAGGCTCTATGGTCTAGCTGCCATAAATAGTGATTCCTCTGATGGAGCTGGGCAATGGAAATTGAAAACTTTCTGAAAAAGGTTTAACATTCAAAATGCCATTAAGAATATTCATGACTGATGGAGAAAGATCAAAATATCAACATTAACAGGAGTTTGGGAGAGTTTGATTTCAATGCTTCTGGATGACTTTGAGGGATTCAAGATTTCAGTGGAGAAAATAACTTCAGATACAGTAAAAAGAGCAAGAGCACAAGAACTAGAAGTAGAGCCTGAAGGTGTGATGGAATTGCTGCAATCTTGTGATAAGACTTAAATGGAAAGGAATTACTTCTTATGGATGAGCAAAGAAACTGGTTTCTTGAGAGGGAAACTACTCCTGCTGAAAATGTTGAGAACATTGTTGAAATTACTACAGAGGATTAGAGTATTACATTAACTTAGTTGATAAAGTAGCAGCAGGGTTTGAGGGATTAACTCGAATTTTGAGAGAAGTTCTACTTGGGTAAAATGCTACCAAATAGTATTAAATGCTATAAAGAAATTTTTCAGGAAAGGAAAAGTCAATTGAATCAGGAAACCTAAGTTTTGTCTTATTTTAAGAAATTGCCACAGCCACCCCAACTTTCAGCAACCACCACCCCGAGCAATCAGCAATCATCAACATCAAGAAAAGAGCCTTGAAAACAAATTCAATAGGCTGAGCCCCCAATCTTGGGGTTTACCCCTAGGAAGCTTATTCCTACAAAAGAAAGCCTAAACATACTGATAATTATCAAAGAGTTATCCCCAGTGTAGCTACAGTGAGCTTCTTTTGTTTCTCAGAGGTGGCTTCTCTCTCTAAGCCAACTCAGCAGGTTAACTCACTGCCCTCCCAATATGATTCCAAGGAGTGTAAATCTCCCTGGCAACTTGGGACCTGACTCCTGGGGATGAGGGGACCTGGTATCATTGGAATGAGAACGCTTTCTTGACCAAAAAGGAGAAGAGAGAAATGATACAAAATAAAGTCTCAGTGGCAGAGAAATTTCAAACAGAGTTAGGAGGTTATCTTGGAGGTTATTCTTACTCATTATATACATGTTTCTTTTTAGTTTACGGTGTATTGGAGTGGCTAGAAATTGTTGAACTGTGTTCTAGTAGCCTTAATTTTTGAAGTAGACTATATAACTATATAGCTTTTACATTGTGAAAACATTGTGTTTTATGCTCCTTTTATCCAAGGTATGGATAGATGAGTAAAAAAATAATGATAAAAATAAATTTAAAAATAGGGGGAGATAAAGGGTAAAAATTGGGTAGATTGAAATACTGTGGTTCAATGAGAGGGAGGGGTAAGGGATATAGGATGCATGAGTTCTTTTTTTTTCTTTTTATTTCTTTTTCTGGACTGATGCAAATATTCTAAAAATGATCATGGTAAAGAATATGCAACTATATGATGATATTATGAGTCATTGATTGTTTAATATGGTTGGACTGTATGTGTGTGTTTCTCAATAAAAATATTAAAAAAGAAAGATCCTCAACCAGCAAAATGATTATGAATCACTGGAAGCTGAGAAGATAGAATTTTTTAAGCAATATAGTAGTTTTAAATAAAAAAAAAGATGTTTAGAAAAACTTCAAATATCTGGATGTTAACAAAATACTTTTAAATAAATAATGGGTCAAAGAAATTGTGCAAGGAGTTAAAATATAATGAACTAAAGGATTATTAAACTACAACTTATCAAAAGTTGAAGGATGCAACTCAAGTAGTGCTCAGAGAGAGGTTTGCAGATTTAAATGCTGTGGAAAGGTACAAATTTAATGATTCATGTTGCCTCCTTAAAAATGGAGAAAAGAAGAGCAGAATATAGCCAAACTAAAATTAAAGGAAATAATAAAAAAAAAGTTGATATCAATGAGGTATAAAAATGCTAGAGTTAACAAGCTAAAGTTTTTTTTTTTAAGGGTTTAAAACTGATAAATTTCTAGCAAGACAGAACAAGAAAGAAAGAGATTTAAAAAAAATTCCAGCATTATAAATGAAAGATGGGCCATAAATGCAATTTCTCAGGAATAAAAATGATAATAATGGGATTTTATGCATAACTTTATGCTATAAATTTAAAGAAGGGCACATTCGTCAGCTCATTTTAAGAGGACAGCAAAATCCTGGAACCAAAATAAGACAAGAATATTACAGGAAAAGACACTACAGACCTAGTACCCTCATAACCACAGATTTTAAATATCTTAAACAAATATTAGAAAACCAATTACAACAATATATAAAAGGATACAAAATATATGATCAGATAGATTTAATCCCAGGAATAAAGAGTTGGGTTAACATTGGAAAATTATTTCAAGTAATTAACCTGTAAGAATTCGAGAGTTTTTCCATGCAAAGGAGGACTCCAAGAGACGTTCTCTCATGCAACACGCAAGGGGTTTATTTACCACACATGCGTGGGGCTCACTGAACACGCAGGAACAGAGAGCCCCTAGCCTGGGTTTGGGGAAGCTTTTTAAGGGGGAGGAGGAGGGGGTGGGGGTCGAGCATGGGTCATAGGTGTTGCTTCATGCAAGAAGCAGGTAACGATCATTTTCACAACAAGCATTTCTGGTGCAAGGAGTCATGGGGGTTGCGAGAGGCAGATAACCATCCCAGAAGGTCCCGAGTTGTTTTTCTTAGCCTGACAGGGCCCATAACTCTTTCCTTTATAATCCTTAACTCACACCAAATGCATAGTAGTGAATATAAAATGACACAAATCCTTTTGCTAGATATTTCTATCATTCAGAAGCTAAAATACATGTAAATAGCTAAATTAGGCAAGAAAAGTTAGCTACTGCTAAGTTTTATAAAATCCTTCTTTACATAAGAAAAGTTAGCTACAGTTAAGTTTTATAAAATCCTTCTTTACATAAGAAAAGTTAGCTACTGTTAAGCTTTATAAAACCCTTCTTTACCTAAGAAAAGTTAGTTACTGTTAAGCTTTATAAAATCCTTCTTTACAAACCATAACAGGTAAAAAGAAAATATATGATGATCTAAATTGATACAGAAAAAGCATTTGACAAATTTCAACATCCTTTCATAATAAAATCTCTCAAGAGACTAGGAACTGAAGGGAACTTCTTCAATCTGCAACAGAGTATCTCAAAAAATCTACCATTAACACCATATTGAATGGCAACATACTGAAGGCTGTCCTTGCAAGATCAATAAAAAGACGCTGATGTCCTCCAGTACCACTTTAATTCAAAACTGTACCAGAAGTTCCAGCCTGTACAATAAGGTAAGAAAAATTAAAGGAATAAGGTTTGGAAAGGAAGAAGTAAAATTGTTTTAATTGTGTATGACAATCATGTATATTGAAAATTGCAAGAAATCGCAAAAAATATTGACACCCAATATCATAAAGGTGTCAAATGTCTTAATTGAGTTTTAAATCTTTAAGTATTCAACACAAATCCTAGCAAGCTTTCTTGTAGAAATTGTCAAGTTGATAGTAAAATTTACATGGAGACACAAATCACCTAAAGTACACAAAAAAAGCTTTGAATAAGAAAACGAGAATACTTTTATTCCCTGATTTCAAGACTTATAAAGGTAAAGCAATAAAGAGTACAGTGTGGTTACATTGGTAAAATAATTGTACTTAAAAAATGTGCTATATAAGTGTATATAAAAACTAAAAGGTACATATAAAGCATAAAATATGTAATTGCAACCACATTTAAGTATATAATTCAGTCATTAATTATATTTACTATGTTGTTTTATCAATACTGTGAGTGAACTCTTAAGATGTGTATAGCCCACAATTAGAAATATTTTGTCTCCATAAGAAAAATTCCAAAAGCCATAAAATGTAAACTAAAAACATATAAAGCAGTCTGTCTGAACTCTTTTTAATCTATTTAAACTTGGGCAGACATCTAAATTCACTTAGGCTTAGGCTTCTCTTTTCTGATTCTTTTTCTTTTTTTTTTTTTTTTTTTTTGGCGTGGGCAGGCTCCAGGAATCAAACTCAGGTCTGGCTCGGCAGGAGAGAATTCTTGATTCTTGCCACTGAGCCAGGTTGCATTTCCCTAGGTTTCTCTTTTAAAGTTTTTTTGTTTTTTTTTGTTTTTTGTTTTTTAATCCAAGCTAAAAATTCATACTACCAAAAGTTGCCGTTGAAATTAAGTCATAGAAGTGAAAATGCAAATCCTCTTCCAGTCCTCATCCAAATAGTTTATTATTATTATATTATATTTCCTGTAATCCTGACCCAAGGTATTATCACAGAAGTGACCAGAGGACATTAAGTCCTGAGCAATAATGGCATTCCTGGGTCTAAGTTTCTGAAAACCAAATGTCTTTCTGGCTTATGATTTGGACTGTGATTGAGAACTTAATTTGGTTGCAGGCCTGCAGGGGAAGAAATGTGGTATACTAGTGGAATAAGTGAAAGCTTAAATATTATAATGTATGTAAAATATTTATCAGGGTTTAAGACTTGCAGTGGATACTATAAATACCAGCTCTTATTGTAATTATAAAAAATTATTGTTATCTACAAGTAGTTCTGAGGCAGGCTGGAATAGGTCACCCAGGGGCTAAGGGCATTCGTCAGTCTAGTCATAGAATGAAAAGGTTAGGTTAGCTTTGTGACTGCAATAGAAACTAGAACAGTATAAGAAACAGCTTAAGTGCAAGGTGCAAAACCTCAGATGTTGGAGACTTTGCCTCACTTGAACAAGAAATGGAATTTGGAATTTTCCACACTTAGCTTTAGCCTAACAGCACAGTAACAAGACAGCATACCTAGATTAATCTGGCATGCCTCACCCTGGTGCTCGTGATCTTTCTCCACTGTGTACTATCCTTTCAATAAACTTAACTGTTTGCTGCTGTCTGCTTTCTTGTCCATGAATTCTTTCCCGCTATGAGACCCCAAGCCTGGAATGAGGCTCAGCCTGGTGTCGGCTGAGCATGGACATCAGTGCACAGTATGGAAAATGTCACAATGAAAATTGAATCCCGGAAGGGGTATTGATTGCCAAAGGTCTTGCATAATTGGCCAAGCCCATTGGAAATTACCCTACAGTCAGTGGGTGTTTAGAAGGATTGCTCTGACAGTTGTGTGATGGACAGATTGGAAGAGGGTGAGATTGGAGGAAGGGTAGCATAGCAGGTGACAATTGAATATTTATAGGCAATACTGAAATCTTAACTAGGCTAGCAGCATCAGAAAGGCTATGGGGATGGGTGTCATGTCTGGGAGGAAGGAAGAATCAATGTGACATCATCAGGAATTGGAGTCGGGAAGTGATGGAAAGTAAAGAGTCTACAAGTGCTTTCAGATTTCTGGTTTGGAGGTTTGGTGGCACCAGTAGCTTGAGAATGAGCTGAGATAATACTCATCTGTGGGCCATTTTAATCTTTAGGTCAATTCAACCTGAAAGGCTCAGAAAATCTTTAAATGTGATGCATCCCCCTCCCCCCCATTAAAATGTTAGTGGACAAATGAGAATGTGACTCCAAAAATCAATTCAGGGCTCTTGTGGTCTAATTTCTCTTTGTAAATTAAGCTGCCTTAGCTTGCTAATGACTCTGGAGTAGGACACAACACCTACCATCTGGCTTCCATTTCTTTTCTCCATTGAAACCTCTTAAGCACTGTATTTTTTTTTTTTTTTACTATATATATATATATATATACTAAGATACACTTCTGGCGATCACCCTCTCTTTGAAACTCTTCCTTTTGTTCACCCTACTTACTATTTGTTCCTAATCTCTGTTGTGATAAATATTTCTCAGTCTCTGTCGTTCTTTATACTCTCTAAACCCGTATTGAACTTTGATGTTCTTGTTCTAGGCCCCCTCTTTTCAATTTCTTTAGGGTTCTTTCACTTTCACATCTACAGGAATCCCATATATAGCTCTAGATTTTAACTTTAGTTCAGTGTTTTTGCCAATGTTATAGATTCAAGTTTTAATGGATTAATTGACATTTTCTTCCTGTTTTTCAGGCTACATATGCAATTCACATTTAGCTTATCCAACACTAAGCCCACAATCACCACTCCCTTTCACCCATTTACTCCCCTTTTCAAAATGTAGGTAGCATCAACATTTGCCTAGCTGTCCAACAGAGACATGTCAACATTTATACCTCTTCCTAACCTCCCTGGGTCTTTAAATTCTTGTCTCTTTTAAGTCTGAAATTACTGTTTTAATCCTTGACATCAACACATTTGAAGTAGCTTCTTAACTAGTCTTTTCCTCAAGGTCTACTTCAGTTCTCCAAATATGGTCCAGGAAGCCACAGGATCAGCTTCATGTGAGAACTTGATAGAGACCAACTGAATCAGAAACTCTGGGGTCCAGAAATCCATACTTTAACAAGACTTCCAGGTGGTTCTGATGTCTGTGACCCTCGCCCACAAACATGTTTCACTAAGGCAGGAATCAGCAGCACTGTATCTTGGAGTCCTTGATTAGAATGCAAGCAACCTCTATTCATGTCAGGTGAGTATGTGTAAGGCACTTCACTTGTCTGCATTTTAATTTCTTCATCTGTCAATTAAATGGGTTGAATTAGACTATCTGTAGGCTAGCTGCAAGAACATCTCCAAATGCTTTCTAGGTGATAAGTCCTATGCTTAAGAATTTTGTATGCATTAACTCATCTAATACTAAAAAGGACACTTGGAAGCAGTTATTATTTATATCTTCATTGAATATATGAATAAACTGAGACTGAAAAAGATTTCTTCCCCAAATCACACAGCCACCAAATGTCTATGCAGTTCAAATGAAAGCTAATACTAGTGAGCATTCACTTAAAATTTATGTTTTCTTGCCTCTATGACTCTCTGCTCTGTGTAAATAGAGTGGCAAGAGCAAGCTGAATTTCTGAGACCAATAAAACATTATATGGAACATAGCTATCATAAATATATAATTATACTAGATGCTAAGCCAAGCAAAATACTCTGATGTTTTGATGGGGCATTGAACTCAAGAAATCAGACCATGGATGATGAGAAGAGTCAGGGTGCTGTCTCCTATTACAATTCTTACAGGTAAAGATACTTGGGGAGAATTTCATTGATTCCACATGTCATCCTGCATCGTCAAAAAGTTCATTTAATGCTTCCAGGAATTTGTAGATATGAATTTCAGGATTGAGTGAGTAAATGAGTTTAAATATCTTGCTAACTTTTTATAGAAGCAAGGGAAGGTTTTCAGAGGTTGAAATATAGCACCAATATTGGAACATTTTAGTAGCTCAAAAATGAAGACTGTTAGATGAACGGTTCAGGAGAAGTATATTTGCAAATACAAATAGGCATTTTTTTCAGTAAGAACAATTCTTTAAGAATATATCGCTAGTTAGTTAGAGAAATGGCAGGAAAAGTTCACCCATCAGCCTGTTCCTCCTGCGAGAGCTCCCTTATCATTGGCTAATGATAGCATCCATGAGTTTCATAAACTTGAGACATAAGACTAAATGTGAATGAGCCAATTCCCCTCTCCCAGAAGATTTTACTTCCCTTTGTTCAAGTCCAGCCATTCTTCTACATCTCTACTGCCATCACCTTAATCCAAGCCATGCTCACCTTTGGTCTACTTCTACTGTGTCTCTCTTGAAGACTGCACTTTCTTTTTAAAACACAAATGAACAGTTTATTCCTCTTTGTAAAGCTTGAAAGTAGAGTATTGGTTTTCTATTGCTGCTGTAACAAATAACTACAAATTTAGCAGCATCAAACAAAATAAGTTAATTATCTCACCGTTTCTGTAGGATAGAAGTCCAGATGGGTTCAACTATGTCCTCTGCTCAGCGTCTCGTGAAGCTGAAGTCAATGTGTTGGCAGAGTTAAAGATGATTAGCAGTTATCCAGGCAAGAGATGAGCTAGTGTAGGGCAGTGCTATAAAGGAAAGTAGATAGAATTGAGGTATATTTCACAGGTGAGTTTAAAGCTTTTAGGAACATGTACCAAAATGACCATTTATTCCAGGTCAACTAGACAGCCAAGCAATGCTACCCCATTACTGAGAAAAAGTAGATCTAATTTTTACATGATTCAAGTATGTTTTTCCTCCATTAAGATGATATGGTCTTTTCACTTTGCAAACTTCCAAGCATTTTTATGATGTCTCATGTACAGTGTGTGACTCAGCCATTCTGCATCTCTCACCCTTCCATGAACATTTGGGAAAGTTAAAGAACCCTATGTCTTTGTGCCTTCTGTTTCCAGTGCCTAGAAAGTTACAGCCCACCTTCTCTGCCTAGAAATAAATATACACCTCCTTGGATCCTTTACTGGTACCCCAAAGAATCTATTAATTTCCATTTATGGTTTCTGAGGCATTCTGCTTGAATCTGTATCACTAACTCATAAATATTGATGTTGGATTAGGATTGTACACATCTGTATATCTCTTTGGCACTGTGATTTTCAAAATAAGGATGAGCTACTTTATTCCCTATACATAGGTTTAGAAGGGAGATGCTTTCAAATATTTGTTGTACAAATATGTATGTTATATAAACAAACACATTTCACAAATATCACCAGTTCCTCAACTATTTATGGGATAAAAAGAAACATGCCCTGAAACTTGAACTAAGAATGAGGCAGAAAAATTAATCTAGCACTGATCTGTTTGCTAGTTTCAGGGCTGCACGTGTTTCTACAAAGCATCCTATCTGATGTACTTAAAACTGATCAAGGAGACTGTCATATAGCAGGCTTTGAAGTCAGTGTGTCATCAAAATATATTTGTGGAATTAACTAATGAAGCCTTGATTAAGCAAAGATCAGTTCATGAGCATGCTGACCACAAACAGAATGAAACAGCAGCCTTTTCAACAGGCCAGTTGCTTTGTTTTCTCTGGAACAGTAGGTTCCTCCTCCTAGAGTCCATTTAAGGGGGTCTGGCATCACTCACTAGTTTCAGCTTTAAGTTATCTTCCAGTTGGCTCCTTTAAAAGGAACTCTTGAGAAATCAAAGACCTTTTTGGCCTTGTTCTTGTGTCCCCTTCTCCTTTGTGACCTCCTCCTTCATTCTCTCTTCCCACACCTCTCTCTATCCCTTCCCCCCTTCCCTCTTCCTCCTTTACTCCCTCTCCCTTTGGCTCCATTCTTCCCCGCAACTCGTGTTTATAGAGATGATTATTATATGATATTATGCTAAACAATGACATCATAGCAGGAAAATTCCAAAAACCTTTACAGACCAATCATTTCCCATTGTCCCATTTTGTGTAGTTTAAACAGTCTCAGGTAAGTATTTTTCAAGGTACAGAAACCCTTCTCAGAGTAAACAGACTTTAGGAGATTAGATTTATAGTGAGACGGTTGGCATGCATTATGATCTTGAGATTTAGAGACGTAATAATAAGCTCTAGTAGATATTCAAGAATATAAATAAAATGGAAAGAGAGAGGTAAAAATCTATGAACTGTGCATTAACATGCTAAGTTAATACACTGTGATATAAAGGAACCTGCCAGCCAAAACGCCATCAAGCCCTAAACAATGAACTCTTGCATCTTCTTGTAGATGTTTGGACCAAAAATATTATATCTCCATAAGGCCATCTAAAAAATCATGCTATAAAACTGTCTTTATTTGAACAATATGAAGCACCAAGCTTTATTACACTGAGCAAATAATACTCATGAAGTTTCAGAATAGATTGCCACTTCAGCAATTGGTGGTTTTCCAGAAATATTTTCTTAAGCAATAGACAAGGAAGGTGAAATGTCATCTGCAGCCCCCTCACAATGTCTGAACCTAGATGAAAATTTATTTCTCAGTTTCTGAATAAAATTTATATTTTACTGTAATGCATAGAACCATAGAAACTGGAGCTAGAACGACACTATCAATAATTTGACCCAAGCTCAGATTTCATAGATTAGCCTCAGCCCTAGAGATGGAAGGTGAGTTTTAGGACTATAAAAAGCCTGTATCTAGTGAACCAATGTAGGAATCAGGACCATCGACAAAACTGCAGTGTTTTAATTCTATACATTTTAATCACTACAAATGCTTCTTTCATTTGGCTTTTCTAATCAAAGGTTGACTGTTATCACTAACTCAGAAACAAGTAATAAATAGCATTCAGGAGACTCAAAGTTCAATTCCGGCTGGATAGTGGTATGCCATAGCTCAGAGAACACAGGTGGAGGCATTGCAGCTGTGGTTTATCTGAGGCTCGATAAAATAAGAGCAAACAAACCTGGTCATATCACGTCCATTATGACCATTCAGAAAAACATCTAATTCAACAATAGACTCAATAGGTAGCATATGTTTTTGTGCACTTTTGAAGAAAATATGCATAACAACTGTAAATGTCACAAAATGCCTATATATGCTCTGTTCTTGAGGAGAGATCAATGTCAATCTCCTTCTATTCCTTAGTTTTACTGCCAAGGAAATTCAAATCTTTTGATGCTTTATTTTATCTCCCACCCAAAAGCACGAGCTGATGAAACTCAGTAACTCATATTTAAACTAATGGCATTTGAGGTTAAAGAAGCCAAAAAGCAAATTTATTTCTCCATAATCTCTCTCCCTCTAATTCACTGAGCATCTCCATAACTTAGTCCCCTAGTTTCCTTAAATTAACATGGGTTCTGGCAGACTACTCTTTATCTACCCCCTTGGAGGGTTGTAGAAATCCATACACTAATAATAACTGATCTAGGTCTGTTGATCCTTTCTTACTGTCTCCAAGTCCAGCTTATGCATCTCTTAACTCTTTCTTCACCTACGACTTTACTGGTTATTGTTCAATTATTTCAGAAACTAGGAGGAATGAGGATTCTGTAATATTTGTGGTTAGAAAACATAAGAAAAGATAACAAACCCAAACCACTGAACATTCAAAACTACTGGGAAAGTTGCTTTAGGATGGGGCAGAGAACTGTGGCATGCCAATATCTGTTTAGATCATCGACATGCCATTTTAAAACGTATTTTTTCATGAGAGAAGTTGTAGTTTTTCCGAAAAACCATGTATAATTTCTATTAGCATGGTACATTTGTTATAATTGATGAAACATTATTATAGTTGTAGTGTGAACTATGTCCATAAGTTACATTAAGGTTCACATATTGCATCATAGAATTCTATGGCTTTTACAATTTTTTTATTCTGGTAACAAATATACAGCTTAAAATTTCACCCCTTTTAATGACATTAAAATACATATTTCAATGGTGTTAATTACATTCACAATATTCTGCTACCATTACCACCACCCATTACCAAAACTTTTCTATCACCTCAAACAGAAACTCGTACCAATTACGCCTTCACTGCCCATTCCTTACTCACGCCCTGGCCCCTGGTAACCTATATTTTGGTTTCTGATTCTGTTAATTTGTTTATTATAATTATTTAATAAAGTCATGCCAAATGTGTCCTTTTGTATCTTAATGATTTCAAAAGATACAAAACATGAGGTCTTCAAGCTTTATTCATTTTGCAGCTTATGGCAGAACTTCATTCCTTTCAACAGCTCATTTATATTACATACATAAATGAACAATGTTCTGGTTTGCTAGCTTCCGGAATGCAACACACCAGAGAGGGATTGGCTTTTAATAAAAGGGTATTTATTTTGTTTGTTCTTCAGAGGAAAGGCAGCTAACTTTCCACTGAGGTTCTTTCTTACGTGGAAGGCACAAGATGGTCTCTGCTGGTCTTCTCTCCAGGCCCCTGGGTTCCAACAACTTTCCCGGGGTGATTTCTTTCTCCATCTCCAAGGGCCCAGGCTGAGCTGCAAGTGCTGAGACGAGGAATGCCAAGCTGCTAGACTGTGCTACATTGCGTTCTCTCATTTAAGCACAAGCCAATTAAGTTAAACGTCACTCATTGCAGCAGACACGCCTCCTAGCCGACTGCAGATGTAATTAGCAACAGATGAGATTCACCTACCATTGGCTCATGTCCACAGCAACAGAACTAGGTGCTTTCACCTGGCCAAGTTGACAACTGAATCTAACTACCACAAACAATAAGCATGTGAAAAGATACTCAACATCATTAGCCATTAGGGAAATGTATATTACTACCACATTGAGATACCATGTCTGTGTCATTTGTACACACCATTGTTTAGTTGATGACACATGTCTATGGAGCCTACATGAAGGAAATCCCCTACTTGTGGAGACAGAGCCCCATTCAATACACTGATTCACTACACTCTGAGGTTAAGTCTGTATGATCCTGGTATTGAGGCTCCTTAGATGGTCACACGGGCACAGTAAGATAGAGCTTTCTCCACCCCTTGATCCAGAAGACAAAGAATAGCTCAAATTCCCAAAAGGTGTCAACATAGATTTTTGAAATGAATTAAAGAAGACATAGAAGATAAGAGTTATGTGAAAATTTGGCTTTTCTCTCTCCAATGTACTAACTGCCAGTAATGAATAAGTAAGAGAAGAAACACAGTAAATGCCTATCAAAGTTTGGGACTATACACATGTATAATGGGTAGTGCAGGCTTACCAGAGAAAGTGTAACCTTCTTATTTCTGTAAATGTTACTTGTACCTTTGGGCAAAGATGACAGAGTCATAATAGCAGTCTGTATTGCACAGTGTTTGCTGTGTGCTAGGTACTTTTCCAACTACTTTATGCCTATTAACTAGTTTAATCCTCACCATAATATATAGATAGAATTATTATTATTTGACTTTACAAATAATGGAATGGGGACAGAGAGGTGAAGCAACTTGCTCAATGTCACACTGTTAGACAGTGTGGGATGTGGAAGCAAGTCTGTGCTATAATTCCTCTATACTTATGTCTATTACAGTTAATCCACAAACCATACCCCTATTCTCCACAGTGCCCTGGAAGTGGACATCAAAAATTTCTCTGGGTTTTAGTAGTGGATGGCGGCAGAACCTCTCCAGAGACCACCATGGTTCTAACAAGACTAATGCCTATCTGATGTACCCCAATATAGCTTGACTGGTTCTTAAAATGGAAATTCTTCTGACTGATAGTAAAACAACAGCTACCCTAGTCCTTGATTGTTTCCTACAACCCAGTCCCTCCCCTAGCACCACTGTGGCAGGACTCACATGAAATAGAATGGATTCTGAAATATGGCATCTGTTATAACCATAATTGAAAAGCTAGAGTGAGATAGTCAGGCCGTATTCCACTGCTCTGACCAGTATGTGTTGCACCTTTGGGGATGGGACAAGGAGAGGTCCATTGGGGGAGTTCTATGCTGGGCTCCCTGTCTTAGGCCTTTAAGAAGGTCATCTCAGTCTTACAGAGGATCCCCAAAGCGGAACAAGATATACAGAACCAAGTTTATACTTAAAGCACTTACATGTATCCATTTTGATCTCCAGCAATACTAAGTGTGGCTGATGCAATGGAAACATATGTATACATGAGCGGTGGGGCAGTACGGTATACAGTAACAGCCTTCTTTAAACAACCTCCTTCTGTGCAACCAACCCCAAAGGCTCACCCTTTTTTAATTGTTATCAGTGGAATTAGTGCCACTTGTTGGCAACTTGAAGGTCTAGTCACTTGCAGAGAAGATCATGCATGGAGAAGCATGGAAATGAAACTGACTTATACATCCTGAGTTGATGGAGAACTCAGTGAATTAGGATGGATTACCTGGTAGTGTCAAGACCATTGCTTCCCAGAAGGAAAGTGGTTTGCTAATGGAAATAAAGTTAAATCAGCTTCATATCCAGGATTGTAATTATTGAAATAGTTGTTTCCTTGCTCATGTTTCAATCTATCAAGGAATATCAGAGGTGGAATGAAGTATGGAAGTGATTTAGGCTGATGTCTGACTCTTTAAGGAACTTTTCCTATAGCATTTTAAAAAATCATGGTGGCCATTCAGCCATATTAGGCAATTTCAAGATGGAGGCATCCTTACTATACAGGAAAATCCTAGTTGTTGGAAATAGGTGGACATTAAAAGGTCTTACGATAGAAGAGAATTTACTATGCACAGTGCACTGTAATTCACAGAATGCTTTCATCCATAGTATTTCAATGTCTCATTGTCACAGCCCATGTAGGAGCTCAGGGACATCATTTGGGATATCTATTACAATTTTCAGAACTTAGAAAGTTAGAAAACGTAGGTAATTATGTGAATTTATTCTGACATCAGAGCCCTCCCAAGAATTAAAAAAGGAGCTTCCTGTGATTATTTTATTTCTTTGAATATCTCACTTTTTAATAAAAGCAAGACATAGCAAGCCTTACTCTTTACCACTGACAATCAGTTAATGGAAGGTTCATTTAAGATTTATCTCTACTACCTTATCTCTATTATTATCTCTATTGTTGGTACACGTTCTTGCCATCTCTTAATTCTTATTCTCATTTATCCTGGGGTATACACACAATTTACACTTACAAATGTGTGACCATGTTTCAGTTGATATAAACCATGGTTAGCCTTGGCTAATAGCAAAACAGAAATGTTTATATGGTATGCAAACACGCACATACTCATGCACATATTCATTCTTCCAGCTAATCAAAATTTTTGAAAACAATCAATTCACAGTGTTTGAAATTTTACAATTTAGATAAATATTTGGTTTAAAAACTGACCTTTTGAAAATTAGCGTACTTGCAGTCATGCCATTGCTTTTGTGTGAACATTGATAATTTAATCAATCTCCTTTATATCTCCTTTTTGTTGTAATTATGTATTCAAGGATTAGGAATTTGGGTTGAGGAGTAGAGTGGGGAGAGAAGGCAGTAGAAGGAGGGGTTTTTAGGCATATAGTTATTTGGGCAAGAGCATGCTTAAGTTTGGAACATGCAAAAACTAGAAAAAAGAAGAAGACTGGTGGGCAGGGAAGAACACGTAAGGGGGAATCATCAACAAAACATCATCTTTCCAACAAAAACGTGGACAAGTTCTAGGATAAATGGTCTAAATAGTCTACCGGCATCCACTGTGGACTCTTCTAACCAGGAGTTTAAAATCTGGATGGTATCTCCAAGTATTATACAAAAATATAAAAACACATAGTATCTGAACCACATGTGTGAACATTTGGCATAATAATTTGTTCAATCATAATCTATCAGAACTAAAAGACATCAATGATGTTCTGGTCAAAAAAATGTATTTACATAGACAGGAATAAGGAGCACATTCTGGGTAGGGGGCAAATCATGAACAAAAATCTTCATTTCCTTCGCCATAATGTATACAACCATTCAGTACATTTTTGTTGAGGTCCTACTATGAGCAAGACACAGTGCCAGCAGTGTCTGAAGAACAGTTGTTGATGCATAAGGAAGAAATGGAGAATATTTGCCAAGAGATGAGGGCGGGACTTGGGGGATGATTATCAGTTTACCAATGGAGATCTTTGTAAAACCAAACTAAGCATTTCCATTTCATCCTTAGGCATTAGGAAGCCTTTTTATCTCTCCTGAAGCAGACACTTCCTAAACTTCTACTTCTAAAATTAATACTCCTGTTTTCTAAGTTGTGAACTTTGGTTGGAGACATTTCTGAAGAAACTATGCTATCTCCTTCTAAAAATGCAATGCTCAGGTCTTTAAATGGTGGTTCCAGAGAAAATTTCAGTAAAATGCATCTCACAAAAAGAAGCCTATAACTCCCTAAGGAAGCAATATTAATTAGAGAAATACAGGCTCTTGAAAGGCAACTTGCATTTCATCTTATGATTTATTTTTTGCAAACACTTTACTAAATGATTGCAGTTGCAGATGGTTAAGTTATTACTATCAGATGACTGCCATGGCTGATATTGCAGAATAGGGATAGAATCTTGTTACTTATAAATAGAAAAATCCATTATCAGCAAAAAAGTAATAAGAGGGGAGGGGCATCTTTCCACTACAGCTGGTCCTTAATGGCAGTGAGTCCAATATAACGTAAAAAGGGATCAATCAATTGGAAGGTCCAGATGCACCAATAAAGTCTGTTAAGTCACATTTCTCCTTTGTATCTAGAAAGCTGCTATCCCAATTATGGTATAACTCACCTGTAACAGCTTCTTTTAACAGACCTTTGTAGTATATTATAAGAAGATGCTAGATCCCAGATCCAGCCAACATTGGCTATTGTGACAAACCCTCTGAGTTTGCTGAATATCATCCAACTTTTATCACTGTCAAGTCTCACAACCTGTGAAGCCCCTCAGTCCTGGACAAATGGGGCGGGTTGATCACTATATGCCCTGGCTTACAATCTTCATGTGTAGCAGATGCCAGCAATCAGTATTTTGACAAGATTTGCAAGGGAATTATATTGATATTAAATTTGAGAATCACTGCTCTAGACTATCCTTTAAATATTGCTTTCATTTTTGAGCCTGACTATCTTAAAAAAAATTCTAAACTACCTCAAAAAATTTGAAGGAAATTTGGTCAGAATGGTTAGGCAACTTGAAATATCACCAGGACAGAAATGTTCAATCAAGAGATAGGATAGTGTACAAGGAATATGGCTTTTCTCTTCAAATTCTTCAAAGGCTGGTCATGTGAAAACTCAAATGTTAAAAACAGGACCAAGAGTTTGAGAAAAAAAAAAAAGAAAGAAATATATTTAAACACAATAGAATGTAGAATACCTGATGAAAGAAACGTATACAAATATTTATGATGGTGATGATGATGGTGTAAATTCTATAGCACCAAAGGTGAATAGAAAAGGAAGAAATCCATTTATACTTATTTTGTCAACTAATATCAACCTGGCACTTTGCTGTGTATTCTGCATGTTTCCCTTTTACTGGACGTTTGCTTCATAATCATTACAGGAGATAAAAAGCAAACAGAACATAATGCAAACAGCAAAAATGAAACACTACAAGCCCAGACTGATTTCATTACCCCTAGTGGCATGATTCCAAGGGCGTTAGAATGACCACCACGAGTTTTCTCTTCCATTTTACTGTTGGAATCTGGTGCTTTGTTTTGAGTGCTCCGTCTCCTCCCTCCCAATGCTAATCTCCATATTCTTCACCTAATTTTTATCTTTATTTCCCACATGTGGTTGCACAGGTTCTCTTCCATTTTATCTTCTGACAATTTTGAAATCTTTAAGCGGTAATGGAATTTGAGCACGGTTATATTGACCATTACACTTTGTCAAGTTGGAAATGGTGCAAGGCATGAGGATATCTGCAAGGTCAGGCTTTAAAGCGTTTATTAGCCCGGGTCTCATTTGTTTTTAACCAGCATCCAGATAGTGTTTCTATTCTGTGCAATTTTCTTTTTAGAGAAGATGTTCTCCATATTTGAAACCTTTAACGTTCACAGCATGAAATCACACAGAGAAATGAATCACTGGATGCTATTTATCACCAAGACTAATTACATGAAAAAATTCAGAGTTTTCTTCTAAATATGCACAATTGAGTTTACAATGCATTGATTGGTGAGCATGTGAACCATTGAAGTTACAAATTGTCATTAATGCTGTTAAGGAAGTAGTGACCTATTAAAAATCAAATGGAAAAGAGAATCTGCTCCTAATTCATGCTTCTGATGCTGGAACTGAATGTACAAACTCTTACTACAGTTTGGTTGATTTAATACAATTCCTGAGAGACATATTGTGTCTGTTTAATTGTGAAAGTACTTCTTAATTTCCAGGGTCCAAGCTTTAGTATGAACTGCATTACTAAATTGTCTTCTCAGAGGTTTCTTCATTGCTTAATCACCTGAGTGGGCCAAAGTTCTCTCTTTTGAAGATTAATATGAAAGGAAACCAGAAAGCAAAAGATACTCAACATTATCTACTGTGTGCTGGAAATGTTAAGTAAGCATATTTTATTTAATCCCTACAGCAACATTACAATGAAGCATTATTATCCACATTTTATATTTGAACAAACTGAGTCAAAGGAATGTCAACCATTTACTAATCATATTTGCCGTGTTACATACATGTTAGATTTTAATTTTCTCAATAATATTCCAAGGCAGAGATCAGCACCTCAGTTTTCTGACCCATTTGAATCTCAACTACATAGGTAAAAATGTTTCTGAATCTTGGTGCTAGAGACATTTTGGGCTGGTTAATTCTTTGCTGTTGGGGATTGCCCTGTGCATTGCAGAATGTTTAGCAGTATCCTGGTCTCTACCAGGTACTAAATTCCTGTACTACCCCCAGCCAGTTGTGACAACCAAAAACATCAGACATTGACAGATATCCCCTGGAGAGCAAAAGCACTCCTGGGTAAGAATCACTGATATCTGTGGATAACCATGACAGGTGAAGTGGCCATCCTAGGTTTCTAGTAGAAATCCCAAACACTGAAAATTCATTGTGTTTCTACATTATTTGTTAGTGATTATTTTAACATTTTGCCTTATATAATTTTATCATATAAACTAATTAGAGATACAGTTTTTGTGAGGTGGATATTAGTATTCCTTGTTCACAGATAGAAAAAGTGAGGCACAGCATGATTAAATAATTTCTCCAAGGTTGTAGGTTGTAAGGATTGAAGCAGTGATTTAAACTCAGGCAGTACTGGGTGAAATCCAGTTTTTAAACACTCCATTCCATATCCTCTTAGTGGCAAATACTTTTGGTGATCTACAGAGCAGCCATTCTCAACCTTCTACCTTGTAGTAAAAGCCAGCCTTCCAGCAGAGCGGCTCATGATGTTGTGTATTAGATTTCATATTCTTTCAACTGAACCATGAGCCACTGGTGGTTCCTCTCTAATGGGTTAGGCCCAAGGTGATGTATGGATGCTGGTGGATGGACATTCTGGCAAAGCGACCCTCTGGTGAAAAGAGAGAGATGTGTGAAATGAATCTTTCCCTTTTCCTACTTTTTAGGTTCTGAGATATAACATCTATTACAACCATAACAGAAAAGCCATAGAGGAGAAACTCAAGGCTTTGAAGATTGGAGAACAGACAGACAATATCACTGAGAACTGAACTGTCCCTGGGACCTCTTATCTCCAAATATCTTTGAGTGATCATAAAACTTTTTATTGATTAAGTCACTTTGAACCAGGCTTTATTTTGCTTGCAACTGAAATCATCTCGACTGAGATGCTCCCAAGATACAAACCCTTTGGATGTCTAAGAAAGTGCTAACATTCTGGAGAATTTAGGTCCTGACAGTTGAGTTAATCATACTCCTCAATTGCTAACACAAGGTCTTGCAATATCTTGTGTGTATATAGTGTGTGTGTATACACACACACACACACACACACATATACACATCTATATACACACATATACATATATATATACATATATACCTTTCTGTCTTGTTATATCTAAGTGTTTATACCTTTTAATTTCAGTTCCTACTCCCATTCCTCACAGACAATTCTGAAGATTTGATGTGCAACTTTACATTAATATGCATATGTGTCAAATATCAAATGCCAGCTTGTTTGTTTGCTAATTTGTACAATAAAAACAAAATGAGTAATAACCAGTATTACAGAGCATTTACTATGCCCTAGTCATCTAGCTAATTGCTTTGCATGCATTGATCCAGTCAATTCTCACAAAGATATTTTAAGGTAATCACTCACTATTATTATCTGAACTATACAGATGAGGAAATTGAGTCATAGAGGCACATACATGACACTGGGCTGACGTCAGTGTGCTTCTTATATTTTTCCTTCAGCACTCTGAGGTTTGAGTCCACCACACTTTGCCTGTGCACATCTTCCATTGCTTCTGCCATGATATTCCCTTCTGTGCCACCTCCACATAGACCCCAAATAAGCTCCAAACTTCTGCCACCAAAAAAAAAAACTGCATTGAGCATCATAATCCATATTCATTAATATTCCAAGGTGAGAAAGATAAGACTGAAGTTTCAGAGTGATCCTGTGTTATTTAATTTGAGTAAAGTATATGCACACTTCTGAATGGCTGCACCAAACTTCATGACAATTAAACCATGCATGGCAGTTCTTATAACCCCATAGTCTTGCCACCATTTGGCAGTATCCAATTTCCTAATTGTTGTCAAACTCTTGAGAGTAAAATAGTTTCTCATTGTTATTGAGATTCTCATTTTTATCAGTACTAATAAATTTAAGCATCTTCCTCTGGTATATAATGAAGAGGGGAAAACTCTTTCATATATTAAATGCCAATAGCTTGTTTGTGAACTATCAGTAGATGAGACAGGTTGATAGTAAGAAAAAAAAATGAAATAAAGATTAGTCCCATTTTTCAGGCTTCAGAAAATAAAATAGGAAATGCAGAAAAAGGAACTGCTTTTTGGTGGGTGAGGATAAATGCTAAGATTCTTTGGGATTTAGTGATTTTAGCTTCATTAATTTCTGGATTTCTAATTGAAAATCTATTCTATACCATGGTATGGCGTATAGGTGAGCCCATGTCCTCAAATTTTTCAGTCTGGCATGAGCAAATAATGATAATGGAATAGTTTAAGTACAGATAAATGAGCCAGAGGGCTAGGGAAAGTTTCTCAGCTGGAAGACTGAGATCGGAGAGATCTTCCTGAGGGGATTATGTTCCATTTAGTCCTTTTACCCCATTGTAATGAAAAGGTAAGAAAGTACCCTTAATTTCTTTCTACCATCCCTGCTTACAAAAACACGAATAAGCACCCACTCCCACACAAACCATTTCATTATCACACCGATACCGAAAAGTACTGGTGCCCATAGCATCCAGGTATCTTCAAGAAGCTGAGTTTTACTGGAATTCAAACTTTAAACCAATGGGAATAGAGATGTGCACAGCTTCAGGGGCTTAGACTTTATGGTAGAGCTGATGGCAAGCCAGTGAGAAGATTTTAAAGGGGAGTTTTCTGAACAGAATTGCAGCTCAATGGGTGGTGTATTCAAAAGGGCAAAATTAGAGAAATAAACTTGCAATAATATTTTATAGAAGAGAAAAGCTAAATTCCACTGAGATTCAATTTTGGTCAAAACCCATCTCCCTTTGTTCTCTTATTCAAATGATTGACAAAAGAGTCTTCAACAGAGTGGAGCAAAAGCACAGAGAGGAGAAAAAGATTGAGGGAATAATATCAGCAGGTTTCTGGAACAGAAAGATAAGGAGATCTAGCAGAGGGAAAGAGAAAGGGTGAGGTCCAGCCTGAGTTCTAGGTTCCTGGAAAACAAATATTTTAGTGGAAACAAAAAATACAGTAGGCCAATTACTGAAGAAAATCCACTATTCCCTTAAGGCTATCAATCTAGAAACCAAGAAGCCCTGATGCCACAGTAATAAAAGTCAACACATTGGACTGCAGAACATGTCCAGGCACTGCCATATGTAGTGTCCATAGATCAACTCCTTCAATCTTTGCAAAACTCTGACTTTGCTCCTTGTGTGCCATGTGAAACAGCTGGGAATTCATTGGAAGCTGATGGGAAGCCAGTGAAAAGATTTAAAAGGGAAGTGTCTGGGTTGGAATTGGAGCTCAGTGGATGATGGATTTGAATGGGGACAAGATGCGAGAAAGAAAGTTCTAATAGTAATTCACAGAAGAGAAAACTAAACTCAAAGTTTAGGTAACTCGCTGAAAATCACACCATAGAGGCGTAAGTGAAGCATAGACATGGTGGCTCCAGAGTCTGTACTCTAATTGTTGGCACTATCCTGCTTAGAGTTCAAACTTGGTAGGCTTGGCTGAATAAGTGTTAACCCTCCACCCTTACACATACACACGCACGCGCGCATGCACACACACACACACACACACACACACAGGGAAAGGCACTTTCCTGTTTGCTGTTTACTGCTGGAATTCCACCATGGACTGAGCAGCTGTGCCTATCCTGTGCTAAAACTGAGGCCACTGTGTTTGAGAAGGTGGTGAGAGGAGCTCTGTCAGCTTCTGAGCTGTGGTGCAAACATGCACATCTTGATGCTCTATCACTGAAGCTTTGACTTCTACTCTATCTCGGAGCAACTGGTAATGCTGGAATCAGAACGTGCAAGGCATGTTTTGTTGCTCTTTCATTGTGGTAAATTGGTGCCCACCTGATAAACTTACGTTTTCTCCAAATTACATGCTAGACACCTAAAGTCTCCCCACTTTTTATTTTCTTGGAAGAATGAGAAATGTAATTCAGGGTACACAACTCTGACTGGTCAAAAATGCATCTCACTTCTTAGCTCAGGCAATTGAGAGGTACAAGCCACAGAAACTGTCACCAGCAACACTGGAATGTCCACTTCCAATAATCACTCATCTCAATGAAAGAACTGTCCACACCTCTTCAAACCTCCTACAGCAGGATTCTGGGATAACCAGGCAATGCAGATATATGAGAATTACCAAAGTGAGGTCCTCAGATATCAGCGGCTTCATTCCCTCAGGGGTTCTGGCAAGGATTACATCAGAACCAACAAGAAAATGTTGTTACCACCACTTGAAAAAGAATAGAAAAACAAGGAAAGGTGTGGATTTGAGGAGATAAGAAGTCTTTGGGTATGCTGAACGTGAGAGCAACTGGGACATCTAGATGGAAATGTATGGCTGGCATATGTGTCACAACTGTGGCCAGATCAGCAGTGAATAGAGCGCTGGGAGTTCTATCTTCTCTTATTATGCTAATGTCTAAATACTTTCTACATTATTTCTATGATGGTAGATTTTATTTTTATTTTTGAGTGTATAAAAATAAGTAAATGGATTTCAGGTGTACATCTCAGCAGGTTGATCATAGACTAATGATATTATCACAGAGCATTTACACTGAGGAAAAGCATGTTTGCAGGGGTAGTGTGTGTGTATGGGGGTTCCTTGTAGTAAAAGAGGAGATAGCCCATTAAATTATGAAAGAGTTAGTAGAAGATCCTCACAGAAAAAATTTTTGAAGTTTCAGTAACAAAAGTGATTGTGAATATATACTGAACACGGAGAACAAATAAGAGAAGGACGAAAACAACCCACTTAAGGTGGAAATATTAGGATAACTGGTTTTCTTAAACATAAGAGCTGACTGTTAAATGCAATGGGTTGGGGGATGAAAGGGAGATGAGGATGTGAAATAATATTTGATTAACTCAGGAAAATAATTTTACATTATTAAAATAATTTAACTTCTTTCTGCAGTTTCTCCAGAATGAAACAAAAACAAAAGTTGTGGCTATTGATTGGCCAGGTGGAAACATAATAGTATCTGTCAACAAGAAAATACGATTTGCCTACCCAGAATATCTGAGAAAATTAAGGAAACCCTACTGAAACTGATCAGTTGAGAAAGATGGTTGAATATATATTCTGGTCTATGCCAATACTTTTCTTATTCATCAGAAAAATCAGTTGTATAATACAATGGAAAGATAACACAAACCAAAATAGCATCGTAATATAAGTTACTGAGAATTACCACAATAGAAAACAAACCAATTAAGACATTTAAAAAATGTATAATATGAGATTTTCACTTTTGAGAAGATGACTTGGACTTTTTTTTTTCATTTTCTCCTCCTAAATAGAGCTAAAAACCCTAGACATTATGTATTTAAAAAACAAGGATAAGGAAACTATTTAAGGTCAAGGGAAGATGATGGACCAACTAGGGAATGTGGGGCCCAAGGAATAATACAGGGGTGAATTACCTGCAATTTCTTTTAGAGTCATATGTCCCAGACTTGGAGCTGAAGAAGCTAGCAACCCAGAAATACCAATGGTCACAGGAAAATGAGCCTCAATAAAAGGTGGCTTTCAACAGGCACTATGCCACAACACTCTACTCCAGATAAAACAACACACACATAAAACCCTCTGTTATATTATCCCATCCACATCAGCAAGCTAAAGACCATAATGAGGCACCCTAACACCCCATGGGGGAGGAATCAAAGAGCACCAAATAGGAAACTGGGACATCCTTCAGCTTATAACAAGCAAGGATATCAGCTTTCACTGCTCTTATTCAACTAGCCAGTGCCATAAGGAAACAAAAAGAAATAAAAGCACACAATTCACAAAGGAAGAAACAAAACTGTCCCTATTTGCAGAAGACATGACTGTCTATAGTGAACAATATAAAGAATCCATGAAAAATCCCAACTCCTAGAATTAATAAGTGAGTTCAGCCAGATTTTAGGACACAGAATAAACATAAATAAATCAATTTTCTATATACTGGCAATGGCCACAAATGATAATATTTACAATCACATGCAAAAAATAAGAATAAAACAGGTATAAATCTAGGAAAACATAAAAATGTGTATGCTGAAAAGTACACATCCTTGATGAAATAAATCAAAGAAAAAATAAACAAATGAGAAGTATACATATTCATGGATTGGAAGATTCAAAGAAGTAGAGCTGTCAATCCTTCCCTCACTGATATATAGGTTCAATGCAATGTCAAGAGCCACATGAGAATTTCTGCTAATATAGACAAGGTGACCCCAGAATTTGTATAGAAAGGCAAAGGAAAAATGTAGCTAAAAATCTACTGAAATAGAATGATAAAATGAGAAGAATCAGTCCACTTGATTTCAAGAATTCTTTTATAGCCACAATAATCAAGACTGATAACTGGCAGATATATAAACACATAGATTGATGGAGTTGAATATACAACACAGAAATAGACCCACACAAATATGTACACTTGATTTTTAATCAGATGCTGTTCTAGTTTACTAGCTGCCGGAATGCAATATACTAGAAATGGAGTGGCTTTTAAAAAGGGGAATTGAATAAGTTGCTAGTTTACAGTTCTAAGGCCAAGAAAATGTCCCAATTAAAGCAAGTCTATAGAAATATCCAATCTAAGTCATCCAGGGAAAGATACCTTCATTCAAGAAGCCCAAAGAAGTTCAGAATTTCTCTCTCAAGTGGAAAGGTACATGGCCAATGTGATCAGGGTTTCTCTCTCATCTAGAAAGGCACATGGCGAACATGGTATCATCTGCTAGCTTCCTCTCCAGCTCCCCGGGAAGCGTTTTCCTTCTTCATCTCCAATAGTCACTGGTTGGTGGACTGTCTACTCCACGGTTCTGTGGTATTCTCTGCTCTCAGCATCTTGTGGCTTTCTCTTATTCTCTAGCTTTTCCCAAAGTGCTTCTTCTTTAAAAGGATTCCAGTAAAACCAATCAAGACCCAGATAGACTTGGTGGAGACACATCTCTATCTATTCAAGTTTAACAACCACTCTTGATTGATTCGCATTTCTAGGGAGATGATCTAATTAAAGTTTCAAATCTATAGTACTGAATAAGGATTAGAAGAAACGGCTGCCTTTACAAAATGCGACTGGAAGTAAAACATGGCTTTTCTAGGGTACATAAACCTTTTCAAACCAGCAGAAATGCAAAATCAATACAACATAGGCGAGATACCCATTTATTTTCATCCAATGGTATTGGAGAAATTGGACATCCATAGAGGGAAAAAAATCTAAATATCACTTTTTATGTAAAATTAGCTCAAAATGGATAATAGATTCAAATGTAAAATAACAAAACATCAGGATAATAAAACACAGAAGAATAGTCTTGGACTCTATAGTTAAGCAAAAAGTTCATCAACTTGACACCAAAAACATGATTCATAAAAGGGAAAAACTGGACTTCTGGGAAGATAGCAGAGTAAGGTAAATTGGATTCACTTGCTCCATAGAACAAGCTAGGGGATGGGATAAATGACTGGGACTGCCATTCCTGGGGTTATGTGATTGAAGAGTGTCTGCAGTATTTCACAGGGAGGACAAAGAAAGGGAGATCGAGATAGGAAAAGCAGGGTGCATGATCTCCACTGGTGGTGGACATTGACTGAGGAAAAGAAAACTTGGGCCTGGTTTACAGATGGTTATGCATAATATGCAGAGACCACCTGGTTGTGGACAACTCCAGCACTACAGCCCCATTCTGGGATGTCCTTAAAGGACAATGGTGAGGGGAAATCTTCCCAGCAGGCAGAACTTTGAGCAGTTCATCTAGCTGTTCATTTTGCTTAGAAGGAGAACTGGCCAGAGGTGTGTTTGTATACTGACTCATGGGCAGTTGCTAGTGGTTTGGCTGCATGGTCAGGGATATGGGGGGAGCATGATTGGAAAATTAGTGATAAAGACATCTGGGGAAGAGGTATGTAGATACACCTTTCTAAGTGGACAAGAACATGAAGATATTTGTTCCCATGTGATTGCTTACCCAAGAGTTACTTCAGCAGAGGAAGGTTTTAATAATCAAGTGGATAAGATGACCAGTCCTGTGGATACAAGTCATCCTCTTTCCTCAGCCACTCATGCAACTACCCAATGGGCTCATGAATAAAGTGGTCATGCTGGTAGGGATGGTTTTTATGCATGGGCTCAGCACCATGGACTCTCAGGCATCAAAGCAGACCTGCTACGGCCACTGCTGAGGGCCCAATCTACCAGCATCAGAGACCTGTACTCAGTCCCCGAAATAGCATCATTTCCTCAGGTGATCAGCTGGCTACCTGGTGGCAGTTTGATTACACTGGACCACTTCCATCATGGAAGGAGCAGTGATTTGTTCTAACTGGAATAGACACATACTCTGGATATGGATTTGCATTTCCTGCACACAATGCTTCTGCCAAAACTACAATCCATGGGCTTACAGAATACCTTATTTGCCATCATGGTACTCTATACAACATTGCTTCCGATCAAGGAATCCACTTCACAGCAAATGAAGTTCAGGAATGGGCACATGCTCATGGAATTCTTAGTCTTACCATGTTCCCCATCATACAGAGGCAGCTGGGTTGATAGAGTGGTGGAATGGCCTCTTGAAGACCCATTTATGGTGCCAACTAGGTGGCAAACTTTACAGGGTTGGGACAATGTTCTCCAGGATGTACTCACTGAATTAGCATCCACTCTATAGTGCTGTTTTCCTCCTTGCCAGGATTCACTGGTCTAGGAACCAAGGGATAGAAATGGGAGTAAAACTACTGTCACCCTTAGTAATCCACAAGAAAATTCTTACTTCCTGTCTCTGAAATCCTAAGCTTTGCTAGTCTGCATGTCTTAGTTCCAAAAGGAGGAGAGCTCCTTCTAGGAGACAAAACAATGATTCCTTTGAACTGGAAAGTAAGACTGCCACCTGGTCACTTTGGGATTCTCATACCACTGCATCAACAGACATTAAAGGGGATTACTGTTCTGTCTGGGGTGATTGCTCCTATCAAGGGGAAATAGGAACTGCAACTATACAATGGAGGTAAAGAAGAGTTTTCTTGAAATAAAGGAGATCCCCTAGGGCTTCTCTTAGTACTACCATGCCCTGTGATTAAAATAAATGGGAAACTGCAACAACCCAAATCAGGCAGGACTACCAATGGCCCAAAACTTCAGGAATGAAGGTCTGGGTCACCCCACCTGGCAAAGAACCAGGGCCAGTTGATGTGCTTGCTGAAGATAAAGGGAACATGGAACGGGTAGTAGAAGAAGGTAGTAATACATATGAACTATGACCACATCACCAGTTATAGAAACAAGGACTGTGATTGTATGAATATTTCCTCCAGTTTTGTTATGATATGTTTGCTTTTGTACATAAGCAAATGTCCTGTTTTCCTCTTATTACATGACATAAATTGTATTGTTCATGTTATAGTATTTAAGTCATAGGATATGAAGTTTGATAGTGAATTTTATCTAAGGACCTGCACCCTATTATGGAGAGATGTAGTGTGTTTTTGTTTATATGCAGGACAGTTGAGTATTGTTAGTCAAAATATATGTCTATTACAGTGCTTTATTTGGAAATTAAGCATGTTTCAAGGTAATCTGTATAGCTGCCAAGTTGACAGTCACTGGGGTGACTATGATTGTTAGGCTCTGGTGTCAACTTGGCCAAGTGATTATACCCAATTGTCTGGTCAGCGAGGCAATCACCTGACCATTGCTGCAAGGATATTTCTTGGCTGGTTTATAAACCAGAATGCTGGTGTATTAAGTCATCAGTCAGTTGATTGCATCTATGGATGATTACATCTGTGATCAACTAAAGGATGTCTTCCACAAGGAGATAATCCAATCCATTGAAGGTTTTTAAGGGAGAAGAGAGATTCTTTCACTGCTTCTTCAGCCAGTGAGACTCTCTGCTGGAGTTCATTCAGACTCTTCATTGGAGCGGCCAGCTTCACAGCCTGCTGCATGGATTTTAGACTCTACCATCCCTGCTGTTGCATGAGGCACCTTTATAAATCTTATATTCACAGATCTCCTCTGTTGGTTTTGTTTCTCTAGAGAACCCTGACTAACAGAACTAGAGACATGATAGATTCAAAAAAAAAAAAAAAAAAAAAAGAAAGAATAAGTGAGCTAGAAGACAGGATAGTTGAACTAGAGCACACAAAATAACAAGTGGCGTGAAAAATGGTAAGCATGGAACTAGGTCTTAGGTAAATGATGGACAACAAAAGGTTCACAAACATAAGAATCACTGGTGTGTCAGAAGAAGAGGAGAATAAAGGGCTGGGGAGGTTAACTGAAGACATAATCGGGGAAAATATCCCAACACTTCCAAAATAAATAAATATACAAATCAAAGAGTTTCAACAAACCCCAAATAGAATAAATCAAAGCAAGCCAACTCCAAGACACATACTAATCAAACTGTCAAACATTGAAGAGAAGCAAAGAATCCTGAAAGCAGCATGAGAAAAGCAATCTACTACACAGAAAGGAAAACACAAAAAACTGAGTTCAGACTACTCAACACGCACTATGGAGGCAATAAGGCAGTGATATGATATATTTAAGATTCTGAAAGACAAAGTCTTACAGCCAAGAATTCTTTATCCAATTGAGCTATCCTTCAAAATTGATAGATTAAAATTTTCAAAGACAAAGACTGAGAGAACTAGTCAACAAGAAACCTGTTCTATAAGAAATGCTAGAGAAAATTCTATCAGCTGAAAAAAAAGAAAGAGGGAGGTCTGGAGGAAGGCACAGAATTAAAGAGTACCAGTAAGGGTGACTGAAAAGATAGAGAGAGAGAAAAAAATATATATAGATCCAACAAATACAAACATAAGGATAAGATGGTAGATTCAAGATCTGCTTTTATAGTAATAACTTTGGATGTTAATGGATTACATTCACCATTTATAAACCATATAGACTGGCAGAATGGATTAAAATATAATCCATCTATATGCTGTTTACAAGAGATGCATCATAGATGCAAGGACACAGATTGAAAGTGTAAGGGTGGAAAAAGATGTTCTATGCTAGCTGCAACCAAAACAAAGTAGGAGTAACCATACTAATATCAGATAAAATAGAGTTTAAATGTTAAGATATCATAAGAGCCAAAGAAGGACATTACATATTAATAAAAGAAATAATTCACCAAAAGGAAATAACAATCCTAAATGTTTATGCTTTTTTCAAGTAGTGCCAAAGTATTTAAAGCAAACAGGAGAAAAATTTAAGTGAGCTATAGATTTTCAACCATTATAGAGGGAGACTTCAACTGATATTTGCATGTCGATATTCATAGCATCACTATTCACAATTGCCAAAAGATGGAAACAATCCAAGTGCCCATCAGCAATCAAGTGATAAACAAAATGCAGTATGGAATTTTGTATGTGATGGAATATTATGCAGCAGCATGATGAAATGAATTGCCAAAGCATGCGACAATGTGGATGATCCTTGAGGATATAATATTGGGTGAAATAAGTCAGAAGCAATAGGACAGGTGCTGTATTATTTCACTATTATGACTCTGGTAAAGGTAATCTCAGAGGTCACACTGTAAAATACAGCAAATCTAGAGGCGCACAGAAGCTAGAGATGGGGAAAGTCTACCCAATGAGGTTGAATTTAAATGCAAGGGAATAGATAGAAGTGATGGTAACTCATTAGTGGGGTTATAAGTAGCATTGCCATCTTGAAGGTGAATATGGGTGAAATGGGATGTATAGTGCCATGTAGCCCTCTGATTAAATTTAAAATTATAAACAAATTCTCATATGAACTATTTCAAAGGTTTGGTATTAGACAAAGAGTCAACAGTAAGAGGGGCATGGGAGGAAATTTAAATTGCATGCTATGGCCAACAGTTAATAGTAAGACATCAACAGTACCACAATACTACCAGGGGCAACTAATTGGGGGGGGGGGCGAGAGACAAGTGATAAGGGGTAGATTTGATTTGATATTTGGTGAACTTGTGTTGTTGGTTCTTTCTCTCTAAGACCAATGAAAACTATCTAAAATCAAGAGCACTTCTAATTGTACAAATAAGTAAGAATAATATAAGACATGGTTTGTTTATTTTGAACATTATCCATGATACCCAAAAGATGGAGGGAGTCAAATTATACAATGACTGAGAAGCAGAATCGTGAACTGTGATAACATTTATATGACGGAATGTGGAACAGTTACAATGTGTTGCGCAAAGCAAGCCAGAAACAAAAGAACAAACATGCTAAGGTCTCTTTCAGATCATATTTATAAGAAAATTGGAGCCTAGGATGTAAGCTCTTATAGGAACCACATTTAGTGTGAAGTGGGAACAAGGCCTTATAATTCTGTATAGATAAATTTAATCCCAAAATACATCTCAAACCATGGTAGGCTGATAATTAAATCTTATTGATAGAGTCCCTTGAGGGTATGAGGGAAAAAATGGAACTATTAAACTTTCCCATCTAGGAAAGCCTGGATAACCTCTCAACCATTGGGAACTTCCAAGAAAATTGGCAAAGCCCTTGATTTTGAGGCTTGTCCTCATGAAAATTTTTTCTCTAGAGAAACTAAGACTATCTATGAGATTGGTGCTGGTTTTAAAGGATTACGTGCCCTAGAAAAGCCATGTTTTAATCCTAATCCATTTTATGGAGGCAGCTGTTTCTTTTAATCCCTATTCAGCATGAAATGTTGGAAACTTGATTAGATTATCTCCACAGAGATATGACACACCCAATTGTGGGTATTAACCTTTGATTAGAGGGAGATATGATGCCACCCGTTTCAGGCGGGTCTTGATTAATTTACTGGAATCCTTTAAAAGTGGAAACATTTTGGAAAAATCATGAGAGTCACAAGAGAGCCACAAGAACCACAAGAGCTCATGCAGCCAGAGACCTTTGGAGATGAAGAAGGAAAATGTCCTGGAAAAGCTTCATGAAACAAGAAGCCTGGAGAGAAAGCTAGCATGTTTGCCATGTTCCTTTCCAGCAGAGAGGGAAACCCTGAACTTCATCAGCCTTTCTTGAGTGAAAGTAACCTCTCGTTGGTAACTTAATTTGGACATTTTTATAAACTTGCTTTAATTGGGACATTTTCACAGCCTTAGAATTGTAAACTTGCAACTTGTTAAATTCCCCCTTTTAAAGTCGTTCTGTTTCTGGTATATCACATTCCAACAGCTGCCAAACTAGAACAAGGTTTAAGAGTTGCTTCCAGGAAATATCTTTTGTGGCTCAGATGTGGCTATTTCTCTCCAAACTCAACTCTGTAAGGAATATCATTAACTCTTTCCCTATGTGGGACATGGCATTTGGGGTGAAAGTCTCCCTGACAATGCAGGTCATACTCTTGGGGATGACTCTGGCCTTGGCACCGTGGGATCAACAAGTTCTTCCTGACCAAAAGAAGGAAAAGGAGAATAATAAAATAAGACATCAGTGGCTAGGAGAGATCAAATAAAGCAAGAGGCTAGTCTAGAGGCTGCTCTTATGCAAGCTTCAGTTAGATAGTGTTAATGGCCATGGTTCGTAAATCCCAACAAACATCATTCCTGTTAACACTAAAGAACACCTAGGGCTCAAACCGACACTCTATAAAAGTTTCATGCCCTAAGTTTGCTTTTCTGGAGCCTATAATTTCTAGAGGGTCCCTAGGACAGATAAATCCTGAAACTTAGAGGGACCAGCCTCTCCAAGATTATCAATTTATTACATCCCCCTACCCTTTAGTGTTGACATGCCTCCTCAACATGAAAAAGTAAAAAAATGGGCATTGCCTAAAGATCCTTATTGATAGGGAGAAGAATCAAAGGAGAAGGAGAAATTATAACAGAGAAATAGGATTTAACAAATGAGTATGACTTCTGAATTACTATTCATATTTCTTCTAGCCTCCAGTGTTTTGGAGCAGCTAGAGGGAAAAATCTGAAACAGTGGAATGGTAATCAATTACTAACTTTGAAATCTGTTCTGTAACTCCTTACTGAAGTGCACTTTAAAACTATTGTTCTTTTTTATTTTCTTTTCTTTGTATATATATATATATCTTGTATTTCACAATGAAAACATTTGAAAAAAGGGAAAAATGGAATTCATCAATATTATAATTGTTTGCTATGTGGAACTCTTTATTAAGAGGATGAAAAGACAATGTACATAGTGGGAATAAATATTTGCAAATTTTATATCCAACAAAGACTAGAATATATGATATAAACTGATACTCAAAATTCAACTGATGGAAACAACAATCGAATTAGAATATAGAAAGACACAAAGAGTCATTTCCCCAAAGAGGATAGATATGCAGATAGAAAATAAACAAATGAAAAGATGTTTAATATAATTAGCCATTAGAGAAACGCAAATTTAAAACCACAATGAGATACCTCTATACATCTATCAGAATGCTTATAAAAATAGTGAACATACCAAATACTGGAAAGGATGCAGAGAAACTATACCACTCATACATTTCTAGTGGAAATGTAAAATGGTAGAGCCACTTTGCAAATTAGGTTGGCAGGTTCTTAAAAAAACTAAACATGCAACTACCACACAAACCAGCAATTATACTCCTGGATATTTATTTCAAATAAATTGCATGTTTACACAAAAACTGGGGCAAAAATATTTATAGCAACTTTATTTATAATAGCCCCAAACTGGAGACAACCCAGGTGTCCTTCAGCAGGTAAATGGCTAAACAAACTGTGGTACAATCTCATCCATTAGTCAACAATAAAAAGAAAGAGTCATTTATAACTGCCACAATCTGGATGAATCTCTAGCAAACATCTAGAGTGACAAAAGCCAATCCTGAAAGGTTACATACCATATGATTCCATTTTCATAACATTCTTGAAATGAGATATTTATAGAAATTCATAACAGATTAATGGTTACCAGGGGCTAAAGGGAAGGTAGGAGAGAAGTGGGTGAGGCTATAAATGGGCAACACCATGAGGTATCTTTGTTTGGATGAAAATGTTCTGTATCTTGATATTAATATTAATGGCTGTATTTTACATAAACCTGTAGATTCAGAAGACTCATCTCTAAAAGGTCCTACTATTTAGGAATTCTGGGTAAAGGGTATACAGGATCTTTTTGTATTATTTTTCCAAGTTCACTTGAATCTACAACTATATCAAAGTAGAGTTTAATTAAAATGTTTAAATTAAAAGTATATAACGTGTAGACAAAACACGTTTATCTCTGTTATCTCTGATTGTCAATATTGTGAAAATGTCCAAATTATTAAAATATTTAGTAAATTACAAGGAACTTTAAATAAAATATCAAAAATATTTTAATTAAAATGTTATTTTAACAGAAATATTATTTAAATGTTAAACAAGTGATTTAAATATGAAAGAAAAGATAATATTGAAAAATATGAATGCAAAAGTATCAATATATACTTTACAATCATAATAACTGAACTAGTATGCAATGGAAAAAAGAAAATTCAATTTAACTGAAGAAAAATGAGAAATAGAGCTATGTTTGAATGCTTATATATACTTATTTGTAAATAGAAAGCGCTATTTTTAAAAAGTGGCATTCACTATCAGAATGGAGCAATTGAATAAGATTAGGAAAGATGAAAGATCAATTCCCTAATATATATCATACTTACAAGTAAATTTCAGACAAATCAATATAAAATTATAGCCATTAAAGAACTAGAAGCATTAATAGGGAACTCCTTTTTATACTTTTGCTGTGGGGAAGGCCTTCTTATTTATTATTATCTATTTAATCTTGAATAGGTCATATATTAATATTATTCCTGAGTTTAAAAGTATAAAAGGGTATGTTATTCCTGAGTTTAAAAGCATAAAAGGGGGTGGGCCATGGTGGCTCAGCAGGCAGAGTTCTCGCCTACCATGCTGGAGATCCAGGTTCAATTCCTGGTGTCTGCCCATGCAAAAAAAAAAAAAAAGCATAAAAGTACATATGGTGAAAAGTGTCCTCTATTTTAGCCAACCCAGATCCTCTCCCCATATGCAACCAAGAATAATAGCTTCCAGTATATCTTTTTAAATATATATTGTATTTAAGCATAAATAAAAATGTATACCTGTGTTTCCTATTTTTACATAAATTAAAACATACCATATGCATTGTATTGAACTTTATTTTATTCCACTTAATTTGTCCCAGGAATAACAACAGCTAATACCTACATAGCACTCAACTGTCTGCTAGGTCTTATTCTAGATCTTTCAAGTATTTACTTATATAATCCTCACAATAATTCTACCAGGGAGGCAATAATGTTGTCATCTCCCTTTCTCAAATAAGGAAAGTAATTCACAGAAAGATTAAGTTCCTCTTATTCAATGTCACAAAGTCACTCAGTTATAGTGAATCCAAGTGTTTTAAAATGATGCTTTGAAATCGTATTAGTATGAAAAGAGCTTTCTCCTCTTCTATGGATGCAAAGCATTATATTGTATGGATTTACCCTAATTTAATGAGCCTGTTGCCTATTGATATCATTTCTATACTTTGCCGTTTAGAAATTAAAAAAAAAGATTCGATGCAAAAATTTGCACATACATCTTTTGGCACTTTTTTGAAAGGTAGAATAAATTTCTTAGAAAGAGATTGCTGGGTAAAAGAGCATGTATATTTGCAATTAAATTGATATCTGTCCAATTGTTCTCCATTTTGGATTGATGTAATGCATATTCCTGCCAGCAGCAAAAAGAGAAAATGTTTGTAAAGACAGAAAACGGAATTAGTAATATGCTATTTCCTCTGATAATTAAATAATTGGTGGTTTTTATTGTCTATTGGATTTCATTTTCCACTGAGCTAAGACGATATGTGGAAATTCAATTTCTGCCTTTTCTTTGTATCTTTGTATTTTCCCAGTCAATCTCTACCCTATTTCCTACACATTCCTTACATTCACAAAGCATTCTTACCTCAGGCATTTTTCTTCAGAGCAAAAGAAAGGTACTCTGAAGTTAATAGACTTTTCTTCCTTTGTAGAAGCCTATATTCATTGAATAGATGATGTTCATCAAGAAAACAGTCCTTCTGAGAGAAATAAGAAGCAAGCAACACTTTGTCACAAGAAGAGGAAAGTTCCAATGAAGATATGCAACTAGAGAGTGAAGCCTTGCATTCTCCTTCATGACAACTCTTGGATAAGGTGGTAATATTTCAGAGGCAATGGATACACATAGAGCAACGAGAGGTGACCTGGGGCACAGGGGTACAGTTTCCTCAAAGGCTCTCATGACACAAATGTGGTTCAAAATGGATCCAGCCAGCAGATGAAGTGACATACAGATCAGGAAAACATCTACCTCCAGTTTCCAAAAGAGGATGGATAAATGCCAGTAAGAGGGACTTTGTCAAAGTACCAATACTCTCTTACATGCCAGGGCATTTTTGGACCTGGTGAAGAAACTGGGTCTAATAACAATAAATGTTATTTATACTTATTTAGCAGAATATTAGGGGACATCAGGCTCATATTTGAAGTATTTAATAAGAATACGATTCATCCTTAAAGATGGAAAATTCACTAAAAGGAGATGTCACCACCCTTATTCCTTTCACCCTAAAAGTGGCTATTTGTGTTTTCTGCACACAGAAGATAATGTATATTTTGTTTTTTCTTTTTTTTTCCGCATGGGCAGGCACTGGGAATCAAACCCGGGTCTCTGGCAATGAAAGATGAGAACTCTGCTTGCTGAGCCACGGTGGATGTATTTTTAATCAAGAAAACTGTGCCCCCATTGTCAATTAATCATTGCATTAGTGAAAACTGCATGAAAGGGAAAGGTTCAATTTGTTCAGTATATTCAGAGGTCGAAAATTTAAATGAATAATATGTTCAGAATCCTATTTCTTGAGTCAGAAATTGCTTCCCCTTTATCTATGCAAGTTGTGTTTGCACCAAATACATAAGCTCTGTCCTATGGGGACAGTGACAGAGTTGAGATCTTTCTGTGCTTTAGGATATTGTTCTTTTATTACCCAAAGAGAGTATTCACCAAACTAGTAAAGATTTTTTTGAAGATGTTGGAGAAAATACTGAATGCATACATATTGAACAATTTGTCTAAACCTTTCAGCAGTTAATGTGATTATGGAACCCCAGGACAGGTTCCAGGGAAATCCATATGAATTTTGTTTTCATCAAACCAATAGATATTTGAGGAAGATGATTCATCTCCTCGGATTCTAGTGCCTTAGGTCTGTCTTTAAAAAGGTATACCAGCTACTGAAATTGGAATTACTTTTGTCTTATTCTTTTCTGGCCCAGTTTTATCAACAACTGCTGTGAGATAGAAAATACAATTATTCATGTCTTGAAAATATGCTATAAATGGTTATTTGTTTTTAGTTAGTAGTCAAAATGTATTGTGTCTAATGTACTCTGAAAAGTGGAATTCCATTTAGTTGGAGGATATTAATTGAGAAAACAGTTGTTTTTAAAAACAGAAAAAATGAAAAAACAGAAATATGCTGATCTGTGAATAAATAGTTACCGTCAAGTAATGGTCAAGTAACTACATTTGAAAATCTCCATAGAACCACAAGCAGAAGAAACTTAAACTGCCTCCAAGATTAATTCCTGCTCCTTTTCACTTTCTGCTTGTCTGTTGGTCACAGCATCATACAAGTCATAAATCAGAGTGAACATGGAAGACAAACATTTCTATAGTAGACACAATTGGTACTAGGTTGGAACCCATTGATCAGACTGTTCCATCCATTGTCAGCTCCTGTAATTACTGGTTGCTAAGGGCTCTTACCTGCTCCCTTTCTCTGGAGCACTTCCTCAGGCAATGGGAATGGCCCTGCTTGGAAAACCTCCCACTGCGGAAGACTGACTAATATGGAGAAAGAATCCACTGGACCCTTTGTTCTAGACATCTAGGTATTTCAAGGAGAATGTGCTGGGGAAAAGCATTTTGTCTAGAAGGCACAGTGTATGCACAGATGCTGAGACAAGAAAAGCATGCTTATATCTGCCTTGCTTAGGACAGATAGTGTTAAGTAGAAGGAGGGCAGAAAGCGAGGTGCTGATGAGGTAAGGCTGTAAAGATGGGTTCAAGTCAACCTATGAAGGCCCATCTGTGCCTTATCCTATCTAGAAGACCACATGGGCCTGTGCTGGAGAATGATGGTGGGGTAACCCAAACACCCTACATGAAGGCTAAATCTGTATATGCATGAAAGTGACAAAAGCTATAAATCACATAATGGTATGATTATAGTCCTGATTTTATGTTTTTCAGTAATAATGTTATGAAGTTCTGGGATAAGAACTTATTTTTACTATATAAAAATAATAATAGCAAATATTTAAAATAATACAAATAAGAATTATATGAAATCACCTAAAGCAAACAAAAGAAGGTTTCACTAATTTTGAACAGGAAGTTTTTAATTTGTTAAAGCTGCTGGGATGCAATATACCAGAAATGAATGACTTTTTTAATAGGAGTTTATTAAGTTGCCAGTTTACAGTTCAAAGACTATAAAGATTTCCAAACTAAGACATCCAGGGAAAGATACTTTGATTCAAGAAAGGCCAATGGGCCTAGAACACTTCTGCCAGCTGAGAAATCACATGGTATCTGCTAGATTTCTCTACTGGATTCTTCAAATGGCTTCCCCGGGGGTGTTTTCTTTCAACATCTTCAAAGTCTCTGGCTATGTGGATTCTACTGGCTCTTTCCAAAATGGATCCCTCTTATAGGGTTCCAGTAAGCAAACCCACTTGGAATGGGTGAAGACACATCTCTATGGAAACCACCTGATCTAAAGTTTACACCCACAATTAGGTGAGTCACATCTCCATGGAAACAACTTGAAGAGATCCCACTCAGCAATACTGAGTGACAGGCAAAGAGCATAGCTTTTCTGGGGCACACAACAGTTTCAAACCAGCGCATTTTACACTCTGGACCCTAAAAAAACATCTTTCCATATACAAAATACATTCATTCCATTACAATATCAAAAAGCCTTAATCCATTTCGGTAGCAATACAAATGCAATACAAATTCAAAAACAATACAAATTCTCATCAAAATCAGAAACAGCATGGTCTGTTCTAAGGCCAAATTCTCCTCTGGCTGTAGACCTGTAAAACTCAGAACCAGTTATCTGCTATCAATATACAAAGAAGGGACAGTCATAGGATACATAGTGTCATACTGGAAGGAAAACAGGAGTCAAATGTCCCAAACAGTTCCTAAAACTAGCAGGGCAAACTCCATCAGATTTCAAAGTCTGAGAGACATTTATCCTTAGGGCTTCAGAAAGCACCAGTCCCACCCTTTCCAAGGGCCTACAACATCAATGGCCCAGCTCTGTTAAAATGTGACCTTGGGGAACATTGTGGAGACCACTTTTTTTCTCAGCTCCACCCTCTCCAAATATCGGAACAGCATCTGGGATCTCTGCCATCTCTGAGGCACAGACTCAACCCCTCCAGAACAATGAGATAGCAGCCAGACTCTCCTCAACTCCAAAGGAATGTTCTCCACAGTCTCCAATGACTGGGGCACCATCACTCTTCTAGAGCATTTAGGTGGAGAACCCACCCTCTGGTATTGGGACGAATTCACCCTCTTTAAGTGTACAGGTGGGTCTGCTCTCCTGGCCCAAGCTTTCTTAGCTTCAGATGTTAGCTTCCATGATTCTGTCTTTGAGGTTATCTTTCCTTCAATTCATCCCTTTTTTGTCCTTTTTAGTCCAGACTGGCAGTGGTTCAGTTTATACAGATCACACAACTCTCTTGTTGGTTTTCTATGTAGTACACTGAGATTATACCCATCAGCTATAAGGACTTTCCACTGATCCTTTCTGGATAACTCTACCTCAGCTCTTCACTTGTCCTATAATGGCTAACTCCTTCCATGTTTGGTTAAATCCTCACATGGAGCACTATTCTCTGGGGTCTCACTTTCTGGAAGACCAGAATTTTCCAGACCACCAATTTTTGTTTTCTTTGTATGTAAGAGTCCAGTTCTCAACTTATCTCTTTTCTCTTGCATTTTACTATAAACTGCAAGGAGCAGCAGCACTGCATTTTCCACATTTAGTTTGAAAATTTCTTGTGTTAAATATCCAAGTTCATCACTCTCAAATTCTATCTTCCATGTACAAAAAAATGTTTTCCTTCAATTTGCAACCAGACATTCTTCATTTCTGTCTACAACCTCATAGGAGATATCTTTAGAGTCCACATTTCTACCAACAGTCTCTTCAAAGCATTCTAGGCCTTCCCTATCAAAATCTTCCAGAATCGTCACAATTCTTCTAGACTCTTCCCCTTATCCATTTAAAAATCCATTCCAATGTATTTGCTATTTGAAAACTGCAGCAACACCTCACTTCTATGGCACCAAAACCTGGCTTAGTTTGTTAAAGCTGCTGCAATGCAATATACCAGAAATGGAATGGTTTTAAAATGGGAGTTTACTAAGTTACAAGTCTACTGTTTTAAGGCTATAAAAATGTCCAAACTAAGGCATCCAGGAAAAGATTCCTTGATTCAAAAAAGGCCTATGGGGCCAGAACACCTCTGTCAGCTTGGAAGGCACATGACATCTGCTGGCTTTCTCTACTGGCTTCTTCAAATGGCTTCATCACCAGGGGCATTTTTTTCCTGCATCTTCAAAGGTCTCTGGCTATATGGGCTGTGCTGGCTCTTTCCAAAATGATTCCCTCTTAAAGAACTCCAGTAAGCAACCCAACTTTGAATGTGTAGAGACACATTTCCATGGAAACCACCTAATCATAAGTTCCCACCCAAAATTCGGTGGGTCACATCTCCATGGAAAAAACTTAATCATAAAGATCCTACCCCACAATACTGAGTCAGGGTTAAAGAACATGACTTTTCCGGCATACGCAAAAGTTTCAAACCAGCACAGAGGAATAGACAATATTTATGGATTTAAAATATTGAACTTTGTAAACAGTAAATTATCCACCAACTGATCTTGCAATTCTCTGCCATTATTCTCTTAAAAATCACAATGTGTTTTTTATTTTAACAAAATTAGTTCAAATTTCTGTTGATCCTTAAAGTAATATGAATATTAAACTTTATTCTTAGAAGGCCATTAATATTCATTTTTAGGAAGTTCTTATGGAATATTCATAAATTTGATCAACTAATAACCCACAAAGAAATGTAGAAATAGTAAGGATCACATTCTCTGACCATACTGATCTGAAAGAATAACCTAGGAAAAAAACAAAGTATTAATAAGCCACCTAACACCTGGAAACAAACAAACAAAAAAACACACACACACATTCTGAATGATCTTTTATGGCTCAATACCTAAAAGATATTACTCACAAAGTCCATTCATCTCAGCATCTATGAGATAAAAAAATTACATTTCATTTGAATATAGAGAGATAATAGACCCAAAATAGATAAAAAGAAAGCACAGGCTGGATTTAATAAAGATAAAATCAGAATGTAATGAATTATAAATAAGAAAAATGGCAGAACTAATAAATTCAAATACTGAGTCTTTGAGCAAACCAATAATGTAGATAACACAAAAGTAGAAAGCACAAATACATAAAATAATTAACAATGATGGATAATTCACCACATTTGGAGGAAATTAAAACATTCACAACAGACTATGTTGCTCAACTGTGCAAAGACCATTGAAAACCCAGAAAAAAAGTAAAATTGTCAAACAAGTTTCCCAAATTATAAAGATTTTAGAACAAGCAATATCTATAGATATTCCACAGGTAATAGAAATGAGTTACTACCTATGGCATAACATAAAACTCTACGAGTCCAATTAAATATATGAATAAATAAATGAATCATCAATCAACAAGCAGTTAATAAGCAAAAAGGGGATTGGAAAACTCTTTCTTATTGTAGAATTCTATACAGTAAATGTTGAGGAATGTTGGAAATAGAAAATCACCATTTTTCATCATCAGGAGATGTTAAAAGTATGGAGGAAAACAAGATGAAAAATATTGTATAGTCTCAAAGTATCTCTCAGAAGACATTTAATAATTACAAAGAGACACATTATATTGGAAAACCTAATAGGGACCATCTCAATCAAATGATGAAATTATGCAATGCCAAAAATAGGACAAACCCAACTTTATATGCGTCCCGATATGAAGGCTACAACACTAGTTCTGTGGTGTTCTTGTTTTGTTTTTTTTTTTCCAGACAAAATAAACCCTTCTCCCTTTGGCCTCAAAGAGTAGGTGAAGTTTTAAATACTGACAATGTCTTCCTTATATGTGGTATTCTTACCACCGAATTTCATCATGGGGAAACATCAGGCAAGCCCAAGTGAGGGGCACCATACAAAGTAACTGGTCAGATAGCTTTAAAAAAAGGTCAAGGTAATTAGAGAGGAAAAAGGCATAGAAATATTCCAGACTACAGGAGACTAAGGGTCTTAATATCATGTAATGGCATTGAATAATATCTAAAAATGCATAAGTCTGTGGAAAAAATCAAGGTTCATAAAGTTGTACCATTTGCCATTACTCCTATATATATTTCTTTGAAAATAAATATAAGAAATATGGTTTGGATTGACAACAAATCAGGGCAGTTATGAACATGCATATTGTGCCCAGATTACCTAAATTCAAACACATGGGTGAATTACTCAAACACACGATGCCTCAGTTTCCCCATCTGTACACATGGAGAATAATAGAAGCTACCAAAAGGGTTCTATTGAGGATTAACTGACTTAATTGGTGAAAAATGTTTGGAAAAGTGCCCAACACTCAAAAAGTATTCAATAAAAGCTAACTTGTCTTTTACCATTGCCTGTGGGGAGAGAACTTTGTAAGTGTTCTCTCAGATTGGGGAAAAAACCTTTCACAAAAATAATTTTCACATTTTTAATTTTGAGCTATGTGGCTATATGAGCTATTTAAAAATAGAAGGCAAAAATGAGAGAAGATATACTACTATAAAAATAAAATAAATACTCTATAGGGAGAAAAACATCACCAAAGTCTAATCATTATTATCCAATTGTGTCTTACTGGTAATCTGAGTACAAATAACTATTCTGCTGGGGAAGATGTCATATATTAACTTTATACTCAACTATTTCTGTCAATACTTATCATTTTCACTATTAGTTTCATGTGTCACTATATTTATCCAAACAATATTATTGTCTTAATCAAATGATCTAATTTTGAGACACATATTGATTTTGTTGGATGAAAATGAAATGCTTTTTCTTTTGTAACAAGTGTGTTGTTTCCAAACACTCGTTTTTATTGATAAAAATACAAAATGTTTTTATCGACTAACAAAAATAAGGTTTTGTTTAAGTATTTATGCTGTCTTAATCTCATTAACTATATAGGCATAATAAGTACATTAACAGTAACAGATATTAAATAGGTACAAAATATTATTAAAACTGTGTGAGAATACCATACCTCCATATCCTCTGCACAAATTTCACAAAGGAAAAAACGTGCCAAATAATGCCTTTGATATAATATGTTTTGATGAAATAAAATGCACTTAATTAATAATTTTCTAAGTTAAAAAGCTTTATTGTGATTAATCTTTGATTCCAGAAATGAAAAATGAAACAGGAATTAATTAAATTAATGCTAAGTTTAATTGGCATTAAAAGCTGTAAGAGTATGTGCATATACTCACAGGAGCTTTAATCTCATAAATTCTGCACTCTGCCAAGACCAACATTATCACTGAAAATTTATTTGATATCAAAGCTCTAACTGTATTGCAATTAAAACCCATCATTACCTCCCTTTTTAGAAAGGGAATGTGTCCAAGACCTTCTTGCCAAAGTCTGAGTTCAACAAGAATTCGTATTAGACCGACTATTAGAGACACTTAATAAAATTAAAAAATAAGAGATGCAGCCTGAAGCAACATAATATGCCTTCTTAATTGCATTTTAATATCTTCTCTTTGGTGCAGGACTATAAAGCACCAAGCAAGCTCCTTACATTCACAGTAAGAAAAAGGAAAACGGCATTTGTTGAGCTCTTATCTGCCATGTGCCATGCACACTGCTGCATATTTGACATGCATTACCTTATTTACAGCTCAAAATATTCATAAAACAGAGGGATCCACAGCCCCATTTACAAATAAGGAAACTATCAAACAAAGACATTACATAATTTAAGCTTGGTTAGAAGTATAACCCAAGCCCCTGTGATGCATCCCAAATTCCCCAGTTATATGATTCCACCCTCCTTTCCCAGGTATCTCCTCCATAAATCTCCCCAAACTCAATTAGTGATCATCTGCCAGTAGAGTTTATCATCTCATCTGGAATAGTTAGTCTCAAACTGTAATGTGCTTATGAATCACTTAGAGATCTTGTTAAAATGCAGATTCTGATGCTGAAGTGTAAGTTAAAGTTAGATAGACTCTGCATGTCTATCAAGCCTCTAGTCAATGTCCACCCTGCTGGCCCTGGGCCACTTCTTGAGTAGCAAGACCAATGCTTTCTGTTTTCTTGTTGGAATATCCCTGCTCTAAGCAAAGCCTTTATTAAACATCCTCCATAGACATTGCATTTCCAGTGTTCATACTGAAGCCTCAGCACACTTGCCAATTTTCTATATGATTTTTTTTCAGCTTTTAAAAGGCAGAATGTGTTAAGTTGCTAGTTTAGAGTTCTAAGTCAGGGAAAATGTTCAAATTAAGCAAGACTATATCAATGTCCAATCTAAGGCATCCAGGGAAAAATACCTTGGTTCAAGAAGTCTGATGACATTCAGGGTTTCTCTCTCAGCTGGAAAGACACATGGAGAACATGGCAGCATCGGTTAGCTTTCTCTCCAGGCTTCTTGTTTCTTGATGCTCCCCCAGGGACATTTTCCAAGGGTCTTTGGCTGCATGGGCTTTCACGGTTCTTGTGGATTTCAAAGGGACTCTCTCCAAAAATGTGTTCTCTTTTGAAAGATTCCAGCAAACTAATAAAGACTCAAACTAATAAAGACTCAAAATAAAGTCACAACTTCATGGAAGCCATCTAATCAAAAGTTATCACCCATAATTTGGTGGGTCACTTCTCCATGGGAACAATCAAATAGCTCCCAGTCAGCAATATTGAATGAGAATTAAAGGGCATGGCTTTCCCGGGGCCCACAAATTCAAACCAGCACATTCCACTCTTTGGACCCCAAAAGGACATGTTCTTTCCAAATGCAAAATATATTATATCACAATATCAAAAGGTCGTAAATCACTTCAGTAAGAATACAAATACAACACAAGGTCAGAAACTACAAAATCTCATCAAAGTCTTTTACAGGCAAGGTCTGTCCTAAAGCAAAGTTCTCTGGCTCTAGACCTGTAAAACTCAAGACAAGTTGTTGCCAACACATAAAGGAGGGCCAGTCACAAGATAAATAACCCCATTTCCATAGGGAGAAATTAGAAGGGGTAACTGGGCCCATGCATTTTCAAAAACCTGCAGGGCAAAGTCCATTAGATTTCAAAGTCTGAGAGTCGTTTATCTTCAGGGCTTTAAGAAGCGGCAGCCCCACCTTTCCAAGAGTCTATGCAATGGCCTGCTTCTCTCTGAGTACAACCTTAGGGGACATTGGTAAGACCACTTTTTTCTCAGCTCCACCCACTCCAAGCATTTGGGCACACCCAGGCTCTCTGTCACCTCTGGAACACACACTCAACGCCTCCATATGGTGGTAACCAGGCTCTCCCCAATCCCCAAGGAATATGCTATATTCCATCCAAGGCCTGAGGCAGCATCACTCTTCCGTTGCAATGAAGTGGAAGGGAGAGGCCCATCCTCTGCCTTTGGGGCAAACTCACCCTCTCCACATGCTTGCATGGGTCTGCTCTCCTGGTCTAAGATTCCATGACTCTAGACTTTAGCTTCCATAGTTCAGCCTCTGAAGTTCTTTTTCCTCCAATGTGCCCTTTTCCTGGGATTTTTAGTTCAGACTGGCAGTGGTTTAATTTATACAGGTCCCACAGCATTCTGGCTGGTTTTCTATGTAGTAAGCAAGGATCATGCCCATCAGACATAAGGAGTTTCCAAAATCCTTCTTTAATAGCTTCATGTCCAATCTAGACTTTTTCTGAAACAGCTGGCTAGTTCCACATTTGATTAAACCTTCACGTGGGGCACTATTCTCTGGGGTCTCCCTTTCTGGAAGCCCAGAATTTTCCAGAAGATCAATTTCTGGTTTCTTTGTACCCAAGAGTCCAGTTCCCATCTTGTCTCTTTCCTGTCATATCTTGCTGTAAGCTCCAAGGAGAAACCAGGCCGCACTTCCCACATTTAATTTGGAAATCTCTTCTGCTAAATATCCAAGTTCATGGCTTTCAAAATCTGCCTTCCAGCTAAAGTCACTAGTCAATTTTGCCAGATTATCTGCCATTTTAAACCAAGGATTGCCTTCCTTCCTGTTTGCAAAAACCCATGCCTCATTTCTGTCTAGAGTCTTGTCAGAGGTATCTTTAGAGTCCACATTTCTACCAACAGTCTCTTCAAATCATTCTAGGCTTTCTATATCAAGCCCCTTACAACTCCAAATCTTCCCCTTATCCATGTAAAAAGCTGTTCCAACATGTTTGGTATTTGCAAACCTCAACAGCACCCCACTTCTCCAGTTCCGAAATCTAGCTGCCAGAATGCAATATACCAGAAACAGAATGACTTTTAAAAGAGGGAATTTATTAAGTTGCTATTTTACAGCTCTAAGGCTGTAAAAATGTTCACAAAAAGCAAGGCTATAGAAATGTCCAATCTAAAGCATCCAGGGAAAAATACTTTGGTTCAAGAAGGCTGATGATGTTCAGGGTTTCTCTCTCAACTGGAAAGGCACATGACAAATATGGCAACATCTGCTCACTTACTCTCCTGGCTTCTTATTTCCTGAAGCTTCCCTGGGAACATTCTCCAAAGGTCTCTGACTGCATGGGCTCTTGTGATTCTTGGGGCTCTAAAAGCTATATTGATTTTAAACCTTGCTAATTTTGTGGATGACAAAGGATATTAACATACAAATATTTTCGTCTTGTTTCATTACCTAAGCAATCTTTTTCACTAGCAATAAGAAAATGGCAATAAGCAAAATTGGACAATAACAGAGGAAAAATTTTAAAAAGACTCAGAATTATACTGAACCTATCACTGAATATCTTATTAGTTAATATCTCACAGAAATAATTTTCACGTCAATGAATACACATATAAACCATCATAAAACAGTTAAAAGAATGCGGTACTTATTCTCCATGGGAGCCCACAGCCTGCAGGTCAAGTTTCCTTCTGGGCCTTAGTTACCTCACCTGTAAAATGAGTTGAACCAGGTGGGCAGAAATTCTACTCTAGATCACTAGTGGAAATCATAATCCTTTACATCTTATATCAATCTTCTGAATTACTCTACACCAGTGATACTAAACCCAGTTCTCCTGAGTTCCCACAAGAATAAGGCAAAGGACATAGTGGGTGTGAAATATTTGCCCCATCTCAAAAGGTTTCACTTTAAAGAAATCTGCATACACACAAAAACATGGCTTGAAATCTTCAGAGCAGGAACATGTGCGCAGTAGGTCCTGTCCTGTATTACCTACTAGTGGGGAAGATATTTTTTTTTCCTTTTAAAGATTCAGATTTGCATTTTTGAGTTCCTCTTCAGAGATGCTCATTGTTTTCTGAGCTATGAGGTTTGGAAAGGGAATTTCCCTTCTTCGTTTCTCCCATCCCTCTCTCCCCCCCCCCCCCCCCTTTCTCCTCTCTCTTTCTCTATCTGCCTTTCCTTCTTGTTAATGTTAGTAGTAAAACTTCTAAGGTTTCTGCCAAATTTTACCATTTTGGAAGATTGGAAATCTCTTTACTTCTTATCAAATCAGCATTGGTAACAAGTACATATTCCATGACCCAGTCACTGCATTCATTTTGCTAGAGTTTTGCTTTCCTTTTGATTCTATTATACAAGGAGACAAAATGACATCCATAAGATATAACTTCCATCTAACTTTTCTATTTCTCACACACAGAAAATATGGACATTTGTTTTTGTAAGAAATTCTCTCACTCCTGCATTTCTGAGTATGTCCAAATGTAATTTACATGGCTTCTATGGAAAATGTCCTGCTTTTATCTATCTGATGCCCTTAAAATCACATCCTGCAGGATAAAGATGAGGGCTGCCATCTAACACGAGAGTGAGAAAACCTGGCTTCAAATCCCAACTCCACCATTTCCATCTTTCCTGGAAAATTACTTGATTTTTCTGTGCCTCAATTTCTTTACCTTTAAAATAGGATAAATAGTACCACAAATTTCAAAGGATTGATTGATTATTAACACATATTTGTGCTGAAACAATGCCTGGCTGAAAATAAGTCAAGTATAACTATATTTTCTGTTATTATTATTACATTTATTATTTTTCATGAACAAAATCTATTTTACTGTACATGCCAGTTTGAAACTGTCACACATCCCCCAAAAAACATATTTTATTTTCTAATCCAATCTTATGGGTGCAGACTTATTGTTTAGGGTGGAAATTTTGATTAGATTGTCTCCATGGAGGTGTAATATACCCAGTTGTGACTGTGATTTTATCTCCATTTGATAAATGGAGATGTGATTCCACCCATACAAATTGGTCTTGATTAGTTTACTGGAGTCCTTTAAAAGGGGAAACATTTTGGAGAACGCTCAGAACTAAAAGAAACACCAACATTTGGAGACGCTTGGAGTGCCAACAGAGAGAGCAGACATCTAGACACAGATATTTGGAGATGCAGAGCCCAGTAGACGTTGCCATGTAACTTCCCATGAGATGCTAAGCAAACCAGAACCCAGAGTTGTATTTTGGAGGAGCTAAGTGAAGGCCTACAGATGCTTAGAGAGGAAGCCACTGGCATCAGAAGCTGGAAGCCACAGAATTAGGAACAAGGACCAGCAGACACCAACCACATGCCTTCCCATGAGACAGACATTATCCTTCCTTAAGTCAAGATTTCTTTCTTTGGATGCCTTAGTTTGGGCATTTTTATGACTTTAAAACTGTAAACTTTTAACCTAATAATGTCCCTTTTTAAAAGCTGTTCTGGGAGTTCCAGGAAAATGGCAGAATAAAATAGATCAAATTCAACCTTGCTCCAAGGAACAGCTAGAGAAAGGATAGGAGGGTGACTGAGATGGTGATTCCAGGGTGTAAGTGGCCTGGGAGACTTGTCCATACCACATCCAGAGGCCTTAGTTGCAAAACCTGAGGAACTGAGAAACAGAGAACAGAAGACTGTCCAGCTGATGCAAAAAATCTATTGCAGAAGCCTGGAGCCCTCAAGAGTGCATGGACTGGGACACAGGGACTAGGGAGTAAGCCAAGCCATGTTCCTTGAATGCGCTACCCTCACCAGCACAACTTTGTGACCCTTGACTCACCCCACATTCCATGCATCTGAACCCTGTCACCTACCCCCACACCCCACACTCTAAGAGTCCCTTCCCCACCAACACCTCATGCACGTACCTGCCCCACAACTCTAACCCAAGCATGGGCACACCTGCCCCAGCCCAACCCACCTCTTCTGCAGAAGTGCAGTTTTGCCCCACACCACCTGAGCCCTACCTGCCCCTCCCTGCTTCCCATAGGTGGTTGACAGTGCATAAAGGGTACTGGCGCTTGCCTCCATACTGAGGCTACACCAGCCCCCAGACCATACAGTCATGCAACCCCACCCCACCCCTCTGAGCTCTGCGCATATGTAAGTCAGTTTATAGTACTCCAAGATCTTTGCATGAGCATGGCCCCCCATGAGGCCCCCCAGCTCTGTGAAAGTGCTGACCTGCACAGTGGGGTCACATCCACCCTCAGCCCATGCAGGCGCAATACCAACTTGCTGCCCTGAGCTCAGCACATGCGGCCCCATGCTCTAGGCCAGTGCACACTAGGGCCCCACTACCCAGACCCATGCACCCACACAGACACATCTTCCCTGCTGCTGGACACCCATACTCACAGGTACTAGCATATCATCCCCAGCCTGTACCTATACCTGTGTTGCAACACAACATTGCACTATTGTGTCCTGCCCGTGCCCCACATCCTGCTCCACATCCATCCCACAAATACAAAGCTTTAGACTACTGAAGAAAATCAACTTCCAAAGTAAACCAATCAAGACATTTACAGGCCATGAATTCAATAGAAGATCACTAAGCATATCATGATGCAGACAGATATAGCCCAGCCTAATGACCAAATTAAAACACCAGAGGAAACACAGATGTTAGAACAACTAATCAAAGATGTTAATGCAACTATAGTAAATAAAATCAGTGGGAATGCTAATGAAATAAAGGAGATCAAGAGGACACTAGAAGAGCATAAAGAGGAATTTGAATGAATAAATAGAAAAATAGCAGATGTCACAGAGATTAAAGATGCTGTCGACCAAATAAAAACACACTAAAAACACACCACAGCAGATGTGAAGAGGCAGAAGAAAGAATAAGCGAACTAGAGGACAGGACAACTGATTTGAAACACTCAAAACAGAAAATGCCAAAAAAGATGGAAAATTTTGAATTGGACCTCAGGGAAATGATGGACAAGACAAAGCACACAAATATAAGAATCACTGGTGTCCCAGAAGGAGAAGTGAAGAATAAAGGACTCGGAAGAGTAGTTGAGGATATAATGGGGGAAAACTTCCCAACCCTTATAAAGGACATAAATATACAAGTCAAAGAAGCTCAACAAACTCCAAATAGAATAAATTCAAATAGGCCTTCCCCAAGACACATACTAATCAGTCAAATGTTGAAGAGAAGCAGAAAATCCTGAAAATGGCAAGAGAAAAACAATCTATTACATACAAAGGTAACCACATACGACTGAGTTTAGACTACTCAGCTGGCTCTACGGACACATGAAGGCAGTGGTATGATATATTTAAAATCCTGAAAGAGAAAGACTTCCAGCCAAGAATTCTGTACCCAGCCAAACTGTCCTTCAAAACTGAGGGAGAGATAAAAATTTTCACAGACAAATAAAAGTGTGGAGAGCCGCCTCCCGGGTCAGGCCTAGTGGTCACGCTGCAGCCTGCTCTAGAGTTCCCCCCGCCCATCGAGTGAGTCAAGATGGCGCCCGCATCCTGTTTCCGCGTATGACGTACGCGCCCACCAACCCTATCTTCCAATCACCTCTGTATACGTGGCACTAACTTATTGGGTTTGGGCACAGTATATAAGAGGTTACCCGGACAGGGTGGGTGGAGACGACCCGCAGGGAGCCGTACCTGACGGCCGCATAGAGGTTGCTCCCCCGCGGGGTATCTTGTCCCACGTGGAATCTGTAACAGAGAATGCAAGCTTAACTCCAGTAAAGGTCTGTGCTCACAACCGTTGCGTGCCTCGAACCCGTGTTTGTCACTCGAGTTGGTTTGCCTGCGTCTGTCTCTTTCTCCCCTCCTGTTCCCTTCGCCGGCCGGGGATCAGAAGCCGAACGAGACGGCGCCGGACAAGTGGTGGCCCGTACGGGGAACCCTTCTGCTGCCTTTCCCCGAGCTGGTGAGGACGTGCTTCTTGAGTTCGCAGCGGACTTCCCGCGCTTGATCACCGCGAGAAGGTGAGTACTTCTTATTACGTGAGAGTTAAGGCCCGCGGGCTTTCAGGTAGCCCCGGGGACTCGGAAGAGCTCTCCGAGTGATTAAAGTACAGTGCCGACTGCAAACATGGGGCAGTCCGGAAGTTTACCTTTGTTAGCTCCCTTAAAGACCCTTTTAGCGGACGGCTCCTGTGAAAGTGAGCCGCCCACTTGTAAGCCGCCAGAGTCTGGCGCTAGTTCAGACACCTCTGACTCAGAGTCAGATGGTGATGAGACCGAGGGTGCAGACGCGCCTCCGCTGATCAATTGGGGGAGGCCCCCTGTCTCACCCACACAGCCTTCCACCCCGCCAGCGCCTGCTGCAGGAACGCGGCGGCTTCCGGTGAATGGTTTTGGTGATCTCGCCAAAAACCCTCACCACGGGCTCCCTCTGGTGGCCGAATCAGGTAATTACAGTGGCCCTCCTTTGCGAGACCCGGAACCCCTTACAGGCTGGTCGGGGGAGGGGCAGTTACAGCCGTACCCCCTGCCTGCGTACGCGAGCCCTCGAGACCTTACATCACCAAGTGATGGAGGGAGACATTTCTGGAAATGGAACCCCTTTTCAGCCTTTAGACCTTTCGGTATGATGGGTGGTTGCCAGCCGCTTAAGCCAGAACCAGTCTCAGAGATGTACCCGGTTATTATCAATCCCCAAGGTAATAACCAGTATGAGCCATATGATTACAAAATTTTAAAGGAATTGAGGCAGGCCGTCCATCAGTATGGCCCCAATGCCCCTTTTACCCTGAATATGGTTGAAAACCTCTCCGCCCTGAATCATACACCCGCAGATATTTTTCAGCTGGCCCGTGCTTGTTTACCACAGGGCCGATATATAGATTGGAAAGCATGGTTTGAGGAGCTAGCTGAGGAACAAGCCGCAAAAAACGCAGCGGGGAGACGTGGCGGGTGGAATGCAGATATGCTATTGGGGAAAGGTGCCCACTCCCAGAATCAAACAGGGTTCCCTCAAGAAGTCTACGCCCAGATTTTCCGTTGTTTCGTAGGAGCCTGGAAAAAGCTGACAGGTGAGGGAGAGGCTCAAGCCTCACTCAGCAACATACATCAGGGCCCCACAGAACCCTTCGTGGATTTTGTAGCCAAAATGCAAACTGCGGCTGAGAGAATTTTCTCAGATCCAGGAGTGGCAGAGACTGTAGTTAAACAAATGATATTTGAGCAGTGCAACAAGGAATGTAAAGTTATCCTAGCACAAAACAGAGGAAAAAACCTGACGGAATGGGTTCGGCTCTGCAGAGATGCTGGTAGCCCGTTAACTAATGCAGGTCTAGCTGCCATGCTAGCCAGCTCCTTACAAGTAGCTGCAAAGAAATCCAAAGACCTAGGAACAAAGCCAAGAGGATGTTATCATTGTGGCCAGTTGGGACACATTAAGAGAAACTGTCCCAATAAAGGCCAACCACCTGCCACTCAACAGTTTGGTAGACCATATGCGGCAACCAGGCTATGTGGCCGTTGCCACAAGGGACCCCATCGCGCAGAAGACTGTAGGTCAGCCTTCAATGCGCAGGGTGTGCGCCTTTCTGGCCGCCCTGAACAGGACCCCCCTGCATGCCATCCGGCGACACAACACCCGTCCAAATTCGCGCATCCCCTGGATCAGCAGGACTGGACCTCTGTGCCACCTCCAGACTCGTACTGACCCCCTCCATGGGTGTCCAGTTGATAGGGACCTCCTTTAAAGGGCCCTTACCAACGAAGACTGTTGGGCTCATATTAGGGAGAGCATCCACAGCCCTGAAAGGACTAACAGTTATACCAGGCATTGTAGATTCGGATTTCACAGGCTTTGCCCAGGTTATGGTTCAGTCTCAGCAAGGCACCCTAGTCATTGCAGAGGGTGATAAGCTGGCACAGCTCCTGCTCTTGCCCAGCTTACATGCATCCTTCCCGAGTAGAACCAGACAGAGAGGAAATAAAGGGTTTGGATCTACTGGAGAAGTTTTTGAAGGCCTCCATATGTCCCTGGAGTCTCGACCCATGCTAACTATTAAGGTACAAGGCAGACCCTTCATGGGCCTGCTAGATACCGGGGCCGATCGGTCGATCATAAGACAACAGGAATGGCCCTCCGCCTGGCCGACGTGCAAGGCGGAGGAAACCATTAGAGGAATAGGCCACGGCCTGTCCCCGAAGGCTCAACTGTCTGTAGCCTTATTTACATATAATTTTTTAAATGACACCTGCTCTTCAGCACACTACTCCAGGTCCTCCACATAGAGGTCTGGTCCGATGGAAGGATGTCCTGTCAGGACAATGGCAAGGCCCTGACCCAGTGCTCAGCTGGGCCAGAGGCTCTGTTTGTGTTTTTCCCCAGGAGCCAGGACGTCAACCAGTGTGGGTTCCGGAAAGACTGGTGAGAACCGTGACATCGCCCGAGGAGGCCACGGAGCTGTTGCCCAAAAAACCAACAAGCCTTCAACCTGAACCATCAGATCAGGCCTCCAACTCTGCTGATGACGGCGGCGACTGACGAGATGGCAACGAAAACGCCGGTCACCCTCCGACTGTTTAGAAGGGGGGACCAGTTTTAATACCCCCCACTCTCCCAACAGGTGGAATCAGACCTTAAAGTGCTTGGGAAGATCAAGTTAACTCCCGTTGCCTTCGACCTTTCCGAACTGGGCGAGACTGTACAAAGTCTGTGGAACCGAGTCACCTCTTGGTTCTCTTGGCCCAATTTGACTACTTGGATTCTCGTAGCGGTGGGACTATTAGTGGGATTAGTCACTGTTAAATGCTTGTTAGAACGCTTGTTCCAGACACAGCAGCAATTGCGTGTTACTACCATGTTGGCTATGTCACTCGCCCCTGATGCTCCTGGCAACGACCGTCCCGCTACCCAGTCCTTCCCCTCACCGTATGACCCGTCCTGGCCACTCAGGGCGGGGCGCTCGAAAACAGGATCTGCTGCAAAGCCCATGGCTGTGTCCCGGGTATAAAAGGCGGCACCAGATGTCATAATTTTGGTCTTAGGATGATCTCTAAGGCAGAGTCACGGTCCTGGCCAGACTAGACTCCGGCCATTGCACAGAGACATCTAGTGACACTCTCGACTCTGGTTGCCGCTCTCCTGAGCCCCGCTTAGCCCAGTTGCGAGGCGAAGCACTGCAGGGAGAGTCACGTGGTTTCCAGTTCACGGGCTCTCCGGTCTCTATATGAGGAGGCATTCTGGTTGGTGCCTAGCAAGCCTAGTCCAGACTCCCCAAAGCACCAAAACAAGTAGTGGGCTAATCAAGCTCACGGGAGCTCACTCATCAATGGAGACACTGGGTCTAAGAAAGGGTCTACGGACCAAAAATAATAAAAAAGGGGGAGATGTGGAGAGCCGCCTCCCGGGTCAGGCCTAGTGGTCGCGCTGCAGCCTGCTCTAGAGTTCCCCCCGCCCATCGAGTGAGTCAAGATGGCGCCCGCATCCTGTTTCCGCGTATGACGTACGCGCCCACCAACCCTATCTTCCAATCACCTCTGTATACGTGGCACTAACCTATTGGGTTTGGGCACAGTATATAAGAGGTTACCCGGACAGGGTGGGTGGAGACGACCCGCAGGGAGCCGTACCTGACGGCCGCATAGAGGTTGCTCCCCCGCGGGGTATCTTGTCCCGCGTGGAATCTGTAACAGAGAATGCAAGCTTAACTCCAGTAAAGGTCTGTGCTCACAACCGTTGCGTGCCTCGAACCCGTGTTTGTCACTCGAGTTGGTTTGCCTGCGTCTGTCTCTTTCTCCCCTCCTGTTCCCTTCGCCGGCCGGGGATCAGAAGCCGAACGAGACGGCCGCGGACATAAAAGCTCTTCCATTTCTGGTATATTGCATTTCAGAAGCATTCAGTAAACTAATACACTGTGATCTGAGGCTTTTCTTAAAGTTTGGCATATCACTGCTGCAAGTCTCAGCTCTGAGATCAGCCTCTTGGAAAAGTCCTTCATATCTCCACAGACTGAATTAAATTATTACTCCATTAAGTCACAATAACGTATTACAAGATCTGCGTTAGATCCCTTATCATTTGTAGGTTCTACTCCTTTCCTTCCTTGCTTTTATTCTATTGTTTTGTTTTATTATTTCATTTTATGTTATGCCTGCTTCATGAGTATCGTTTTTCCTTTATAAACAAATACATTTTGTAGTCCTAGCATCAATTACAGAATTTGGTTTATTATTGTATTCCATAGATGCTTGTCAAATAAATGAATGAGGGAATAGATAAATATATATATATGGAAAAAAAAAAACATTGGTTATCCAAGGCAATATATAGCCAAATAAATTCGGGAACAAGTTTTCTTTGTCTACTCCTTGATCACTTTCCTTCTCTATGTACGTAGGAGAGGTCCATAGGGGGTCAAGTGACTCAATCACTGAGATGTTGTCACAGCAAAGTTAACCAGGAGCAGCAGGTGACGTCCCTGGAGAGTGGGTCCATGATTGTGCCCATTTCCTCTTCTTCCATTTCCATGTATCTGTGCACAAAGCTGGTGAGAGATAGAATGTGATGGCCTTCTTCAGGATTATAGAATGAAACCTTTGAAGATGAAATTCAGCAAACTCTACCCTTCACCTTTTTGAGCATGCTCCAGAGACAGCTGGGTCATCAATTTAACTTCTTAGATTGGATTTGCTTCAATTTTCCATATTTTGGCTCTTGCTCTGAACTTCCCAACTATGATTCTAATGTGATTGTTTTTTTAAATGAAAGAAGACTGAGACTTAATTTCTTTAAGAACTCCAACCATTAATCCATCTCACTGAGGGGAAAAGCTGAAAAACCTTACTCAGGAGTGAAGTGACACTACTGGAAAAGGCAGATCACCTGTTTTTGAACTTCTGGTTCTGGAACAATATAGATGCTAGAAATGCAATGCACAAGATAGAATTAATATTGTTTAACTTATATCCCAAAATGAGCCTCTTTTTTATTAAGAAAAGTGGAGATGTATTTTATCAGGTCTTATATTTTCTGAATATTCTGAATTCATATGCCCTATTTTACCTCTAGTTGGTCAGATCAGCACTATTAATTAATTCTAATCCCTGAATTATGGATGTTTTAGTCATTCTTCCCTAATTCTTAAGAGAGGAGACCAGAAAACTTGCCAGTCTCTATAAAATAACAAATGCATACAAAGATTAGCTGTTACGCAAGAGGCCTAGATCAATGCAAAAATGCCAGTTTATGACCTTGTTTTTAAAGTATGGATGTCATAGAAAATTATCCATGGATCATTTTAGTCTGACCCAGGAGATAGGATGCTAAATCCATCTAACTTGACACTCACTATTGTAATGGGGGGATCTTTAATGAAGGAATTTCAATTGCAATTTCAGCCAGTTATAGCTTTCTTTATTTCGTTTTGTTGTTTCTCATGTTGGGAGAAGGCTAGGAAGCCAGGAGAAAGTAGCAAAGGTTGACAGGACCTGTTTATAGGAAAACATTAGGAGAACAGACTAAGGCAATTCAAAAGGTTGGGATTTTGAGAGTGTGCACTGGGAAGCAGGACCCGAGAAGGAGAATTTTCCCTATGTACAAACTGAGAAACAAGTGCCTTCCAGGGTTCTTGGGACTCCTAGTTTATTCTTTTACAGGAAAAAGTATGTATTTAATGCTTACCACTAGTCCTTGTATCTCTCTACTCAGTTTATTGTTCGAAGCTCATTTACTAGTAGGTTCTTCCAGAAAGTCTACTGGCAGCATTGTTCTCTGAGTTCTGGTGTGGTGACATGGCCTTCATTTACTCTCCTATTAGAGTTTTTTTTTTTCTTTTTTTCTTTGTCTCTTTTTACGACTAGTGCAGGTACATGTTTATAAAATAGATCTTTAAAAACACCAACATCTTTATACCATAATAGAAGCTTTTGTCATCATTAAACTTTAAGGAATGAGTAAAGGTACTCAGTGGCCAAATGTTTGACTTTGAAATAACAACTCCTTCTTCTCCCTGACAATGATTTAAAGCCCTGATTTCACAAGCGGAGCACTTTAGGAATATAAGTGGTGCATATTTATATCCTAGCAAGGTCTGAAACATTACTGTGTTAGTAATCTGGGAATCAGAGAACAAGTTGTTCCCGGAGGAGTTTTGCAGAAAAACACTTGGTATTTCAGGGGTACAACAGAATGTGCATATGTGACTGAGTCCACTGAGTTCTAGAGGAAGCTTTATCTAAATGTACAAAGTGAGAGTTGTGTGATTCAGGAAGGAATTGGGGTAAATCATGTGATTCAGGAAGGAATTGGGGCAAATCGGATCTGTGGCTTAGAAACAATTCTATTAGAATGGTTTCTCAGGATATTGACTGATATATATTTGGGGGGGTATGATACATTTTGAAAGATACTAAGATTGCAAAACTATGCATAAGAAAATACAGTGCAGAGAGCAAAATGTGAGCCATACACAGATGGCTGTATAAACAAAATAATTCAATCTATTGATGATGAAATAGATTGCAGTCTACATGAGCCCTGCAAAGAAGGAGAAAAGGAAGCTGAGCTAAGGAACTCCAGATTCTGCCTAACAAATTTTGGAAATTAAGGTGGATATTGGCCATGAAGAACAAGGGGTTCTTCCATTGGGACTAGAGGGTAGAAACCATCAGTTCCATTATATAGAGGGATGAGGACTATGGTGAGTGTCCACTCTCCAGCTTAGGATGTTGCACATGAAAAGGCACAATTGTGAAGAAAAGTGAGATTACTGCTCATCAGGGAAGGTAACTGAGACCTTACTTTCCTCTTCAGTATTTTCCAAGACACACACAACTGGCTGGACCCATTGCAGTCAGAGACATATTAAGAGAATTGAAACACCTAGTGGTCATCAGAATCCAGCTAAAAGTAAAGTTAAGAGGACATGTCTTGGAATCTATGGGTCTTTGGGGAAAAAGGATGTCCAGGGGGATGAAGTTATCACCAATAAGCTTTGATAGGGATTCTGGGTAAATTCACACAGATTTCAGTCGTCATTGAAGAAGCAGATGTGGGGAACAGAACAGGGGAAACTGGGAATAGTACTGACTTTAAAGTCTGTTGGTTGTCTGGATGATCATAGAAGTTGTGAGAATTTAGAAGGAACTCATGGGAGTAGTGAAGTCGGTGAAGATACCAAATATCTTTATGAACCAAAGCTCTGAGTATAGGAGCCTTTAATGGATAGTTCATCCAACACCATACTAGAGCACAGAGGTTCTGTAAGTTTGAGGTGAAGTGAGCTAGTACAAAGATAATGGTGTTCATGTATTGGCGATGGAATGGTGATATGCATCCAGGCTAGTGGGACCTGGTAAATAGCAATTTTAAAGATTTCCCTTTTGTGGTCAGAGGTAAATGAAGTGTCTAGGTCACTCTTTGTAAACTGAACTGATAATTATCCATTCCAAACTCTTTCTCTTACTCCTAACTAGCTTTAGACGGTACAAGGAACTTGAACAAAGAGCCAAGGAATTAGTAAAAACAATAGTCAAGTACTATGGTGAGCTTCCCGAGAAATACAAATAAGAAAAAGTCCAAAAGACACAGCCAGTGGTTTTTAGAGAGTTTTGTGGAGACGTGAAGATCACCAGTGAGCAGCATCAATAATGATGACGGTTGGAGGTGGAGCACTGGCTCTTACTGCCTTGCTTCTCCCTATTTCGTTCTTCAACAAATATTTAATAGAACCGAACTTGAAGGCAGGCAATGTGCCAAGACTAGGTAACCATGGTGAAAAAAAACACACAATTTCACTCAGGAAGCCACACTGTATTCATGAATATACATGGACTATTTTGCTTCATTCCTGGAAAATTACGGAGTCCACTGACAGAACTTTGGAAGAACAACTAATTCAGCCTCTGGCCAGGACATGAACAGATGGAAAAACAAATGAGAGAAGTGAATGGAGGTGAGAAGATGGCAGGAATGGAGAGGCAGTGCTGCTCTAGTAGGCGGGCATGAACCTCAAATAATATAAAACATTACATAATTTTTGTAAATATAATCTAATAGGCCCATGCTAAGCCCCAAGCCAGCAAACTCAAAATCTAAGTAAATTCCTATTCCCTTTCAGTACCTGGTTTACCCAGAAAGCAGAATTTAAATCAGTCTATCAGCTGATTATTCTTGCCAACTAACTTCCTTACTGCTAAGCAACTGCCTGCACTAACCATGTGAGGAGATGCTGTCTGAATTGACCAATAAAAAATTCCTCAAAAAAACATACCCCCTTTTCCTGTCTATAAAAACTCATTACCCTCATTGTTCAGCAGAATTCCTCTCCACGACATGGTGATTTGGATCTCCTGGATTCATGAATTGGTTCAACAAAACTCTCTGAGGACTAACCAAATTTTGATTAAGTTTTTATCTTAATAGTCATTTTAGTGACCACAAAAGGATCCAGAGAAATCTTCTGATGACTCTGCGAATAAGCTGAGCGTTGTGGTGTCTGCTAGAACCCATTGTGTTCACCCTGCTTCTCGTGGTCTCATACCAGTCGCCAGTGAGCCACTCTGGGTCTGAGCCCCACTCTTTTTGTGTCTGAGCTCTCTGACTTCACTGAAAGCCTGTACAGAGGCTTATTCCCATACAGAGGACTGAATCTGTACACTTTGGTTTTGTGGACAGCCTAACTGCTGTAGGATCAGCAGCATTTTTGTGGCTGGTTCTAACAGCACTATGCCAGCTGGCACCCCATCATTTATGTTCAAGAATTATGGGACACGGAGTTGTGCCTACTTAACTAAATGGCAGAATATCACTAAGGATTACCTCACTGGAACTCTTCAGCCAAATAGCTTGCTCATCTTACAGGTGGCTTGAAAAAGAAGGCTCTTAAATTAGGCAGAAAGGGATGTTTATTTTAATTGGTACTCAGAATCTTCTAAGAACTAGCAAGGCTCTAATAAAATAGCTTATATAAACTAGTGAAATTTGTTATCCCTATGCTTTCTGTTTTTCTGTATTTTTAAGTCTGAATCACAGCTGAAAATTTTCACAGTATAATTATAAGCTATCTTCTTATGTCTGTAGAGTTTCATGTATAATATTTTCCTACTTCTGCATGGTATTATTAGATTAACTTATAAAATTCATTAAAAGAACTCTATTTAAATTGGTTTAAAGATGAATTGCACTTATGCATAAATTAGCACTCCTAAAGTCCTGGAAATTAAAGAAAACAAACTTCTAATATTTCCAGTGGGGAAAAAAGTGTTCTTAGAACTAAAGCCAAATGTTTTAAAAAATAAAATTCACATAATTCAGATAAACCTTTCATAGGTGGAACTAGTTTAAAATTGTTAGTTAAATAAAAACAGCTACACCTTCTAAATGATCACACTTAAGAACAATATAAGCACAATTCTATTCTACTTTCTCCCTAGATGGTTGTTTCTCCCTAAATGTATGCAGCTTTACTGATAAAATAAAATAGCATTGTATCTATTAAATCTTTAAGATGATGAAAAGTGTAAATGTGTGTTTAGTCAAATTGACCTATTATTCCGACAAACTTTAAGAATAATTATGTTTTGTAGGATGTTTGCTTAAAGGCAGTTTCGAAGATTTTTTCAGTTACATAAGACATACAGTGTGCAAGGTATGCAGGTGTGCTTTGTTAAGGAAAAGAAGGTAGTTCTGTCCTAAAGTAAAATAGTTGGTTTTAATAGAATAAGCAGGAATGTGTAGCGTAGGATAAAAATCTGAATGGGTATAAAAAGTCATAAAACGTTTATGAAAAAGGAATTTTATTTTTCCTGGTCAAGTGTGGCTAGATTTGATAGATTTATGAGATTTTTAGGAGTTTTCTTCTCAGACAGAGAGCATCCACATGCAAAACTAGAATTATTTTTTTTTCTGTTAAAATAAAGGTTTTTTTAATATTATTGTTCTGCTTTTAGTAATAATGATCAAAGTGTGAGTACTCTGCTCGATGTGTTCAATGACCAATCCTGTGACATCAGGGTATCAAAGGGAGAAAAAGTTTATTGCAAAGCATGTAGCAAAGAGACCAGGAGGCTGATGGGCCTCAGATCTGTCTCCCTGAATTGCAGTAACTCAGAATTTTACAATGTTCAAAGATAAGCAGGTTTAGGATAATGAATATAATGGCTCTTGATAATGACGTCAAAGAGTTTAATTATTGAGCACGTGCAGATTAATTACATGAATGCACATATGTCACAGAATGCATATAAAAATGGCAGACTTAACATGGTGTGGGTGTGATTTTTAGTATTATAATGAGGTATAAGTCACATAAGTTAAGGGTTAAGCTATTGTACATTTAGGCGGGCCAATTCAGCTTAGAACTAGCTTTGTCTAATAAGATAGTTTAGGAATTGGGCTGGGTTACTTCTGCGCTGATTCATGTGCCTTCAGCAATAAACACTAAGGGGCTGTCCATGCAATGACAGGACTTACAAGTTGCAAAACAAGATGAAGAGGTACAAGCAGGGCCAGTTAGGAGTTGTCTTGAGGCTTTACAGTTACAGGGTAAAGATCATATAGTTACACAATAAAACATCATCATCAAAAGATCCATGTTTCTAGGTTATAGCTCACTGAGTTTCAGCTATTTACTTTTGGCTCTTCTACAAAATACTAGAAAGTAAGAAAACATCTATATAATGATCCAGTAAATATAATCAGTTATTAACTGTTAGCTCTTGGTTACATTAGTAAGAGGTTGTAGAAGATTTTTCTTAACTATCTGAGTAATCTGCCTAGAAAGTAAATATTTTGTGTTTTAGAGAAATAGTAGTGATATATATATTGACCTCGTCATCCTTTTTTAGAAAACAAGTCTTTTGACTTTTAAAAGAACTAAGTTTTTTTGAACTTTTTTATTGTATAGTATAACATATATACAAAGCAAAGAAATAAAAAAGTAATATTTTTCAAAGCACTCTTCAACAAGTAGCTACAGGACAGATCCCAGAGTTTTCATGGGTTACCATTTGTCATGGGTTATCATACGATCCTCTCATATGTTTCCTTCTAGCTGCTACAGAATATAGAAAGCTAGAGGACTCAAATACTTTTTTATCATCACAATTGATTTTTGTTTCCTTCTGTTTTTTGTGAACAATAACATATATACAAAAAAGTTATAAATTTCAAAGCATAGCAACACAATTAGTTGTGGAACATGCTTCAGAGTTTGACATGGGTTACAATTTCACAATTTTAAGCTTTTACTTCTAGCTGCTCTAAAATACTGGAGACTAAAGAGAATCAATTTAATGATTTAGTATTCATGTTCATTTGTTAAATCCTGTCTTCTCTGTATAACTTCACCATCACCTTTGATCTTTCCATCCCTCTCTTTAGGAGTGTTTGGGCAATGGAAATTTTAAATTTTTCATATTGGAAGGGTCTGTCACTAATATGGGGTAGGGAGATGGAACTATCTGATCTGGAGAGGCTGGGCTAGGTTCCAGGACTTATCTGGCCCAGGGACTCGTCTGGAGGTTACAGGTTTCTGAAAAGTTACTCTAGTGCATGGAACCCTTGTGGAATCTTACATATTGCCCTACGTGTTCTTTGGGATTGGCTGGAATGGTCCTGTTTAGCGGTTGGCAGGTTATGATAGGTAGCAACGTATAACTGAAGCCTATGTAAGAGCAACCCCCAGAGTTGCCTCTCAGCCCTATTTGAACTCTTTGCCACTGATACTTTATTAATTACACTTCTTTTTACACTTTTGGTTAGGATGGAATTGTTAATCCCATGGTGTCAGGTCTGGATTCATCCCTGGGAGTCACCTCCACGTTGCCAGGGAGACTTTCACTCCTGGATGTCATGTTCCATGTGAAGGGAGCAATGATTTCAACTTGCAGAGTTGGACTTAGAGAGACTGAGACCACATCTGAGCAACAAAAGAAGTCCTCCAGAAGTAACTCTAAGGCATGCCTGTAGGTATTCTAAGCTTCTCCACTATGTACATAACCTTCACAAGAGTAAGCCTCATGATCGAGGGCATGGCCTATTGGGTTGGGTGTCCCTAAAGTTTGACACAAAGTTATTAGGGGATTCCCTGATGGTAAGGTTTAATAGTTCCATATTTTTTTCTCCCATTCCTTAGTGGACTTTGACAATACTTTTTGATTATCTGCTTAATATACTCTAGGACGTATCTAGGCATTAAATTAATCTATACAGGATTAAAGGATGTTTTTGTTATTATGTGCTCCCTGAGTTTCAGTTGTTCAAATGAGCTATACAGATAGGTTGAATTAGATTTTGCACTATAGAAAATTTCTTGTTCAGACCAAATAAACCTTTCTTCCATTGTTCTCAAATATAAAATAGAGACACTGTCTCCCTTACCTCTGTGTTCTGAATCATATTAACCCCACTCTGGCTTTGTTCTTATCTCTAAATATCAGGTTATATATATAAAACAGCCTCTCAAAATCCAGAAATAATAATCAAAACTCCAGACTTAATGTGTTGCTCTAAAAGCTTACAATCTAGGCCCCCATTTTCTTATAAGCATTTTCTAAAGGTGACCATACCATTCCTGTTCTTTCATTTCTGGCTTATTTTGTCTCACCGAATGTCCCACATGTTCATTCACATCATTGCATGACTCGTGACTTTGTTCCATTTTGTGGCAGCACCACCTTCATTCATAAGTACACACCATCGTTCACCAATCTATTTCTACATCAGTGCATCCTTCACCACCTGCATTCGCAGGGCATCACATAGAAGGCCCAAAGTCCACAGTCCATCAACATTCTCAATTTTAGATAATTTCATTCTTCCCAAGAGAAACAAAACCAATTAACACAGCCTTGCCAAATAGAAAATCTAAACCTCCTCTTAACTTTTTTCCCTCCCCCTCATTACTTACCTCTGATGTTGCTGTGGTAATGCTGATGGTTTCTGTTCTAGTTTGCTAGCTGCTGGAATGCAATATACCAGAAATGGAGTGGCTTTTAAAAGGGGAAATTTAATGAGTTGTTAGTTTACAGTTCTAAGGCTGAGAAAATGACCCAATTAAAGCAAGTCTATAGAAATGTCCAATCTAAGGCGTCCAGGGACAGATACCTTGGTTCAAGAAGGCCGATGAAGTTCAGGGTTTCTCTCTAGTGAGAAGACACATGGTGAACACAATCACTGTTCCTCTCTTATCTGGAAAGGCACATGGTGAACACGGTCAGGGTTCCTCTCTCATCTGGAAGGGCATATGGCAGACATGGCATCATCTGCTAGCTTTCTCTCCTGGCTTCCTGTTTCATGAAGCTCCCTGGGAAACATTTTCTTTCTTCATCTCCAGAGGTCGCTGGCTGGTGAACTCTCCTTCTCATGGCTATGTCATTCTTCTCTGCTCTCTATGAATCTCCCATTCTCCAAAATGTTTCCTCTTTTATAGGATTCCAGTAAGCAACTCCACCTTCAGTGGGTAGAGACACACCTCCATGGAAATCATTTAATCAGAAGTTACCACCCACAATTGGGTGGGTCACATCTTCATGGAAACAATCAAAATGCTCCCACCCAGCAATACTGAAGGAGGATCAAAGGGCATGGCTTTTCTGGGGTCCTCCACAGATTCAGACCAACACAGTTTCCTTTTGAACATAGCTCATAGTATGCAATAGCAGTTCTTCCCTGTAACCTGGACTTAAACACTGTTTGTACAAGAATTATATCTTTGAAGTAATTCTTGTGAGAATTCATATTTCTAGTGTTAATCAGTGGGACACGTAGGTCTATACAACCCCTTTCAATATTGTTCATCTTCGATATGGTAATATTACTTACAGACCCACTAGAGAATCACCTTCACTCCTATCTTTTCCCTTACATTGGAGTTCAACCTCATTAGCTAAAGGTTCACCATCTCTAGCTTCTATGTATCTCTAAATCCCCTACATTCTGTATTATAAGCTTCTGATTACATCTTTATGCTGGTCATAAAAGTGGAATCATATAGTATCTATCCTTTTGTGTCTGACTAACTTCACACAGCATTATGTTCTTAAGGCTCATCTATCTTGTCATGTGCTTCAGGACATCATTTTGTCTTACTGTTGCATAATATTCCATCATATGTATATACTACATTTTGTTGATCTACTCATCTGTTGATGGGCATTTGCTTTGCTTCCATCTTTTGGCGATTGTGAATAATGCAGCTATGAATTGGTGTGCAAATGTCTGTTTGTGTCGTTGCTTTCAGCTCTTCTGGATATATACCAAGTAGTGCTATTGCTAGGTCATAGGGCAACTCGATATTTTTTTTTCTAAGGAACTGCCAAACAGTCTTCCGTAGTGGCTGCATCATTATACATTCCCACCAGCAGTGCCTAAGTGTCCCAGTTTCTCCACCAGCAGTGCCTAAGTGTCCAAGTTTCTCCATTCCAACATTTATAATTTCCTGTTTGCTTAATAGCAGCCATTCTTATAGGTTTGAGGTGGTATCTCATTGTAGTCTTGATCTACATTTTCCTTATAGCCAATGAAAATGAGCATCTCTTCATGTGCTTTTTAGCCATCTGTATTTGCTCTTCAGAAAAATGCCTAGTCAAATCTTTAGCCCATTTTATAAGTGGATTGTTTGTTCTGTTGCTGTTGAGTTGTATGATTTCTTTGTATATACAAGAAACCAAACCTTTGTATGATATGTGATTTACAAACATTTTCTCCCATTGAGTTGGCTGCCTCTTCAACATTTTGACAAAATCTTTTGAAGTGCAGAAGCATTTGATTCTGAGGAATTCCCATTTATCAATTTTTTTATTTTGTTGCTTCTGTTTTGGGTGTAGAGTTTAGGAAGCTACCTCCTATTACTAGGTATTGAAGATGTTTCCCTATATTTTCCTCTAGAAGCTTTATGGTGCTGGTTTTTAGATTTAGGTGTTTGATCCACTTTGAGTTAATTTTTGTGTAGGGTGTAAGATAGGGATACTCTTTCATTCCTTTGGCTATTGATATCCAGGTCTTCCATGTCCAGTTATTGAAAAGACTATTTTGTGCCAGTTCAGAGAATTTGGGGGCCTTGTCAAAAATCAGTGGACCATAGGTTTGGTGGTCTATTTCTGCACTCTCAATTCAATTCCATTGGTCAATGCCTCTATCTTGTACCAGTACCATGCCATTTTGACAACTGTGGCTTTATAATATGTTTTAAAGTCAGGGAGTATTAATCCTCCCACTTCATTCTTCTTTTTTAGGATGCTTTTAGCTATTCGAGGTATTTTCCCTTCAGATAAATTTGGTAGTTAGCTTTTCCAAATCTTCAAAGTAGGTTCTTGGAATTTTGATTGGTACTGTGCTGAATCAGTAGATCAATTTAATGAGAATTGACATCTTAACTATATTTAACTTTCCTATCCATGAGGAGGGAATGTCTTTCCACCTATTCAGATCTCCTTCGATTTATTTTAGCAATGATATGTAGTTTTCTGTGTATAAGTCCTTTGGGTCCCTAGTTAGATTCATCTTCAAGAATAATAGCAACTTGATTCTTTTAATTGCTATTTTGAATGGAATTTTTTCCTTAACTGACTCCTCAGCTCGCTCATTGCTTGTGTATAGAAATGTTACTGATTTTTGCACATTAATTTTATATCCCTGCACCTTGCTGAATTTATTAACTCAAGTAATTTTGCTGTAGATTTCTCAGGATCTTCCAAGTATAGTATCATATCATCTGCAAATAATGAGAGTTGTACGTCTTCCTTTCCAGTTCGGATGCCTTTTATTTCTTTGTCCTTCCTGATTGCTGTAGGAAAAATTCTAGCACAATGTCAAATTATAGTGGTAACAGTGGGCAGCCTTGTCTTGTACCTAATCTTAGGGAAAAAGCTTTCAGTCTCTCTCCATTGAGTATGATGCTGGCTATCAGTTTTTCATATATTTTCTTTATCATATTGAGGTATTTACCTTTGATTTCTATCTTTTGGAGCATTTTTAATAGAAAAGTACGCTGAATTTTGTCAAATGTTTTTTCAGCATCAATTAAGATGATCATGTGATTTTTTCCCTTTCAATTTGTTAATGTGCTATATTACATTAATTGATTTTCTTGTGTTGAACCATCCTTGCATTCCTGGTATAAACCCCATGTGGTCATGGTACATAATTCTTTTAACGTGCAGTTGGATTCGATTTGCTAATAGTTTATTGAGGGTTTTTGCATCTATGTTGTGGTAGTTAGATTCAGTTGTCAACTTGGCCAGGTGAAAGCACCTAGTTCTGTTGCTGTGGACATGAGCCAATGGTAGGTGAATCTCATCTGTTGCTAATTACATCCGCAGTCGGCTAGGAGGCGTGTCTGCTGCAATGAGTGACGTTTAACTTAATTGGCTTGTGCTTAAATGAGAGAACGCAATGTAGCACAGTCTAGCAGCTTGGCATTCCTCATCTCAGCACTTGCAGCTCAGCCCGGGCCCTTGGAGATGGAGAAAGAAATCACCCCGGGGAAAGTTGTTGGAACCCAGGGGCCTGGAGAGAAGACCAGCAGAGACCATCCTGTGCCTTCCACGTAAGAAAAGAGCCTCAGTGGAAAGTTAGCTGCCTTTCCTCTGAAGAACCAACAAAATAAATCCCTTTTATTAAAAGCCAATCCATCTCTGGTGTGTTGCATTCCGGCAGCTAGCAAACTAGAACATATGTTCATTAGGGAGATTGGTCTTCAGTTTTCCTTTCTTATAGCATCTTTACCCTGTTTTGGTATTAAAATGATATTAGCTTCATAAAATTAGTTATGTGAATTTCCTTTTTCCTCAATTTTTTAGAATAGTTTGAGCAGGATTGGTGTTAGTTCTTTAAGGGTTGTTTGATAAAACTCCCCTGTGAAGCCATCTGGCTCTGGACTTTTCTTTGTGGGAAGATTTTTTATGACTGATTGAATCTCTTTACTTGTGATTGGTTTGTTGAGATCTTCTATTTCTTTCTGTGTCAGTGTAGCTTGTTTGTGTGTCTCCAGGAATTTGTTCATTTCATCTAAGTTGTCTAGTTTGTTGGAGTATAGTTGTTCATAGTATCCTCTTATAATTTATTTTGTTTCTTCAACATCTGTGGTAATGCAACTCTTCTCATTTCTGATTTATTTGCATCCTCTCTTTTTTTTTCTTTGTCAGTATAGCTAATGGCCCATCAATTTTATTGATTTTCTCAAAGAACCAACTTCTGGTTTTATTGATTCTTTCTAGTGTTCTTTTGTTCTCCCATTCAGTTATCTGTGCTTTAATCTTTGTTATTTCTCTTCTTCTATTTGCTTTGGTGTTAGTTACTGCTCTTTCTTGAGTTCCTCCAGATGTGATGTTAAATCCTGGATTTTTGCTCTTTCTTGTTTTTTAATATAGGTATTTAGGAATAAATTTCCCTGTCATCACAGCCTTTGCCACATCCCATAAGCTCTGATAAGTTGTATTTTCATTTTCATTCATCTTCTGATAGCTACTGATTTCTCTAGAAATTTCTTCTTTGACCCACTGGTTGTTTAGGCATATGTTATTTAATCCCCATATATTTGTGAATGTTCTCATTCTTTGGTAGTTATTGAGATCCAGCTTCATCTCATTGTGATCAGTGAAAGTGCTTTGAGTAATTTCAATGTTTTTTAAATTTATAAAGACTTGTTTTGTGCCCCAGCATATGATCTATTCTAGAGAATATTCTATGAGCACTAGAGAAGAATGCGTATCCTTATGCTTTGGGGTGCAATAACCTATATATGTCTGTTAGCTCTAATTCATTTATCAAGTTATTTAACTTCTCTGTTTCCCTGTTGATCTTCTGTCTGGTTGTCCTATCTATAGAGGAAAATGTTGTATTGAAGTCTACTATTACTGTTGGAACATCTATCACTCTCTTCAGTTTTGCCAATGCTTGTCTCATGTACTTAGGTGCTCCTTGATTGGGAGCATAAACATTTATAATTGTTATATCTTCTTGGTGAATTGACCCTTTAATTAGTATATAGTGTCTTCCTTTGTCTCTTATGAATGTCTTTACATTTAAATCCTATTTTGTCTGATATTAATATAGCTACTCCTGTGTTCTTTTGGTTGCAACTTGCGTGGAAAAAATCATTTTCAATCTATTTGTATTCTTGCGTGTAAGAGGAGTCTCTTGTAGGCAACATTTAGCTGGATTGTGTTTTATAATCCATTCTGCCAATCTGTATAAATTTAATGGATAAATTTAGTCCATTAACACTCAAAGTTATTACTGAAAAGGCATTTTTTTATTCCACCACCTTATTTTTTTCATTTTATTTGTCCAATCTATATATTCTTTTCCCTTTTTCTCTTTGTATTCTTTAAATTCCCCTAAGTGGTACTCTTCAATTCTGTACCCTCCTCCAGACCTCCCTCTCCTGTCTTTTTTTTTTCAGTCAGCAGAACTTCTTTTGGTATTTCTTATAGGCCTGGTCTCTTGTTGACAAATTATATCAGGGCTTCCTTGTGAAAATTTTAATCTCTCCCTCAATTTTGAAGAACAAGTTGGCTGGGTAAAGAATTCTTGGAAGTCTTTCTCTTTCAGGATCTTGAATATATCATACCACTGCCTTCTTGCCTCCAGGGTGCTAGTTGTGTAGTCTGAACTCAGTCTTATTTGGTTTCCCTTGTATGTAGTAGATTGTTTTACTCTTCTTGCCTTCAAGATTTTCTGCTTCTATTCAACATTTAACAGACTGATTAGTATGGGTCTTGGGGAAGGTCTATTTGGATTTATTCTGTTTGGAGTTTGTTGGGCTTCTTTGACTTGTATATTTATGTCCTTTATGAGGGTTGGGATGTTTTCCCCCATTATATTCTCAACTACTCTTCCTGGCCCTTTACTCCTCTTTTCTCCTTCTGGGACACCAATGATTCTTATATTTGTGTGCTTTGTTTTGTCGATCATTTCCCAGAGCTCCCATTCAAAATTTTTCCATGTTTTATGCCATTTGCTCTTTTGAGTTTTCAATTATTCTGTCCTCTGAATCACTTATTCTTTCTTCTGTCTCTTCAAATCTTGTGTTGTGTGCCTCTAATATGGTTTTTATTTGGTCAACAGAATCTTTAACTTCCACGACATCTGCTATTTTTCTATTTATTCCTTCAAATTCCTCTTTATGCTCTTCTTTTGTCTTCTTGATCTCTTTTATGTCATTTGCTGTACAACTTAATTTATTACTAGAGTTGTATGAACATCTTTGATTAGTTATTCCGATGTCTGTGTCTCCTCTGGTGTTTTAATCTGGTCATTAGGCAGGGCTATATCTGTCTGCATTTTGATATGCTTGGTGATCTTCTGCTGTCTTCGTGGCATGTAAATATCTTGATTGATTTACTTTGGCAGTTGATTTCTTTCAGTAGTCTAAGGTCTTGTGTTTGTGGGATGGTTGTACAGCAGAAAGCAGGGCATGGGGTGGAGCCCTCAGTACAGTGATTTATTTTGGGCAAGTATGGACACAGGTTGAGGATGTCACACTGATGCTTGAGAGCATGGGTGCCCAGTGGCCAGGGAGGATGTAGCTGTGCAGATGCACTGACCTTGGGGGCATAATTCTCGTGTGCATGGTCTAAGGCCTTGGGCCCTTTGTGTGCATGCTTAGAGCTCTGGCAGCAGGTCGGCATTATGCCTTCATGAATTGGGGGCAGACATGACCTGGCTGCATTGGTCGGCACTTTCTCAGAGCTGGAAAGTGAGGCTGAGGGCTGTGCACATGTGTGGCTCTAGGACTGCTGAAAAGTGCAGCTCCCAGAGCTGAATGACGTGAATGGGGGCCTGTGCACATGTGTGAGCCTGGGAGTGCCATTAAACGGATGCACTGAGCTCAGGGAGGGCTGGGTCAGGCTGTGTGACACTATGGGCAGGGGGGCGGGGGGTAGCCTAGTCATGAAGGTTTATGTGAGCACATAAAGGGTGCTCACAACCTTTATGTGCTGGCTACAGTTGCAGGGAACAGGGAGGGGGAGGTAGTGCTCAGGAGGGGTGCAGGAGAAGTGGGTTGGGCTACACTTGGAGTGGGGATGGGGGGCAGGTATGTGCACTGGGGGCTGGTGGTGTTGGGGTGCCTGGGGCATGGGGAATGGGAGTGGGTGATGGGGTTCAGGTGCATGGAGTGTGGGGTGAGTCGCCAGTCACAGGGCTGCACTGGTCAGGGTAGCGCACCCAAGGAATGCAGCCTAGCTTACTTCCTAATCCTGTGGTCTTGTCTGTGCACTCCTGCAGGTTCAGCACCTCCGCGCCAGGCTACAGCCTTCTGCCTGTCAGTTCCTCGGCCTCTACAACCAGGGTTATTGCATGTGGTGCAGAAGGCTCTCCCAGGTCAGCTGCACTCCCGAATCGCTGCCTCAGTCTCCCTCCTGTCCCTTCTCTAACTTTTCTGTGGAGCAGGGCTAATCTCAAGCTACTCTAATCAGCTATCTCCCCAGAAGTCCTCCCCAGAACCAAGTTTTTATTGTTTATTTTCATTTGTTTGTTTTACAGTCACATTACCTTCTATTTACTTTTAAAATATATTCTTGCCTCTTTGGTTAAATAAGAAGCCAAATATTATTCCACAGTGACCCATTTTCCTATTTAACAAAACGTGCAAACCTAGCAAATTTTGACATTTTACCTTCCCTAAATCAAATGTTAAGGAACATCTTATTGATCGTAAACTATCTTTCCAGAAGGCCCCCAGAAAATCACAAAAGATTCATTCATTCATCCTTAAAAGAGAGGTGCTAGAAACAATTACATTTATGTGCTATATTATGAGTTACATGCAATGTTGTTAAATTAAAAAGGATTTTCTAACCTCTTGTTAAGTTTATATGGGTAAAAGCCTATAATACAAACATTTTAGAAATTGCATAAAGTTCCTGGAGATTTGTCAATATCCCTAATGCTCATGAGATGTGTTAGTACTATCTGCCTGATATTAGACAACATTATAATGTTACTGATTTAACTTCAGTTATTCTTTGAAAATGTTGCATATCACAGAAGCAATCAGATTTCCTTCTCAATCACATTATTTTTGCAATGAACTTTAATCAGAATTTCCACTTTTATAAAAAAGCAATACATTAGCCATGGCCATATTATCTTTTGTTGTCTACAGACAATTTTTATTTCAATGTGTCACTGAAAATATTTGCAATGAGCTAAAGACCAGGGAGCTTCATCTTCAACAAAAAAGGTTACCTCAATGACCCAGAGACAGAACTATGCTAGTTACTATGGAGTACAGGCTTCTATGGCATTGCTTAAATAATTGAGACCATACTACTGGACTAAAATCAAGATTCCTGAATTCTAGTAAAGAAGCCAAAGGGTCATGAGGTTTTTCACACAAGACTGAGCAGAGCAAGGACTAATTGCCATGGACTGAATAAACTGATAAAAGATTTTGATGATTTAATACTCTATTTTCTAGATACAAGGATACCCTTACTCTTTTCCTTTAAGCTATCTATAATCCATAAAACATTTATCTTTTCCACCTTGCCTACACCCTCCAGAATTTGTAAACTCTTATCAAATATTCTTTTTTTATGGCAAAATAATTACTTGCAGAGATTTGATCAGAATCTGCCTTCCTTGTTAATAGGACATTTTTGGAGATACTGGTTATAAAAGCTTTAACTCTAATATCATATTTAAGAGTGTTGCTCATTTAATCAGATAACTTTTAAGACGCTAGTTAATTCATAAGATTAACTATATGAAGCCAATGATTACAAAACAGTCTTGGAAAAACCAGTCTGATACCTAGCTCCAGAGTTTCCAGCCTCAGAGGTCACTAAAGAAAGTGACTTTCTGATCCGCACTTGAAATCTGATGTCAAGTTATTGGCTCAGCTTCCTAGTCCTAGAGGCTTTTAAAAGTCCAATCAGAATTTCTTTACAAAAAAATTATCAGCAAAATTAAAAAGGACTGTCGAATTGTCATTCTTGCTGCACCTATGTGAATAATGAGGCCAAATCTAATAAAACCAGCCTTATTCTATAATTAAGAATAATCTTTTGGACATTACCTTTGATCAAAAGAAAGGTGACTTTAAAGAATGTTTTTATTTCAATGGAAAACTATAGCACACTCTTGAGTTAACAGATTTTGCTGCTGTTCATTATCTGAGTTATTTTGCATCCCTTTTATAAATTTCACTTAATTCCATGTTTTTTTTAACCTACCTGTAAATTAGATTGATTTCTGTAATCTTGAAGAGATTATCTACTATATATGACCATCAGAAAGCTAGCTCAGTATCTTTTGCATACTGGGCCTTAAACCGACCATAATAAAGGATTCCACCCTTTCATGTACATCATAATACTTTCCCTAGGAACACATGACCTAGAGCAAGCAGTTATAAATATCTCTAGGGTTATAAAACAGAGCTTTAATACCACCCTAAATGCTCTTTGGGTCCTCCAGGCTGAAGTTAAAAGCTTAGCATCAATGTTCTTGCAAAACAGGCTCTAGATACCCCGACTGCCCATAAACAATGTCATATTTATGCTTATAAGAGTGGCACAGTAATAAATAATCTGAGAATTTTAAAAAGACCAAGTTAGGTCAGTTAGGCTTAAACATTTCAAAGGACATAAGCCTTTACTTGTCATAAGGCAGATGTTATGAAAAAAACTTTTAGAAAGTACATTCTCCTCCTGGGGAATGATTTCAATTATTTCTAATGACCTTGGTACTTATCTTACTGGGCAGGTCATTAAAACTCTACCTTAGGTTCAGCAAACAAGTGACAGCATTATTGCCTCTACCACCCACAATACTCTGGAAAGAGGGAGAGAGCAAATGGCACATTATGACTTAAAGAGTCTTCAATTAACCTAGGAAACAGGATTATTAGATTCCTACCATCCACCCTAATAGCCATTCAAGGCACATCTTCTGGGAAACACAAACTTTCTCCTTATAAAATTATCTCTGGAAGACCTATGTCAATTGGCCTCCACCTTAAAATTGGACCTCTACTTCCCCAGCAGTTGATAACTTGACGCTGTAAATCTCTAACAATTTGTGCAAAAGTTTATTTCCAAGAAGCGAGAGGTGCATTTCTAGATTCAAATTTTCCTCAGACTCCTCCCATCCTAAGTTCTGGCATTTGGGTGGTCTGGAAGTGACATCAATGCAAAACAGCCCTGGAACCACACCAGGCAGGACCCTACCCAGTAAGAATACTTTCCAGGTACCCTCAGCTTCTGACACTGCAGCCAAATTAAAAAGAATTGAACTTTGGATTCACATCTCACAACTTAAAAGGTCTCCACCATCCAACAATTGGACCTGTAACCAAACCGGAGACCTACAGCTAAAGTTCACTGGGATGAGAAGAAGATGCCTTCCTGAGGTGGAAAGCTTCCACTCAAGATCATGAACCCCATGAACTCCTACATTTTTACCATATTCCTTATGATACTATTGTTCACAATTATTGCTGTATTTCTATTATTTTCACACCCTTTCTCCACACTTTTTCCATCTTGCTTAGAAAATTCTACCATCAAACAAATGATTGAACTATTCTTGCTAGTCTCTTTCTTTCTTCTTGCCCTGGCATGGAAAGACAATGCTGTCATTCATTTTCCCTAGGCCATTGCAAAAGGAGGAGAACCTAACTGATTGTTGGAGGACTTTTTGGATCTGGCATCACAAATCAAATGCCACCATTCAAAATATCACACGTCATTGATCTCTTTCTCCTCCTTGAGTCAGGAACACTATCTAATCTTCCCTGTCTCATAGCTGTACAAACATCAAGAAAGCCTTCATTTACACTCCATAGCGGCACAGCCATTAGCTGTGAACACTTCTTCCCCACACTGAGCAGCCTGAAAGATGCAATGACTCCCAATATAATGGAAATGGCAAATGGCTCACTCATATATTCAGAGGTGTCCTTACGATGACCTTGACATCTCTAGGGGTGGACTGCACTCCTCCAGGACTAACTGTTCTTTGTGGAGGAAATAAGACATCTACTGGTTGGGCCACTCCCTGCATGGGTAGTAAAACAGTGACAAGACAATGACCATCACACTCCTTCATTATTTACTTAGAAATTCATAACAAACCTGAAACTTCACATTGGACAAACCTATTTAATTTAAATTCCAGAGGCAGACACAAACTACGTAGGGATGTCACTGATGTAAAAAAGTCCTCTTCTCTCAAACTCTCATTGTCTTAGTTATGAATTAATACACAGGAAAATATGATTAGAAATTTCTCTATAATAGCAGGAAAAATTGCTAATTCCACTGCAAAGGCTATCGCTGTGCAACAAAACCTTTAGATTCTTTAGCTAAAGTTATTTTAAGTAATAGAATTGCACTGGACTATTTGCTGGCTGAATAAGGAGGAGTTTATGCTGTCATCAATGCCGCCTGCTGTATTTGGATAAACGCTTTTGGGAAAGTCAAAATACAGTTACATGAAATTGTCAAACAAGCTATGACTCAAGTAAGTAAGTCCTTCCTCAGAATAGTTTTTTTTTTTTTTTTTTTTTTTTTTTTTTTTTTTTAAAGGAAAGACAGAGAGAAGGAAGGAAGGATAGAAGGAAGGAAGAGAGGAAGAAAGGGAAACATCTTTTAAACATTTTCTTGTTTTTATTGTGTTTTGTTTCTCCGTTTTCGTTACATGGGCTGGGGCCGGGAATCGAACCGAGGTCCTCCGGCATAGCCGGCAAGCACTTTGCCCGCTGAGCCACCGCGGCCCGCCCCCTCAGAATAGTTTTTTAATCTTTTTAATTTCCAGTAACTTGTATCCTGGGGTCATTGGCTCAGGAGCATACTGCGAACACTGATATTTTACTACTCATAGCAATCATAAAAGTCTCTTGGTGTACTGTATTCTCTCAAAAGTTTTAAATGCTTTCACTCAGTCATCTCACCAAAAGGTGTCCATCTGCCTGGAACAACAAAAGCATGAAGAGGACAAAATGACTGACCTCCTGATATCTATAATTTGGAGTTAATCACTTATAAAAGCTGTCTAGAGCCAGCTGATGGTAACTGAGAGTAGTGCTAATGCCTTAAATGTTGATCTCAGCACTTAGTTTGGCAGAGGGTGGGATCAAATGGGTGGAATTGATAAATAAAATTTAATAAGCCCAACTGGAGGGTCTGTGCTAAGTCCCATATCACTAAAATTGAAATCTATGTAAGTTTCTATTCCCTGAAAATGCCTGTTTCGTGCAGAAAACAGAATTTAAATCAGCCAATCAGTTATCGCCAACTCCCTATTCTTATGCCAGCTGACTTACTGATTGCTAAGCAACAGCCTGTACTAATCATATTAGCAGAAATAGCCTGCATTAACGAATGAAAATTTCCTCACTGTATACTCCCTTTTCCTGGCTATAAAAGCTCATTCCTCCCTTTGTTCAGCATGGCAATTAGAATCTCCCCAATTCATGAGATGATTCAATAAAAAATCTCTGATATCTAACCAAAGTTTGCTCAAATTTTTATGCTGCCTATAGGCAGAAAGAAGAGGTCCAGGAAAAAAATGGCTTGGTGAAGGAAGATACCAACCTCTTCTCTCTACTCTGAGTGGTTTCAAGCGTGGGATATAAATGTGATCTATTTGAGAGGGCAGGAGAAGTCTTGTGTGTTCAGAGAAGATCTTTTCCAAAGGCATGGAGACAGAGGGAAAATTCCATGAGGGACTGACAAAATGCAAGAGAGTCAATTTCCACAAAATAGTGAATTCCAGGTTTAAAGACTATGGATGAAAGAGTCGGGTGAGGTGAAAGAAGTATCAAGTATGATAAAGCTGAAATTATAGGAAAAGATATATGCGCCAGGATATACAGAAAAGGACCAAAAAACGAAGATAATGATGTTAAAGAAAAAACTGCACCAGACAGGATTAAACAGGCAAGGATGACTTTATTCAATGACTGCTATATCAGAGGATGGTATAGAACTCAATTACCTTGAAAAAAAGGACAGTAAGATTTTTAAGGGCTGGAAATAGGTTGGAGTAAAGCACTAGATGATAGTAAGGGCGGTAGATCGCAAGGGTGGTTGAGACATTTACTGAGATTGCATTAGGACCACTTGTTTGGGAATGTTTTCTTCAGGGGTAATTAGGCTACAGACAATCTGAAACAACTGGGGGACAGGAGGAGGGAGATAAGAAACCACCCAGTTAGGGATGCTCAAGCACCTAGTATGGAATGGGAGGAAGATAAGATGGGGGAAGTCAGGAGCAACTTAATGTATAGAATTGTTAGGGTCTGATGTTGTACTTTACTTTTTTTCTTTTTCTTTATTTTTCCTGCAGTTCTAGTTGTTTTTTTTCTGTGGTCCCACAACTGCAAGATTGTTTTCAAGGGACTCAGGATGAGGGGAAGAAAGTATGAAGAGTAAGGCTGACAGCTTGGTCAAGAGAAGAAAAATAGTCTTCATCTTTGACAATCTGAACAACTACAGGTTAGCTAGTTACAAAATTTCTAAACACATCAGTTTCCAATCATTGCTGGACAGCAGGGACTTTCATCTCTTTAGAAGTCATTGATGGCCTGAATAGACTGTGTCTCTGAAGTAATTTAATCGTGGTACTAGGTCAAGAGCTGTACAAACCCCAGTTATTGCTTATGAGTTGGACAAACTCAAGTGATTTTCAAACAGCTCTCCTGAAACTTGGCACTTGGGTTTCTGCTTATTTTATCTTTAAGAGCCACTCTCCCTAGATAAAATTGAAAGCCCTGGGGGAGTAAGATCATTGCATGAAACAGTTAAACACAATTTACATAACTTAACTTGACGTATGAAAGAGGTACGTGCATATTTTAGTTCCCTGGGCTGGTTTAAACAATGGGGGCTGCACTGGTTAACTAGGAAAAGTCCAAAATCAAGATGCTAGCCAGGTGAGACTCCCTCCTTCCCCCACTCTCCCAAGTCTGTGGAGCTGTGGGCTGGCTGCCGAATCCTTGGTCCTTGGCTTTTCTGCCACATGGCTATGCACATGGAGATGTCTTTTCCTTTCTTCTCCTGGTTCTGTTGACGTCCGGAAGCTTCCTTCTCTCTCCATGTCTGATTTTCATTCTGCTTCTAAAGGACTCCAGCATCTTCAAGAGACCCTATTTGCAATGGGTCCACACCCCCCGAATGTGGACCAAGAACATGTCCAAACTGGTGTACGCAGTTAAATCCACCACATTGCTCAAAGCAGATTCTTTTCATCTTCTCTCCCATTGGATTTTTTGGGGATATGTTGCAAGCTGTCTTTCTTATCTGTTGTTTGAATTTCTTCTTCATTTAAAAAAAAAAAAAATTTTCCCAGGACTTAAACAAAAACATTTATTGAGCACCTACTGTTTGATAGACATGGTGTTAAGCACTGCAGATGCAAGCATCAATTGCCCTCAATTCCTGCCATTAATGAACCCACAGTCTAGTAAAACTATTTGTGTATAAACAAATAATTTTAATATAATGTGATAATTGTGCATTAAATGTACATTAATTTTATGCAAGCACATATATATCCGCCCATCCATCTACTTGTTCTTCCGTGCATTCAATTCACATTTATTGAATCTCACCTATGTGCCAAGTACTGGTTAATCACTACAAGTGAATGTGACATGTACTAGATCAGCTTTAAAAATTATAATTAAAAAAATGATCTTCTCTGGTGGATGAGGGAATACCTTGGGTGACATTAAATGGCTTTAGAAGGGCAGGTAGCATTGTATTGGATGAATTTTAAAAACATACTTGACATGGTTAAAAGAATGGACAAAATATGGAAGCACAGCAATTCATGGCATGCTTGAAGAGAGAGAATTAACTGCCAAAATGTAACTAGCATAATGATTGTGAAGTGGGTCAACAGTTCACTGGTTCTGTGTAGAATTTATCAAAAGCTTTCATGAAAAGTAAAATTGGGAAATACCAGTTAAAATTGAATGGTTTTCTTTACTGTAAGATTTCTCTTAGCCTTTAATATGGTGAAGTGAATGTGTATCCAAGAGATTACAGCTTGCACTGCTAATGGGTTATTAAACCAGAGTACCTTTGTCATGGAATATCTTTCAGGACTATCCTTCTGTGAAATGTGCCTTTGAAAACAAGGGGGCACAGCAAGAACTAGACTAGTGCGTAGTTGCAGAGGCAGCTGGGTTGGAAGGTTTGAGCCACACTATGAAAAGTGTGAGGGCAATGGAATTTGGACTACACTTAAGTGGTAGGAGAGGGACACACAGATGCATGTTATTATTTTTATTTTAATTAATGTGTTTATTGAAAAAATCATCCTAAAGCATTCAAAGTAAAGACATATACAGGAAACAATACAAGAAATATGCGTGCATCCTCATCTGAGACTTCGCAACTATTAATACTTTGACACATTTGCTTTAGATGGTATTTTTCAGGCCTGATTATATCAGTAAAGATACATTTTGATAACAGTTTTGACTACAGAAAAATCAAGTTATGGAATGGAATGTATGGTACCAGATGTAGACTTTACCTGCAAAATTCCTGTTTCATGTTTATGGATTCATAGATAAGTAGTAAAATGCAAAAATGTTTATGGGAATTAAAAGCACTAAATTAAAGATTGTGAATTTCTCTTGAAATAATGGGAGGGGAAGATCCTCCATAGTGTCTATAATATTTACTACGTTAACAAAAATAAAAATACTATCTAACACAAATAAGAAATGATGCTTGTGTATTATAAAACTGAGTGATGATTGCATTTGGTCCAGTTTCCTGGAAATAGAATTTGAGACAGAAATGTGTGTGCTCTTGGGAACAATTCTTAACAGAAGTGGGGGAAGGATTGGGCAGAAAGAGACATTGAACTCCAATTTAGTTACAAGGGCACTATCTGATCCCATAGGGAGTTCTGGAGGAGGGGTGGTTCTGCAGAGAATTCCCAGACTGAGCCTTGTCTTCGGATCCCAAGCTGACCTTGGGAAGAAAGTGAATACTTGGGCAGAGCAATTTCCTTCAGCCAAGGACAATTTGGAGAGAGGCACACTGTTGTGAGCCCTCAACTGCCAACAGTTTCAGCAGCTGAGGGAATGTGTGTTTTGCCTCTGCTTTGAGAGGCACATCTGTCCAGTGTACCACAGTATCCACTACAATGACTTACAATATGCCACTCCATCATTGCCTATTTGCATGTTTGAGTAAAATTAAGTGGTGCCCGCATTGGGCTTTGCTGGGAGGGGACCCCTTTCAAAGAAGGGGATTTCCAGAAGGCAAAAACAGTTAATTGCAGAGAAAATGGAATACACCCTATAGAAATATAGATAACCAGTACTTGGTGATAAAACTAGTTTTGGTCCTGTAGAGATAACTTTCAGAATGGACAAGCATACCATACTACACAAGGTATATATGCTTCCCACTTTTAAAGACACCCCTTATGTAAAATGGAAACGTCAGCCAAGCAGAATATTTCCTTACTTGCTTCCATGTTTGCACTTTGTGAGGTTTGCCTTTTTACTCCCTGGGTGGAGCTCCTTTCCACTTTCTGAATGGGATACCACCTGATTCATGAATTACTCAATAAAGCTGTGAGCTCCTAAATTGCATGTAAAAATTTCATGTCATCACCTCATACTGCAGTATTAAAAAAAAAAAAAAGCAGCTTCCATTTTCTAGGAACAGTATTCTTCTAAATACTCTCCCCCCTACCACTGCAGCATCCTCCCACCCTCAACCCCCGCCAAGCACATACCACAACATAAACTCCAGTTGTATTATCAAGTTATACACTTGAACTATTTTATTTTCTGTTTTCTCTAAGATTTTTGGTAAGGTCCTTTCCTCCCCCACTCTCTTAGCATTGGAAGGTTTGCTATGCCTCACAAACAGTAAAATTTACCCAGCATTTCTACAATCTTGTTACAGGAGAATTTAGTTGGCCCTTTTGCTAGCATGTGGTTATTTCCCACGAAATGTCAATTCTAAGTGATATTAAAGAAAAAATGAACTTAATTCCATTATTGAAACATTGAACTCTTTGCATTACTCGTCTAAACCCCTTTTCTTGCCTTTGCTCCAGTGTGAAATGAAAAATCCGAATGCAATTTTGTCTTTTAGTTCTACCTAAAATAAAAATAGAACCAGGGGGTCTACACACTGGCTAAATCCAAGTTTGCAAACTCTTTAGTGGTAACGCAGCGACGCTCATTCATTTACATCCTGTCTATGGTAGATTTTGTCTTACTGGGGCAGGTTTGATTGTCATGACAGGCACCATGATGCCCACAAAATTTAAAATATTTACTATCTAATCCTTACAGAAATGGTTTGCCAACACTGCTTTAAAGTATCTTCTATTTTTACATTTTACTTTCAGAAAATCCATAAGTGGTTGACACAGCAGTAGATATGGGCTAACATGTATAGCCACTTGACCTTTCTTTACTGTTTTTCAAACAGAAACTGAAAAATGTACAAAAATCAGTTGTCAGGAGCAATCTTTCTTTGCAACTCTGCAAGAAAAATCCTAACTGCAAGAGACCCCTGCAGTGAAGCTATTTCTTGCTCTAAAAAAGGGTCTCAACCACAACAGCGATGAAGTGAAGGAGAAAACAATGTTAAGATCTACTTTACCAGCTTGTAGGCAATGGTAAATTACCAACTTGGGTGAAAAACCACAGTGACTTACGTATGCAAACTCACACAAACACACATACACAGATACAGAAGTGTGTGGCGTTATTTCCTTCACATGAGCAGGCTGCTTCATTTTTTCATTAGAATGTCAACTAGGGGCATCTTGTTTGATAATGATACATATTTCCCTATATAGCTTTTATTAGTAATTTTAGAACTGCATTTCATGTCCTTTGCTAATAAAGTCTAGCTGGAAATCTTATTGGCCAACAAAATCTGAAGAAGACAAGCAGTTTTTTTAAACTAGCTATATAGATTGAGATAGGTATACAGATTCACATATGCATGAAGATAAAGATGTGAATAAGGGTACAGAGACATATATATATATATAAATATGTTTTCTGAATCTTGCTTGTTATGTGTTTCCTCTTTCTTACTGACATGAGTTTTCCCATGTGTCTTATGCTCAATTTGTTCATCCAGATTAGCTAAATGTTTGCCCATAAATTGAGTGCATTTATTCCCTTTAATTTTTTTTCCTGTTACATCTTGATTTATAATAGTATCCTTTGATCAACCCTTAAGATCAACAGCTGGTTGATGCAAATTTTCTTTGCTAATCTGAGTACACAAATGCTGTGCCAGGGGAGTAGGCTATGGGGGCAGCCCCACTGGGGCAAGTGTCTCTACCTCTATTTTTCTTGTTTAAAAAGTTCTAAGCTAAGACCAGATTTCTCTATGCGGATTTTTGCCATTTCCCTGGTCAATTGCTGCCACAGCATGAAAGAGAATCACCATGCTAGCACTGCTTCCTAAGATGGAGAGTGCAGCATGGGCCACTGGCTGCCTCTAAGTCAACGCTCACCAATGGTACTGATTGGGCAGTGCCAGGGGGATTTTAAATGCTGTCCTTTCCACCTAAGGTTTCTGTTACTCTTCTTTCTCTAAATTGGAAATTGAAACAAGATTCTCTGAGAATCTATTCTATTTATTTCCTGGTAGAATGAGAAGTGTAAATTAGTTCCTGGTTAAAGTTATCCCTTCTATCAGACAGGGCTCTCCAGAGAAATATAACTAACAGGAGGGATGGATGGATGGATGAATGGATGGATGGATGGATGGTTATAGTCATGCATACATACATACATACACACATACACACATGTAGATGAGAGAGAGTGTTGGATATTAGGTGGAAGATGTAAATTCAGACTGTAGGTAACACATGAAAGGACTGTTTTGTTAGATCAAGGGGACTGAAGGGGGAGCAAGGAGAATGAGAGTGGCAGAGGAACTGGGGCTTACCTAACTTAGTCTCCTGAGAGGGTTAGTAGAGGGGGTAGTGAGAAAGATCACATATGTGTAGTGGGTTCTTGCCTTTACTGTCACCCAGAGGGATGGGAGAAGGGCTATCCCACAGATAACAGCACTTGGCAATTTTAAACCACACAGTTGGAAAAGCAGAAGCAGCAAGGGCAGTTTCGAGACGCTGAGGGCAGCTCTTATCATCCAAGCCATGTGGAGTTACATGCTTCACTAGTAAATTATGTGGTGCAAAAGGGTAGAAGTGGCAAAAACTGTCTGGGGAATCTAGGGGCAACTGTTATCCTCTGAAACATATGGAAGAGCATGGCTTGCTAATTGCGGTTACACCCAGGGCAGGGTTAACTGGGTGGGCACTCAAAGAATGATCATAGGACTAAGCTGGACAAGACAATGTGGCACCTAATCAACTTTATTTCATGCCATTACAGCTAGCTAGCTATCTGGCTAGATTACTGATAGATTTATTGTAGGAATTAGCTCACGCAAACCTAGGGGCTGGTATGTCTGAATCCCATAGGGTGGAGCAAGCTGGAAATTCCAATAACAGTGAAGCCAAATTCTCCAGGGAAGAATAGAAGCAGAGATAGAAGCAGAAACTCTTCTTTTCTGACATCTGAAATTCTCATTTTGGCTTTAAGATTGGATGAGGAGATTCCAACATTGCTGAGGGCAATCTCTTTGTTGATTGTAGATGCAACTGATCATAAATACAAGAAAATGATTATAGATGCAAATCCATCTAGTAAAGACCCTCAAGTAATAGTCAAACCAATGCTTCCTTGTCCAAACAACTGGACTCCATAACCTAGCTAAGTTGACATATGAAATTAACTATCATATCCCTCCATTAACTCCCTGTTATATATAGGAGAAATGTTTTATGTTTTGGCATGTTCAATATGTCTGGTGATGATGTACAACTTCCCTTTAAATGAAAGTCTGGTTAAATAGGGTGGGGTGGGAAGGCTTATGGTTTGTTGCATGTGTTTATCCTGTAATATAAATTATTAATGGGAGATTTCTTCTTATACCTGCCATGTAAGCCTGACAATTTTCAAAGCAGCACTGCAAATAAGAATGCAAAATTATACACTCACCATTTACATTTTACTAAAGGAAATGCAAAAATGGAATAAGAAAATGACCTTTAAGGCCTTGTCTTGATTTCTCCCAACAATATAAGTAGCCTCTTTATAAAAACCAGTTTGTGGGCTAATAATTTGAATAAATGGTAGAGTGGGAGAAAGAAATGAAAAATATGTTTCCTTATTATTCAGTGTAACCCTGGCAATTTTAACAGGCCACATTTTTATTTTGTGTTTTCTTAATTTCTTTGTGTGACACATAATTCTTTCATTCTTTTTTATTTGGTTTTTACTAAATTGTGAATAAAATATTTATACTATAATCATTTCATTTTCCATAATCTTGATATTCAGATGTTTGCTCTTGCTTAAACACATTCTTATTTCTCATTTAATAGATTCTGTGAAATGCAGATGAGCCTTTTATTGATACCCAACATCTAAACATGTACTTACATACTTATTAAACAAATAGAGAAGCTCAGATCAGCCCATTATATGTTTGAGAACTTTGTGAATGTATTTTTTCTGGTTTCAGATGCAATTTAGTAATGAAAATAATAAAGGCTAATAATAAAATTTTGAATTCTGCTCTTTCAATATTTGCTATGAGCCAAGCACTTTGTTAGTGCTTTATCTATATTTTATGTTGTCTTTGCCTTACCTTATCAAGTAATATTATTCTACCAAATTTTCAAATGAGATAATTTGGACTTTGCTTATATGACTCATTCAAGGTGAAAGAAAGAGGGAGAGAGAGAAAGAGAGAGAGACTTCTTTCCATTTTTTCAAACAACTTCTCCATTTATACCAAAAAACCTATGGTTTCTCCATTATAATAACCACAGTATACTAAAAATGGTCAACCCTGGCATTTCTGAGGTGTTCATTTCTCAAATATGCTCACATTTTAATTTTATTTATATTTGCTCTAACTTTTTTCCCTCTTTTATCAAAACTATTTCAGCATTCTATAACCATACGATGCTCTTTTAGTGTCACTAACTTTAAAAACTGATAATTATCTAGTAGGTGACATTTACTTGTGAATGTGGGCCGTAGCACAGAAAGACTGGCAGGTAGGAGCTGGGCTTCTCCAGGCTAGCAGGCCATTTTTGAATTTTTATTCAACATTTGTTAAAGTATACTAGGTGGGTCAAACTTCAGCCTCAGCAGGGACATTGGACCTCTGTCCCAACTGGAGCTCAGCTTCTTCAGAATATTGGCCTCTGCACTTAAAAAACATCTCCCTCTGCATTCACGGGAAAGGAGCAGCATGGATAGTGAAGTTTGATCTATGCAGGATGAATGCGAGGTGAGTAGCCTTAACAAATCTCCATTACAACCCCGAGAGCTGAATAAAATGAGACTAATAAAGCAAATTCATAGGCATCAGGCATTTTTGAGCCCTCCGTGGCAAAAGTGTAGAATTCCTGGGTATAAGAGCAAAAGCTTCCAGAAGATGGAGAGAAGGCCAGGGATGCAGACAAGGCAGAGTGAATGAGTGCTTTTGATCAATCTGCTTTTCTTTGTTTTGACTATTACTATCCTAAGACCAATTATGCTTTCTTTTAAGGCTTAAAGACCTGACCAACAAAGAGAACTGCACACTTTTCTTTTTTTTAAGTTGGGCTTACTGTGGTATAATTTGCATAGTAAAATACACCCGTTTTAATGATCAATTTGTTGAATTTTTGACAAATATTTAAGAACTAGAGAATATTTACATCATTTCAGAAAGTTCTTCCTTATTCTTTTGCAGTCAATTCCTCCCACACTCCTAGTTGATAACTATGATGTCTGTAACAATAGCTTGGCCTTTTACAGAATGTCATCTAATTGGGATCATACAGTATGTATTCTTTAATATAAGACTTTAGAGATTTATCACGTTGACACATATATTAGCAGTCCTTTATTTTTTACTGCAGTTAACAATTTGTTTATCCACTAACCAAATGATGAGTCATTTGGGTTGTTTCTGCTTTTGAGTTACTGATAAAAAAAAAAAACTATCATCCTATAAACATTTCAGTATGGGTTTTCTGTGGATGCAGATTTTCCTTTCTTGGGGTAAAATTTCTGGGTAATACGTATGTCTTCATAAAGAATTGTCAAACTATTTTCCAAAGTCATTTTGCCAGATTGTATTTCTACCAATAATCTATAGGAGTTTGAGTTGCTCCACATTCTTGCCAGCATTTGTTTTTGTCAGTCATTTACATTTTAGCCATTCTATTAGGGATGTATCTCTTATGGTTTTAATTTGTATTTCCTTAACACTAATTAATGTTGAGCATCTTTTCATGCCCTTTTTTTGCCATCCATTTATCTCCTCTGGTTAAATATTTGTTCAAATCTTTTGTTCATTTTTAAACTGGGCTATATGTTTTCCCTTTATAAATTATGAGACTTCTTTATATATTCCTCATAAAGTCTTTTATCATATGTTTGTTTTCAAATATTTTATCTTACTCTTTGGCTTGACTTCTTATTCACTTAAGAGAATCTTTCAAAGAGCCAACTTTTAATTATGACAAAGTTTACTTTGTCATCTTTTTCTTTTATAATTTGTGCCTTTTGAGTCCTAAGAAATCTTTGCCTAACCAACATCACAGATATTATCTCCTATGTTTTCTTCTAGAAGTCACATAATTTTAGCTCTTATATTTAGATCCATGATCTATTTCAACTTTTGTATATAATGTGATATAATGGTTAAGGTTCATATTTCACGATTTGCTGTCCAATTGTTTCAATATAATTTTTTGAGAAGATTATCTGTTCTCCATCATATAACCTTGGAACCTATGCTGAAATTCAATTGAACATATATGCATGAGTCTATTTCTTTTATATTCTCTATTGTGTTCCATATGTCCATAAAAAATATATACTGTCTTGTTAACTATAACTTTGTTGTAAGTCTTGAAATAAAGTCGTGTGAAACTTCCAGATTTCTTCTTCTTTTTCGAAACAATTTTAGTTATGTCATATTTATTTATTTTATTGTTTGATTGTTCATTTATTTTTTACATTAATTCAATGTGGTATGCTGTATTGTCTCCTACGACAGGAAAAAAAAGGATATTATCAGAAAATATGGCAAAATCTGAATAAAGTCTGTAGTTTAGTAAATAGCAATATACCGGTGCTAATTTCTTAGCTTTTACAAATGTGGCCTGGCTATAGCAAGATCGTTATGTTAGCTAGGTGAATTGTATATGGAAACTCTTTTATACTATTTTGTAATTGTTCTGTAAATGTAAAGTAATATTAAAATAAATAGTTTAAAATACAATATAACACACTTAGTTTAGTGCATTCTTAGTGCTAACCTTACAGCATAAATGAGGGTCACCACTATAATCCCATTTAACTCACCATTCTGACTCAAAAAAACAGATGGACTGTGTTGCATGATGATGTGATCCTCTAAACACAACCAAATAGTAGCCCAATTGCAGTTAACTTGCCAGGACTGATATTTTGCTAGAGCTGATGAACATGGTTACAAGGTCATGATATGCAACCATCGATGCAGCAAGGGCATCAAATTTCCATCCACCTCAGGAAGGAGGTTCAGAAGCATTTCACATAGATGTGGAAACAGTATATATTGCAAGCTAGTCCCAAGAGAATACAAAGTCTCCCAGACATCATAAGATACCCTGAAGGGCACTGGCTCTGATTACATTCTGCAGAATATCCCAATGACCCACTACATTGATGGCATCATCTTGATTAGAAAAGATGAGCAAAAAGTGATAAGTACATTAGAGACCTCTGTGGATCACATATGGTCACAGATAAACTAGAGATATTTCAGGAGCATGTCAGTGAAGGTTTTAAAGGTCCAGAGGTTTGGGTACGTTGGGATATCTCTTCTTAGATAAATAATATAATACATCATCTCACCCTTATCACCAATGGGATAAAGATGCACAATGTTTTGATGGCCTTTGCAAATTCTAGAGGCTCTGGATTCCACACCAACTTATTTACCAAATGCATTAACTAGGGTTCTCTAGAGAAACAGAATCAGCAGGAGATATCTGTATATATAAAATTTATAAAAAGTATCTCACATAAGTGTGGGGATGTAGAGTCCAAGGTCTATAGGGCAGGCCATGAGCTGGCAGTTCCAATGAAGGTCTTCAATGAACTCTCAAGAGAGGCTGGCTGGCTAAAGCAGGAAGAGTGATTGTCTCTTCTGAATCCTCCTTAAAAGCCTTCTGGGGATTACATTAAGTGTCACTAATTACAGAAGACACTCCCTGTATGTTGGATGCAGCCAACGTGATCATGACGTAATTCCATGAAATGTTGCCATAGCAACAAACAAGCCAGTGCCTGCCCCACCAGATAACTAGGCACCACCACCCAACCAAGCTGACACATGATACCAAGTAACATGAAAGGCTCCCAGGTTTGATTAGGATACAGAGCACAGAAGAGCTGGAGTTCAGTTATCTTACTTGGGTCATATTATTTGGAAAATACTCTGCTATCAGAGGTATCTGTGGTAGTAAAGGTGCCATGTATAAAATTTCCCAATAAGAAAATCACAATTAGGAACCTAGGAATCCACACTGAGGCTCTTATTTTCAATGAAAAACTATCTTCACACTATTTGACAAACAGAGGTTGCCTGCTATGACATCCTGTAAAATGCCTGACCATATACATTATTTGGCCATGTGGCAATGGGTTTGCATCAAAATCTGGGTTCTGGCAAAAGTCTGAAGCCATATATTGGATAAATTCAATAGCAATTCATTGTAAGTTTGAAGTGGTACATCTAGATGGAGCATAAGTAAGGAGGTATAGTACATATAAGCTGCATAATCATCCCAGACCTCCATATCATTTACTAATATTGTACTGGTGCCTCTCCTGCTCACTCCTGTGGCCACATGAGGGAATTTCTTATTACAAGCTGACAGAGAAGGAAAAGGCCAAGTTTTTTTATGGGTCATCCCAGCATGTGGAGTAAGCCAAAAATAGGCTGCTGTTGTACTACAGCTCCTCTCAGGGCAGGTTCAGAAAGAAAATGACAAGAGGAAACCCTTTTAATGGGAAAAGCTTCAAACATCTTGGCATCTACTTTGTGTGGAAAGGGAAGTAGTCCAAAATAAGAACTCAAATGGATTCAGGAACAATAGCAAATGGCTGGCTGGCTTTTCATGGGCCTAGAAGACAGATATGAAGACTAAAGACAAAGAGATGTGTCAAAGAGGCAAATGGATGCACCTTTGGAAGTGGGCCCAAAGTATGAAGATATCATATTGCATATAATTGTCCACAAGAAAACATCCACAATGGAGTAAGTACTGAATTACCAACTAGTCAGTGTAACTTAGCATTTTGGTATCAGTCAGCATCTGTCATCCACTATCCCATTCTTAGTACAAAGAGCTCTTATATGGAGCAGCCATCGCGTTAAGGATGGAAGTTATGCATGTTTTCAACAACATATGCTCCCACTTACTAAGAGTGATAAGCTACTGCTCCTGCTAGTTATCCAATCTGCCACAACACAAGCCAACACTACACCCCTGTTAACCATTGTTAGGTAACCATTAATTAGCTATCTCTCAGGAGACCAGATGACTTGATAAAAAGTTTATTATACTGTATTCCTTTTACCTTAGAAGGCAGTCAAGATGAATAGACAGCTATTCATCCTGATTATATTCAACATACTTTCCATATATGGGTTTGCTATTCTAGCACACTATCCAAGGATATAATGAAGGTTCAATGTATCAACATAGAATCCTGCATAACATCACAACACATGACAGGACCTACTTCACAGTAAATGAGATGCATCAGTGGGCACATGACCATGAGCATTTTGTCCATGTGATACTACCCTAAGGCTAAAGCCATGATACAACAAGGGATTGGCCTTCTGAAGATACAGCTGTGGTATCAGCTTGGAGGTGGCAGCATGTGTGGTTTCCATTAGGTGGAATGCATGAGTCTGGGAACTAAGGGTCTGGTTGTAGAAGTAGTCGTGATTACCATCACTCCTAATAACCTACACAGGATATTTGTAGTTCCCTTCTCTATCATATTAGACTTTGAAGGTTTAGAGTTTATTGTTCCCTGAAAGATAATTCTACATCCAGAGGGCATAATTAGAATCCCTTTTTAATATTATTTTCTGGCTGCCACATACTCATGTTAGGTTCTTTGGGTCAAGAGCCCAGTAGATAAAGAAAAGGATCAACATTCCACCATGGTTAATTAACCCTGATCATGAATAGGTAACAGGATTGATGGGATAGGGATGAATACATTCAGTACCCAACTAATCCATCTGGGAGTCTTTTGGCACTCCCTTACTCACTTTTGAAGGTAAACAGAAAAAGTGTTGGAACTATGATCTGAAAAGAATTCTCAGTTATGAGGATAATACTCACCCCACCAGGTATGCATTTAGACCAGCAGAGGTGCTAGTCAGGTGCTAGGGATAGCCAAAAAGGAAAGAAGGAAGCTGATAATCTGTGGCTTCAAGCAGGGGCTGCAGCTAGTCAAAGCAATCTTCATTTTCTAAGTATTCCAAGATAAGATAACAACTGGAATTCTGGAGGAACATTTCCCAGGTGCAGTACACTTCACAAAGCAAGTGGATCTGTATTCGCAGTGTGGACTGGTGTATATCATGGTGCATTGTCCAAATCTCTCCCTTCAGGAGTGATAATCTCATTCCCACATCCATTGGGATTTCTGGATGCTAATCGCTCACTACTGAGTATCACTTTGGGAATTACCTTCGGCTAAAGAAAACCGCCTCGTCCATGTTTATACCCAATATCATACGCATGTCAACAGATGAACAACCTGCTGGCAAGTTCTTGGATATTTTAGCAATCGACTCCCTTGAACCAGTACAGAACGGTTCCAGCACTCTACTGGCTTACAGGCTTACACTTCCCTCTTTGGGGCCAGTCTTCATCCAACAGTTGGTTCAACAGAAAGGCATGGAGGCAAATAGGAAAAACTAACCCACCTCCAGATTGCTGCAGCTACAACAATTTCACAGTTTAACCTCTCACTCTGCCCCCTCTTGTTTCCTACTCCCCTTCCGTGCATATTTGTGGGAAATATTTAAGGAACATCCTGCACGTAAGTCTTCATCCCAGAGACTGTTTTCAGGGAACTGGACCTAGTATATACAGTAAATACTCAACAAATACTTATTTTCTTCCCTCATTCTTTATCTTATTCTAGCAATGAAATGTATATATTTAAGGAAGCAAAAAGTGAATGATCTTCATTGCTGGTCCACATCCTTGAAAAACCAGCAAAGATTAGAGGAGAATGCATTAGAAAAGCAACAGGTAAAAAAAGGGTAATATAAAGTGATTCTCTAATATTCACATTGGCACTAAAAATATGCCATATTGCATAGTTGGACACATTCTCCATTTAAGACTCAAAATCTTATACAACAAGGTCACATTTCCATATTAGTGCAAGCTTGTATAAAAAGAATTTTAAAAGGTGTTTTTGGACCCACTTTTTAAAAAAGATAACTAGCATAATCTAAATTGGAATTGATGAACCACCCATGATGCGTATTTCACAATATAACAAATAGTTTTATAAAATCTTCATCCTAAAATTCTAAGAGATTCGAATGACAATAAATAATTTGCTTGCTTTCTGTTCCCATCAAGAAGAACCTAATTTTGCCAGTATGGTCTGGCATGCAATATCATTAAGTCTTTTTGAAGCATTTGACTGGCAGATAAGGATGTAAATTGTCAAATGCCTGATGACAAATCTCAAATTTCAGCCATACAGTATTTCTAAACATGATATTAAATAATTTCTGAGGAAAATACATTTTCTACCCATCTGCTTTGAATAGATACCTTTTAATTTCTTCTCATTGCTTTTTAAAAAAAAATTGTCAGGATTATATATCATGAAAGGAACATTGAAGAAAAATTTCTCAACAGTCAAACAAGTAACATTAAGTGCAAATAATACTGAAGGTAATACTTAAAAATTTCATGTGGATAAATCCTCAGTATGCCCCTTCCCCAGAAATATTTCTTACATATAATTCCAAAAATTTAGAATGCATATTCTAATGAGATTCTTTCATGGACTTTGGATAAGTAGATTTTGAAATGCATCAATTTAAACAGAAAAGAATATATCTAAAAAGAGCACAGCCAACCTAATGTAGAAATAATTCTGAAAACTTTACTCACTTCATGATACTCAGCCAAGCTTCTAAGAGCCTGCCTTGTTAATAAGAACGCAAGCCTAAAATTATTATATGTTGGGTCTAAATGAGAAGGAAAGTAATTCCAGTTGAGAGTGTTATGTTACAGGCACTACATTGTACATATTATGAATGATATCTCATTCATTTTCACCCACATCACTGTAAACTATTCTTATCTCCTTTTGATGGATTGGGAAATTAAATGCCAGCAAGTTTCCAAGGTCACATAACTATATCTATCCATCTCCTGATATCTAAGCAAACAAGATATTCAGGTATCAGTTCTCTGAAACCTACATTCACTCTCCACGAAATCTCCCCACACCAATGACTTTAAAGGCCATTGTGTTTGTTATTTATTGTGGCATGTCATATCACCTCAAGTTTAGCATCTTAAAACAACAAATATTTATTCACTCATATGGTTTCTGAGGATCAAGAATTCAGCAGTGGCTTAGATAGATGGATTTTGTTCAGAGTCTCTCACAGATTTGCTGTCAGCTGTAACTGAAGTCATCTTGAGTAAGTTAGAGCATCTTTTTGCAAGACGATTTACTCACGTAGCTACTGGACGGAAGCCTCAGTTTCTGCCAGGCTAATGGAAGAAAGCCTAAGTTCCTCAAAATGAGAACCACTCCACAGTGCCACTTGAGCATCCTCATAACGTGGCAGCTAGCTTTCCCCATAGTGAGGATTCCAAGGGAAACAAGGCAGAAGCCACTGTCACATAACATAACCTTGGAAGTAGCATGCATCAAGTCTATCCTTCACATGGAACAACCTGGACACATTATGTGAGAAGACCAGAAGGTGGGGATCAGACCCAAGAATGGATGCATTTATTCAAAACTAATTCCTTAAGTACAGCTTCTCAGGGATAATATTTTTCAATCTCAAAGCCAACTTGTAAAACTAAAGTGATGAAAAAAAAATAATAAAGTGATGTATTTCTCCTCCCCACCCCCTGCCCCCTGTCAAACACCCAAAATCTATTACTTGGACAAGCATAGGGTATCTGCTACAGACATCTATGTTCAAACCGATAGAAAATGGGAGGCATACAGGATTCCATAGGTCTATAACAATTGTGAAATACAGCTGGGTCCATATTGAAAGTTCCTCAATTAGGACTCAGGATCTGGGAATAACCCCCCATAGTTTGTAACTTCAGGCTTTTGGATCTACCCATGAGTTATCTTTTCTTTTCTCATAGATGGTAGTATGTGCTCACATCTGAGTCATGCTTTTAGCCTGCTTTTTGCTTTAGTAGTTTGAGAGTCCAAAGGCTCCTCTTCATTTTATGTTATCTCTGTCCTATTCAATCCAAGCGGGCAGTGTTCCTTTTATATCTTAAAATCTTCATAAGTTTCTTGTGATTCTTGTCGGGGTTCATGCTATTAGACAAAAAACACACATAAAAACTTTTTTGAGATAAGCTCTTTTCTACTTTGGACTTCTGCTGAGTCAGCTTCTTAGAAGCTTTATTGTTTAAGAGCATCTATGAGCTAAACACTTGCACTTCTTAGAGGACTCTTTGTCTGACTAAATAGTATTCTGATGCACCACTTTTGTTCTCTCTGAAGTCTAAACAAAAGATTTCACTATCGCGCCTCTGGTTTTATTTTTAGACTATATTTTTCTAGGAGTGTCTTGGTTTGGTCTTAGCCAAGAAGCCATTTCTTAATTTGAGCATAATTTTCCCTCTGGATAACTTGAAGAATTTCAAAACCATGACGTGTCAATTCTTTCTCACTTAGCAGTCCTTTTAATTTATCTCTCTCATTTCACATTTCACTATAAAGAACAAGAGACACCTTTAACACTAGCTGGGAATCTCTATATCACCTCATTCATTGGGTACATTTTCTACTGCCCTCATTAATGCAAGCAACAGTATTGCTAAGCTTTCTGCCACTACATAGCAAGGTTGTACTTTTCTCCAATTTCCAAAAAGATATGCCTCCCTTTCAACAGCAACCTCCTTAAGGGTCATGGTGCCTTTACAAAATTTCCTCAAGGATCTGCAAGCTTTTTCTAATCCCTTTCAAAGTCCTTCCAGCTTCCACTCACTTCTTTATTACAAACCTACTCCTACATTTTTAAGTATTTGTTATGGCAACACCTAATTTTTGGCACCAAAATCTGAGTAAATTATCTATTATTGAATAAGAAACAGGCCATCTGAAAACACAAATATTTAATATTTCAAACTTTTCTGAGGGTCAGAAATCAGGGGCAGCTTATCCGGGTGATTTTGAGTCAAGGACTCACATGAGGATGCATTAAACCCTTGACTGCAGAGGAAATCATTTGAAGGCTTGATCCGTGCTAAAGGATTTGATTCCAAGATTACTCACTCATATGGGAGAAGCCTCAGTCCCTTACCACATGGGTCACTCTTCAGGTTGTCTGAGTGTCCTTATGACTTATTTGATGTTTTCCCCCAAGTTAAGTAATCCATGGGAGAATAAGAAAGAAGCCACAGTTTATTTTGTTAATCTCAAAAGTGATATACCATCATTTTTGCTATATTATAACAGTCACCCAGACCAACCCTGATAAAATGAGGATGACGACCAAACAAGTTCATGAATTCTAGGAAGTGGGAATCCATTGGTGCTATCTTGGAAGCTGGCTACCAAAACTATCTATAAAAGGATACACAAATTTATATCTTCATGCCAACTTCTTTCCTGAAATACAGGCTTGCAGCTCTAACAGTTATCTTGACATCTATACTTGCGTGCAAACAGGAAGTTCAAGTTAACAGAACTTCTGATTTACTATTGACTATTGCCATATGACGTGTTAATATACTAGTGTCCTCAATCACAGTTAATAACACTACCAATTGCCCCTCCCTCAGGCCAAGACCTTAGTCAATCTTGGTTTATCTATTAGTCTCACATTTCACATCTAACCAATAAGCATATCTGTTAACTTTACTTTCAAAAACGTTCTGATCACAACTATGTTTCACTTTCATACGTATTATTACTTTCACTCTAGTCTAACCCAGTATTATTACATGTCAATGGAATCATCCAAAAAAATTTCTCATTTTTCTGTTCCCATCGCCAAGGACCTAAATTTGTTAGTAACTTTGGAATATGGTGTTTCTAAGATTTAAATGTATTTATACATACCTCCCCATAACTGCATGCACAGAATGCATAATGCCTAACATAGGGTTTTGGGGGAGATCCTAATTTGGGTGTCGTATAAAGAGTTTCTGGATATAGCCCCAGAATGTTCTGATGGGGGACCAAATATTTTATATGAACTTTTTTCCTTTCGCTTTGTTTCAGTCCCTCTTGAGCTCTCTGTCAGCCACTACTTGGCATTCTGAATGGGAAGGTGTCACCATTCATCAAATTAAAATGCACATACAAATGCATGTTAATGTGCAATATACACGAAAAAGTCTCCGTAAGAAATTATATGACCCAGCTCCACAATGTAATTTTAGCATTAAGCCATTTTATCACAATAGAATTACAAATTCAAACTTGTTTATTTCTTTTCCCCCTATCAATTAGTCTTCTGCCAAGTAAGCAAGTACTTCTTCCTTTATTAATGGCACAATGGGAAAACAATTGCTAAGATGGGTGCAGTTTAGGCCTCTGAGTTTTCAATAAGTAGAGCAAATGTAGTGGAAATGTTCCTTATTTGTCCATATCAAACTCTGTATGAGGCATATGTAAAGACTTCTATTAGAGGTCTTTATGTAACTGTGGCCCAATAAGGTCCCCTTCTAAAAGGTGAATCTACATACTTTGCTATAAAGACCAAACATCCAGCACTAGAAGAATAAATATCTCCAATGATGCTGTCTTATTTCAATTCCTGCTACACATTTGCTTCTCCAGATAATTTGTTAGTATTAATTATCTATAGATGTGTACAAATTACCCCCAAACTTAGCATCTTAAAATAACAAAACTTCATTATCTTACCACTTCTGTGGGTCAGGAATCCAAAGGCAGCTCAGTTGGGTGGTTCTGGTTCAAGGTCATCTACAAGGTCATAGGCAAGCTGTTGGCCAGGCCTGCATTTGTCTCAGGCTAGAGGATCTGCTTCCAAGGTCACTCAGGTAGTTACAGGCAGGCCTCGCTTCCTTCTTGGCTGTTGGTCCCATACCTCAGTTCCTTGTCATGTGGCCTCTCCGTAATGCTGCTTAAAACAGGCAACATGTGTCCCCCAAAGGGAATGATCTAAGAGAGAGATAGAAAGAACCCAAGATATAGGCCAGAGTCTTTTCATAAAATGTAGGTATATACCCAAAGAAATTGAAAACAGCGCTTAAAGAGACTCCTGTGCACCAGCGTCCATAGCAGCATTATTCATAAGGTGGAAACAAATCATGTAACCATTAATAGATAAATGGATAAAGAACATATGTATATACATAGAATAGAATATTACTCAGCTATAAAAAAGAATGAAGTTCTAATATGTGCTGCAACATGGATAAACCTTGGAAACATTATGCTGGAGTGAAACAAGCAAGGCACATAGGGACAAATAAATTATTGCACTCATATGAGCAAATTTTAGATACGGACAGGAGATTAGAGGTTACCAGGGGCTAGGAAGAGTGAGGAATGGAGAGTAATTTTGGGTACAGAGTTTCTGTTTGGGGTGATGACGCATCTTAGTAATGAATGGTGGTGACAGAAGCACGATACTGTGACTGTAAATAATAACTCTGAATAGTGTATACAAAAGTGGTTTGAAAAGGGGAAAAAAATAACCTCATAAGTGACATGGCATTCGTTCTGTTATATTCTATTCATGAAATGTGGGTCACCAAGTCCAGTCCACACTCAAGTTGAGTGGAGTTAAGCTCCACCTCTCAGAGGGAGAGATATCAAAGAAATTGTGATATTTAAAACCCCCACAGCCAGGTAATCATACACTTCATATCTTCTCTGGTCAAGGACTGGGACCAATCCTGATAAACTTTTCAAGACTCTGTCCTGGATTGATGGCAAGAGAGACCAGCATCTTAACCTGGGGATAGGCTTCCTCTGTTTCTAATATTTATATAAAACATCTTTATTGTCCATCCTGTAACTTAACAGAAAACTCACAGAAGGAAAATGACACTCCTGACTTTATCTCATAGCCATTTTCTAGTGACTTTGGAAGCAAACTCTATAGCCCAGTTCTTTAGCTCACATTCTGGCTCTACTACACACTTGCTGTGGAACTTCAGAAAATTATTTAAATGACTTAAAGTTTACATTCCTTAAGTTTCTCACCTCTAAAATGGAGATAATGATAGTACCTATGCATTGGGTCTGCTGGGATTATTAAACAGGTTATTACATTTAAAATGCTTAGAACATTTCCCAACAGATTAAAAACCTTAGTTGATTACTAACTCCATTATTAACATCATTATTATTTTTATTGAAATAATATCCACCTAATCCTGGTCTGCAAAACAGACATTCATTCCACAACCATAAGAGCTTAGTACTGAGTCAGACTGTCTTTTAGGCTTTGGCAATTCAGCAGTGAACACAGTAGAGAAAACCCTACCCTATGGGAGTTGCTCTTTTTGTGGGTTTTGCTTGCATCGTTCATAGTCTCCTCCACAGCTTCACTAAGAAAAGTGAAATGGGGACAACAGCAACTGAAAGGGCCCAAGCAAAGCTGAAGATCCAGAGGAAGCGCTGCTCCAAGGAGTGTGCCTTAGTCGCCATAAGGTCTGCTAGGCTGCTTGGTGTGTGTTCTCACGAACAAAGTGGAACAAGGCTGAGCCTTTCCACTAAGTTGCTGTGTCAATTTGAGCAAGTCATTTCTTTCTTCCCAGGGTGTTTCCCATTTGCAAAATGAGAGTGATGGTGGTGGTGGTGGGGTGTTGGACTACCTCTTTGTTGTTTATTAAAAAAAAAAAAAAGAAGAACGACAGTGTTCAAGGAAACCTGGGATTTTTCAGAGATGCTTCTAGGACTCTGAAAGCATGTTATTGGAATTTCACTCAATTTGTTTATGAGTATTTATTTTTAAATAATCCAATAAAGAACATCATGCAATCAATTGGACTACACCAAATGTTAATATATTAGAGAGTATATGAGTTGACATTGATCCTAATCCTTAATAATTTACTTAACAATGAGAAAAAATGTCATATATCTGACCTTACCAAATAAATAAATACTAAGTTTTAATTTAATCTGTTATATATTACAATTCTGTATGAGCTCAATTGAAAATGGAGCTCCATGAAATAATTTTGAAAAGTATTTGTCCATATAATAAGGTCTAATATTTTTAACCATTAATTTTTGCAACCATCTAACCCAAGTGTACGTTATTCTCTTGTATTTAAAAACAATTCTATGATGTCAATATTCATGTCTTCCTTTCAGAATTGAAAAAACTAGATCTGGATAGATTAAACAACTAAAGTCAGATGACGCAGAGTGGCAGAGCGAGAACAGAAACTGAGGTATGAGGACACTCTGAAGAGTGCATGTAACTACCACACTATAATCATGCAGGGTCTCTTGTGAAAGAAATTGCCATATTGATACAACCTTCCCATTCTATTACATAGAAAGCAGCTTTCAGTATTGAAGGGGGAGGATCTACTGACAAATTTGGTGGCCAAAGTTCCAATATAAAATGTCTTCCCAGAAGCTGTGTCAAATGAATTGCCATGATTAGAAACCACAGCCCATCATCGGTGTGATGATTTGAAGCTGTTATGGACTCTCAGAAAGATCATGTTTCTAAAGCTAATCTATTCCCTGTCTGTGTAGACCTATTGTAGGCAAGACTTTTCGGTTAGGTTATTTCAGTTAAGCCATGCCTCAGGTGGGTCTTAATCCTCTTACTGGAATCCTATGTAAGACATAAAATTCAGAAAAGCACACAGGGAGATGTTGAGAAAGCAAGACAGAGCTCAGAAAAAGAAGCACAGATGAAGCAGCCAGAAGCTGAATGCCATGAAACCCTGGAGAGAAGGACCAGCAGACGCCACGTGCTGTGTCATCTGACAGAGAAATTCAGGTGTCATCTGACAATGCCTTGATTTGGGCATTTTCATGGCCTCAGAACTGTAAACTTGTAAGCTAATATGTCCCCATTATTAAAAGCCAGTCCATTTCTGGTATATTGCATTTCAGCAGCTTTAGCAAACTAAAACAATCCGTTTCTATTTTGGGCTAGTATTAGCTGCAAGACTATATTACCTCTATCTTTGTGCTCTTCCCTTTCCTGCTCATGAATAAAGTCCTGTACTCACAGAGGTGGATGTATTTCTGCTCCTTTTCTTCTGGTCTCTTCCAGTAAAGGCACATCATTCAGACTGTGAATAAATGACGTTTCTAAAACATCACTCTCCGCAATGGCTCCTTCTTTATCTATATTCCTTAGCCTTGCGTTCAAGGTTTTTTACAAATCTACTTCCCTAGAAAATTTCTACTATTATACCCCTTATAGCTCAAACTCTGGCCTTGTTTTAAAATATAAATGTGCAGTTCTAAAAAAAAAATTACCATTTTGTGGGTGGTACAAGTATGGCTCGGTGGCAAAAATTCTCACCTGCCTCCTGAGACCCAAGTTAGATTTCTGGAGCCTGCCCAGTGAGTGGAAAAGTATCTGCAAAGCCCCCTTCGGGGAATGGTGAGAACGGGGAGGAATTCAACTTCCCCAAGTTGAATTCTTGATATTCTCAAAGCAATGTGGACAACCAAAGCTATAGGCTGAGCCCCTAGTCTTGGGGTTTGTTCATATGAAACTTAACCCCACAAAGGATAGATCAAGTCTAAAAAAAAAAAAGTTACCATTTTGTATTCCATTATGTCTAGAACAGTTAGTGCCTGGCTTGGAATTAGCGCTGAAAATTGTAGAAGAAAACTGTGTATGATTATGTCTGATCATTGTTACAAAAATGTTAATTCTTAGTTAAGTTTTTAATGTATTAAAGTGGAGCAGCAGAAACACAACTTTAGATTATAACAATGCAGCAAATTTCAGTCAATGGCCTCAAACCTCTTTAAAAGTTTACTTTATTAAAGTATAAATGTCTAAACATTCAGTCAATCAGGAAACTTCAAAGAATTTGGTAAATGTTACTGAGTCCAACTAACGACTGGAAATCTAAGAGAAGAGGCTTCCTAAGTTGCAAATGCCACATTTCCTATTTTCTTCAGCTCGATGTTTGTGATTGAGCAGCACAATTCATAGTTACTATTTTTGCAAGGGATGTGAAAAGCAGTAGTTTGTCTAGCTCTGTGGGTGACGTTAAACTAGCAAAACAGTCTCCTTGCCATTATCCTGACACCAGTCAATGAAGCCATCAGGCAAACGAAACTGCTTTTGTGATAAGCAGCTCAGTAATTGAAAATTGTCATTCTTTTCTTCCCTAGGAAAACCTGAATCATTCATTTCAATTCGTTTCATATCATCAGGAAGATATTAGTATTTATAAAACAAGAACAGAGGCACAATTGGGGTGTCATTTTACTTGGTGAATTGCACAGAATGAAGAAGGTGAAACAACAATCCAAGCTGAAGCTAACTTGCTGCAGTAACAGATTGTACAGGAATTTATTCAGCTCTCAGTCTAATGTGTGTTTATCGAGGCCAGAAAGAAATGCATTTGTCTCATCTGGGAACCACAGAACTGGACAGGTAGGTACTCACTTTTCTCTAAAATCCAACAGTTACTGGATAGACCTGAAGACTGGATCAATGGGCTGGAATCACCAAGCAATTGGGAATAACCCCAGGCCACAAGACAGGATTGACTTCATCTAAAGGAAAAGAAAACAAAATTCTGGACCAAACTGTTGAACCAAGCATAGAGTTTCAACTTGCTCTCTCCCCAAATCCCACTGGATTACAAAAAAGTAATTAGAAAAAGAAAAAGTGCACAACTATGTTAAAAATAGGGCAAAGTATGAGTGGCAGACTGTAAGTAATGTTGAAGAATTTTAGATGATATAATCAGATGGTATGTGATTAGTGAAGGAACCAATCAAGGATCAATTAATATTTGAGAAAAACAAATGAAAGAGAAGAACCAAAACTGAACAAAGCAGACATGTGACTGAAGGACACAAAGGAATTAAGAAAAAAAAAAAAACACAGCTGGAAATTTAAACAGTTCTAGTAAGAATCTGCAGAGACATCACAGAGAATATTCCATAGAGACATCACAGAGAGTATTTCATTCACAAAATATAATGATATTCTTTGAAAATAGTAAAATTAGAAAGCAAAAATAAGAGCCCCTGTTATTTACAAATATAAATTTACAGGTCTGAAATCAATAAAAAGATTTAATAATAGAAATAAAATGAATTCCTGTCAAATTAGTGATCGGCTATATAAGGTCATGGAAATTTTCAGTGTGGATAGAAAAATATATGAGGAAATAGTAGAGATGTGAAAGATAGATCCAGAGTAGCCTACTCATATTCCAGGTTAGAATCCTAAACTCAATGTATTTTACTTTCTCTTTAATGGTTAAGATCAAATTTGTTAGCTTTGGGTTTTAAGTAGATTTT